>NW_004797272.1:1981937-2001937 GCF_000002075.1 Aplysia californica | reverse complement strand
AAAAAACAAACGACAGCTAGGACATGGAAACGGTATGAAAGCTCACGTGCCCCAAAGGGGTCCCAGATATGTTTATTGTTGTTTTTGTTTGTTTGTTTGTTGTTGGTTTTTTGTGGGGGGTTTTGTTTGTTTTGGTTTTGGGTTTTTGGTTTTATTTACTGTGATTCAGAATATTAAGAAGGGCAGCAAGCTGATCTATTAGAAATATAAAACGTGCAGCCAGGAGTAATGTAGGTTTAGTTATTCCTTTGGTCTTACTTGCAAGGGGGTGGATTAGAAGGTGCACCTCTGAAAGTCCCTTTAATAGGATTATGTGAACCACAAAGGAGCAAACTGAGGCTTTTGACCACAAAGGAGCAAACTGAGGCTTTTGACCACAAAGGAGCAAACTGAGGCTTTTGACCACAAAGGAGCAAACTGAGGCTTTTGACCACAAAGGAGCAAACTGAGGCTTTTGACCACAAAGGAGCAAACTGAGGCTTTTGACCACAAAGGAGCAAACTGAGGCTTTTGACCACAAAGGAGCAAACTGAGGCTTTTGACCACAAAGGAGCAAACTGAGGCTTTTGACCACAAAGGAGCAAACTGAGGCTTTTGACCACAAAGGAGCAAACTGAGGCTTTTGACCACAAAGGAGCAAACTGAGGCTTTTGACCACAAAGGAGCAAACTGAGGCTTTTGACCACAAAGGAGCAAACTGAGGCTTTTGACCACAAAGGAGCAAACTGAGGCTTTTGACCACAAAGGAGCAAACTGAGGCTTTTGACCACAAAGGAGCAAACTGAGGCTTTTGACCACAAAGGAGCAAACTGAGGCTTTTGACCACAAAGGAGCAAACTGAGGCTTTTGACGTTTCTGGCAAAGGCAAACCCTCACAGCCATAACAGTATCCGATTCTTTTTTTTTTAAATAACAGACAACCGGAACAAGAGCGGCATGCAATACTATAGTGTTATCAAAAATTCGTGGCGCAGCGTTTTGTCAAATATGTCCACAACTATTGAACATAAAGTCTACAGTTTTTTGCAAATTGACTTTCAATTTGTCTTAACGGATCAATATTTGTGTAAATTCCTCAATAAATACTAAATAGAAATCCCAGCGAGTGGTCACTACAGATTCTAAAAGGTTTACATCTGAGATACTTCATCCTTAATGTGATGGGCAAGGGAAAAAACACGGGAGGTGGCAGTTTAAGGGTTACAAGACATCCTTATTTGGCGAAGACCAACTTTTCCTCATGGGCGACTTCAATGCAAGAATAGGTACTGAAAACAAAGTATAGCCCACCTGCCTTGGACTTTTTGGGCTGGGAAAAATCAACGAGAATGGTCAGAGACACAAATAACAACCTTTGCATCACTAACACCTTCTACAGTGGCAAGGACAGACACAATGTTTCTTGATGGCATCCAAGATCAGGCCATTGGCACCAAATCGACTTCGTCAACGTCAGAAAGAAAGATGCCAACATGGTAAAGCATACACGATCCTTCTACAGTGCAGACTGCCACACAGACCACCTTTTAGTTATAGCTAAGGAAAGATACTCACAAAGAAAATACCAGAAGCTGAAAAACAAAAGAAACCCAAGATCAACATAAGAAATATCAAAAACCCATTGTTAAAGACAAAATTTCAAGAACATGTTAAAGAAGAGCTCCAACATCTAGATAGCTAGCTCATCCCGAGACAACATGTGGAATAGAATGAGATCAACAATTTATAATTCTGCGTCGATGACGTTTGGAATAGAAAGACATTGCAAGGAGGACTGGGTTGAAGCCAGTGCATCAACACTTGCACCACTACTCGAGAAAACGCGTAAGATCCTGATAGAGCACAACACAAATCCAACAGAAAGTACAAAGCAACAACTACGTGCTGCTAAACCCAACCTTCAAAGAGAAACTAGAAAGTGCGTCAATCAATACTGGGACAAATTATGCTCAGAAATCCAACAGGCAAGCTATACAGGTTATATCCGAAAAGTGTATAAAAACATCAGAGTTGCTATTGGACCAACAGCAAACAAAGTGGCACCTGTAAGGTCTGCGACAGGTGAACAGCTGACAGACAAGAAGGAACAAATGGAAAGATTCGTGAAACATTATTCAGACTTATACTCAGAGAAGCGACATGTTGATAGACAGCTACATGAGGACATTCCTCATCTCTCCGAAATGTCAGAGATACAACACCAACAGAAAAAGAACTCTCTTCTGCAATCCATGAACTCGCTTGCAGAAAAGCAGCAGGAAATAACAACATACCTGCTGAAGTGCTAAAAGAGAACAAAGAGACCCTCCTCTCATATCTCTACAAGCTACTACTAACGGCTTGTTGGCTGAAAGCGGAAATTCCACATGACATTAGACATACCAAAATCACCACACTCTACAAAAACAAAGAGGGCAAAGGAGATTGCAACAACTACAGCGGTATCTCACTGTTAAGCAGCACTCGAAAAGCTTTCGCTAGGACCATCCTGGAGCGACTTGAGAAACTAGCAGAAAGAGTCCTACCAGAGAGCCAATGCGGTTTCAGATCAAACCGGTCAACAATGAACATGATCCTTTCTCTTCGTCAGCTACAAGAAAAATGCAGGGAGCAACAACTGCCATTACATACTGCGTTCGTCGATTTGACAAAGGCTTTTGATACAGTCAATAGATCAGGACTGTACATGGTGCTTTAAAAAATTGGCTGTCCCCCAATTCTGCTACAGCTCATCATCTCATTCCACGAAGATATGAAGACCACCATTCAGTTTGACGGTTCAACATCAAACATCTTCAACATCAATAGCGGAGTAAAGGAAGGTTGCGTCTTAGCACTAACCCTTTTAAGCACTTATTTTGCTGTCTTACTGCAACACACATTCAAAGAGTCACCAGGGAATGTCTTCCTCCACTAGAGAACTGATGGGTCGCTCTTCAATCTTGCTCGACTCAAGGCCAAGTCCCAGATCAACAAAACAACAGTACGAGACCTTCACTTCTCCGATGATGCTTCTCTTGTTGCTCACAGTGAATCAACCCTACAAACAATGATGGACCGCCTATCAACAGCATGCAAGATCTTTAGCTTGGTCATCAGTGTTAAGAAAACAGTCATCCTTACCCAAGAAGGTGCAGAGCAGAGCCATATATGGCTGAACGACAAGGAACTTGAGACAGTGGACAAGTTCTGTTACCTGGGATCTACCATCAGCTCTAATACATCACTTGATTATGAGATCAACATCAGGATAGGGAAAGCAGCAACAACTTTTGGAAGGCTGACAAAACGAGCATGGGAAAACAAAAGTTTAACCATCAAAACAAAGATCAACATTTACGAAGCATGTGTCCTCAGCACACTCCTTTATGGATCTGAAACATGGACCTTGTACAGCAGGCAAGAAAAGCGCATCGACATTTTATATCTCAGATGCTGTCGCAAGATCTTAGGCATTTCATTGCGTGACAAGGTTACAAGTGTTGAAGTGTTGGCACCGACAATCCTCCAGAGCAAGACAGCTATCCTCAGCCTGTGTTTTAAAAGTTTGAGATGGCTGGGCCATGTCAAGAGAATGGACGACAACCGGATTCCGAAGCAACTTCTCTGTGGAGAACTTGCCCAGGGAAAGAGACCAAGAGGAAGACCAAAACTGAGGTACAAAAACACCTGTAAAAACAGCTTATCTAAGCTTGGAGTAGATGTTAGTATCTGGGAAGAAACAGCTAAGTACAGGAAAACATTCAGGAAAACAATAAAGGAAAGAACTATAATGCTAGAGAGAAGCCTAAGAAACAACCAGGCCGAGAAGCGCCAACGACGAAAGGAAAACAGCGGAAATACAGAGCTTCCATCCACGTCACTGACATGCAAGCACTGCCGCAGAATCTGTGCTTCAAATATAAGAAGAATTAGCCATGTAAGAAGTTGTATGAAGACGACCTTGAGACCATCTTAAGCTAAATTTACCGTCTGCATAGACGAAAAGAGCCGTACACATACATCTGAGACAAAATCGCTTTTAAAAGCAAGTACGTCATTTTCGAAAGTATGCTTATTGAACGTATGTTTTGAGAACCTTTAGTGCAAAAAAAAGTGTTCATTATAAAACGAATTTCTTGTAATAAGTTTTGGCACTATAAAAGGTCATTGGTAAGTTGTGACTTAGGCAACATGCGTATGCAAAATGTGGGGAATCTTGAATTCACCCCACCCCCCGGTAAAATACGTCACCAGTCGGAGAAACTGATCTTGGACAAAGAGCATGTATAACAAGATAGTTCATTCCTTTCTTTGAGACAATTTAAAAAAGTGTCCTCAAAATTCGGTGGCGCCCTCTTCGAAAAAGAGCGGACTTTGCGAACAGAGTTACCCTACTTGTGTGGAAAAACAAAAAAGTGAAACTAATATACTGTGCTATTCCTATTCTCCTTTTGGAGAAACGAAAAAGAGCTTCAAAATAAAGACTGCATCGCCATCTGAAGCGATTCAGACTTCCGCGGACACTTTTTTTTGGGCTGAGTGAACATTCCTGTTATTTACGATTTTTGTCATGGACTCTCCCCCGGTCGGTATCGATATGGTTAAAAACGCAGTCGCAGAGAAGCAGGAAGTGCTTTGAACAATCCCATTTTTCGTGTGGTGGAGATTTATAGTATTTTATATAAGTTTATGAAAAAAAGTTTTTAACTCTAGGCTCAGTGGTTGTGGATTAAGTTTTTAAAAATTGATACAAACTGCTGTACAAAGTATGGGTGACATTCAGGGGCGAAGACTGACTTGTTTGACAGGGTAATCAAAGTGAAATGGGACCAGATAGGGCCTGTAGATATCACACAAGAATCTTACTCGAGGCGGCGACTCTGAGTTGTGAATGAAAACAAATCCGGAATTCATATTGTATGTTCAACCGCCAAAATAATCGGGAAAGTATCTAATTAAATATCAGTTTCCACTAAAATTAAACTTAACTTTAGATGTGAATACATAAACATAAAGCAAAGAAGCAGAGATGTCAGTACTAGAGCTATATGTTATAGATCTACCAGTGAGTCTAACTCTTTGGTAGAACATGACAATTATTATTTTTTAAATTTCACATTTGGCTGTTTTTGTTAGCCTTTCGCGGCCAGGAGCTGGTGTCATAATCGAGGTCACGATTTGATTATAGGACGGTAAAAAGTCGAGGAAAAAAAACAAGCACAAGCAGCAGTCAAGAGATTATTAAGAGTTAGTTCCCCTCACATTTGTGAGGTAGACTCGACCAGTGTTAGTTAGCTTACTTAATCAGGGCTTGTGATTGATTTTAACTGTGGCCCCAAAGGGGTGAACAGGGTATATGTGGCAATGAAACAGCTTTGACTGCCATGCACATGTTCCCTTCAACTCTATTCCAGCCTCACTTTATTTGTTGATTACGAACGTCTTTTGACATTTAATTTATGAGGTTTACGTTTAAGGATGAATTTGACAGCGACAATGTTTCAAAATTAGAAAGGGAAGTAGTGATTATTTGATTATATAGACGCTTCGCCCCTGGTGACATTGATTCACCCATTAAGAAGATATTCTGAGGATAAGTTACCCACAAATATTTTTAATCCAGCCTAAATTGTTGTGAAAAACTATGATTAAGTTAGGACAAATTAATGCAAATTTCTGTGCTCTTTGATTCTCCAGTTAGAGAGATAGTTGATGATATGTTGCGCCTCGAATACTTTACCGCAAGATTGACTCATATCCACAGTTTCAACACCAAAGAAAGAATAAGTACACCAGAATAGCTTTTCTTTCTCATCAAGCAAAAGGAAGCGCCTTATGATGTAGAATCCTTACCTACATGAGAAGAATGATGAACAGCCCCCCCCCCCCCCCAAAAAAAAAAAAAACAGAACCTGGTGGGGATCATGGAGGTCAGAGGTGGTTTCATAATACTGTAAAAGGTTTGTGTGTCTTAAGAATTTAGAAAGAGCGAGGGATCTTCAAACCGATGTGAAACCAATTTTTTTTAACGTTGAGCAGAGACCTGGAGATTAACAAAAGCATCTGGGAAAAACGTCCACACTTTCATCAATGGATGCTTGAAATATATTTGGGATCTAAGACAGCTTGGTTTTGTTTCCACAGAGAAACTGCAACGAGAGATAGAGAAGGAAATGGCACAGAAAAGGTGGTAATGGATGGAACGCATATTAGTTTCAATAGCAAATTATACCGCGCACGTGAGTTCTTTGTGCTTATAATTATTCGTCCCTGCGTTCCGTTTCAGAGGGCTGGGGGTAACAAAAGAGAGTGTGCTCATTAACGAGGAATGATGATGAGTATACAGAGGCACGAAACAGTGTTGTTGGGTTTTTTTTGTTGGTTTTTTGGGGGGAGGGGTGACGCGCTCGCAACTGCATAAGGTCATATGAGCGCGCGTGAGAGACGAAACTGATACATGCTCAACTGAGACGAATTTCATAGATTGTAATCCATAAATGCCTTGCATTACCGGCATGTCCCATCGTACACGTTTTTGCTTTACATTTCCAAAATATGCCCGGGAAGAAGAAACATGTACCGTAGATCTAGCATTTACTTAGTCAGAAAATGATTAAGAAAATCAATAACAAATGTAACTAGAAATGAGCTGAGGTGGAATTCCTACCGTTCAAAGGAATTAGAGAAGGCCTAGAACAACATTGTAGATAAAGCTAGCGGCAGGTGCCAAGAAATAGGTAAAACATGACACAAGAGAGGAACTATCTAAAGTATAATTAAAAAAAATCTTTGGAGGGGAATTTTAGATGGCCTCATTTCCTTTAGAAAAAATGCCAGGGAAACTTTGAGAGCTTACATACTCCTGTTCACTAAAGTTTTGTTCCTTTTGCAAAGAGTGCACCAGTTACCTGAAGTAATATTACCTTATGTAGTTGCCATCGCCATAACAATTTTCCCAAACGGAACCACCAGTTTCTATTATGTTTCCAAGCTACTTGCAGCCATCTGCTCAGGGCCTCGTTTTCAAGCAATATCAGGGGGGTTCGCCTCTCCTTCTGCTCTCTAACCATGTTCTGTCGTCTGTCTTCGTCTCCATATTCTGCCCCCTCCCCATCCCCTTTGCCTCTTCTTCTGGGCTCCTGACTCTTTCTGCCGCCTTTCTACTGCTACTCCTTGGCTGCTTCTTACTGCTGTCTTTCAGCCACACCACTCATCTTATGATAGATAAGATCGAACACCTAGCCTTCTCGGATAAAGGCTAAAAATCTCAGAGGTCTCGTGTGTAAGTTGCGCACGTTAAGGATCCCGTGGTGGTCCTAAAATCAATCAGAGTAGGCTTCAGCCCCCAGCTGGACAAAATTCAAAATGCCTACCAAACTGAAAATGTTTAATGTGCCCCGCGCGGTTATCTGACCGAAGGTAGTTGCGAGCGGGGTAAAACACTTACCAAGACCAAACAAAGCAATGTCCCATGGCCACAACGTTCACAGTGGCAGTCGCTGAAGTTTGCCATTTGGAAAACGCGACGACACTTATCGAAGTTTAAATGAACTAGCGATGCTTTTGGGAACTAAGAGTTAGGTGGGTAAGTTTAAATTGCTTGTAATTTGCTTTGCAAGTCTACGCCATTTTGAAAGCTTAGAATGTTGGTTAAGACTAAGTTAATCCGTTTACCTCTTGCCTTCACTGTAATAGGATATTGGTGTTGCGTCGTGCTTGCAACACCACAATACCAAAAGCTCTTTGTTCTGATAGGTCTCACTAGAGAGAGTGCAAACACTGAAAAATAAAATATAAGTGTTCTATGTCCTTACAGTTAAGACCCTATCTAGTTGATCAGTAATAGTTATGTGCCTTGCAAGTTACCATGTGGCTCATTTAGGAGACGGGGCACGCTGTTCTTCGTAAAGCGATTACCCAAAGTACAATAACGCCCCTTTGTGACTGAACAAGAAGGGAAAAAACTATTTTCTTCTTCAGAAAAGAGAGAGGGAAAGGGGAGAGGGAAAGGGGAGAGGGGTGCTGCTACGTGGCAGCTTGGATTTAAAAGAATAGAACACACAAGGGAGATGGAACTTCAGGTCTTTGACGTTTGTGCGTTTACGTTAAAAAAGGGAGACGATTAGAAATGATTACGACACTGATCCGAACAGACTGGCTTTGGGGAAAATTGTGTTCCAGAGGAAGTGATACAGAGAGAGGCGGGGGAGGGAGAGGGGAGGGAGAGGGGGAGAGAGAGAGAAAGAGATAGGAAGAAAGGAAAAATTCTAAAGAAGCGATTTTTTTAGAGAATTGCTCAAAGACGAACTTGTAAGGTGCGGTGCGTAAGGTGGGGTAAAACTTTGAGTACGTTGAAAGATGAAAAGACGATAGATACCAAGATGCCACGAGGATTCAGCACGAAAACTTTGGATGAGGACACGACGTCAGTTAAGTTGAAAAATACATAAGAACATTATTAGTGATAAGATATTTTGAAACAATAAAGAAAATATAAAAAAGTAATAGGAAAAAAGGGTAGATATTCTTTTGCCTAATGTTTTCATTTCCCCTGTTTTTGGGGTGGGTGGGGGAGGTTTGTTGATTTGTTGTTGGTGTTGTTTTCGTTTTGTTTTTGGTGGGGGGGGGTTTGGGGGGGAGTTTCAGGGTGGAGGATTGTGATCAGGGATTCGGTTGTGTTTGTAGGTGTACGTGTGTGAGTGTGCACGCATGCGCCTATGCGTATGTGTGTGTGTGCGCCTGCGCGTCTGTGTCTGTCTGTGTGCGTGTGTGTGCGTGTGTGTTTGTGTGTGGTTGTGAATAAGTGCGCGTATGTGTGAATATGTTTTGTTAGGTTTTGTTGTGACTGAGGAATGGAGAGATGGTGGATAGATGAAAAAGGCTGAGTCTGGAGCCAAATGCGGCAAAAGGGAAACGCGGGAATAAGTAAGCAGTGAGTCTTGGGGGAATTCGTTAAGGTAGACGCTACAATAGAAAAACTGAAAGTAGAAAAGAAGTTGCACTGTATGGGATTCTTGTGGGTTTCTCTGCCTATAGTTTCTACTTGACAAATTCGTATTCCTACCCCAGTCCATGTTTGTTTCAATTTCATGGACCAGTGGATACACTAAACAAACCATCTCACAGCTACCTTTGCTATTTTTTGTCCTGTGCAGTGGTAATCTTGCCCTCATTTACTTCTTCCTCTTCAGTGGACCCTGCCAATGAAGAAATAATTGTTGATAAGGCTAGTGCCAAACGGATCTCTCTCGCGGGGAGCAAGCTATTCACAGGTGAGTAGCCAAAGTAGAGGCCGTGAAATAATATGGTTTGTGAAGCAGGCACTCGTCCTTCTTCCCCCTACTATTGTTAATTCGTCTTTATGAGAAAATGTAGAGCTCGTTCACGCAAAGTAAAATTAAAGCAAGTGCAGTTTTTAAGAAAGAAATGGTGTATTTGTCCGAAGAGGTTAAATAAAAACATTGACTTCTAACGAGAGTATTAAAAGATTAGTCGACAACAAGCTCCTTGTGCGGTCTAAAAGATTTTAATCGGCTGTTCTTCAACTTTATATCGAAACATGTAAGAAAAAATTTGCAGCGAGGTGTCGCTATCCTAGTGGCATTGCGGGTTTTGGGGGTTTTAGCCTCACTCGTTTCAGGCGTTGTGTCATTGGGGAAGGCACTTTGCACGAAATTCCTCTTTGCATCTATTCTTTCAGGGATGGGCATGTTGTCTATAATCAGAAGAACGTTCGGTTTCTTTCATTTATTTTGTTTGTTTATATATTTATTTATTCTTTGAATTTATTTTTTTTTTGGGGGGGGGGGGGGGTGTTAAATTTTCTTCTCTTTTTAATTTAAGTTTATATATTTTTATTTCTTTTCTTCTTTTATTAAAATATATTAGTATTTTTTAATGTAGTTATTTTTTTATTTTTTTTATTTATGTTTTGTTGTTTTTTGTTGTCTTTTTTTTTAGTTGTTTTTTTGTTGTTGTTTTTGGGGGGTGGGTTCTCCCGTAGTGGCTACATAACAAATTCTTAACATGAACGCAAAAGGAACAGATTGATGCTCGTTCCGCCTTCCTTTGGATCAACAACATCAAAATTTGCTCAGCAAAAAATTCTATGCTGATACTCCACTTGTCTGACTTGTACCCATAAAGTGCACACTTGTCACCGACTCTCCCCGTCTTCGTGTACACGAAAAGCACTAAAATATGGTGCAGATAGCTGAATGGTATCACTGTTTTGCAAGGTCTTATTATCTTTTCACTTCTTCTATCACTGACCCGCCTTCTAAATGATGTAAAGTGTGTCTCAAGCATAAAGAGCAAGCTCATTTCATCCTGGTCAGGATTTCACAGTGTTACATCTTACTCTAAGATGGCATTGACTTGGTTAAGGCAGTGAAGTGCCCCTCTGACCTCACGGCTCGTGTCGTTATCGGAAAGGTCAGTAAATATCGATCATACTACTGTTCACACAAATCGTCCCTCTGGGCTGTTGAGTATAGGGGGATATTTATTGTGAGCAGATCCGGAAATGGTTGAATCTTTAATGTGAGCCGAGAGAAATGGGAGTTCCTGAATATGCCAGAGATATCAAAGCTCTGGTTAACAAAACTCTTGTTAACAAAAAGTCACCTTGGTGAATTTTTAAAGTTTTAACCTTACAATTATGATTTTTGATGAAGAAAAATGTTCAGGGGCAGTTGTTAAATCCTTCAATCATGGCTCCAGCCGGTCCTGCATGGATCAAAATATCATCGTGTAAAGCACAGCAATATCCTCTCAGATCGTTTTGTTGTGCGGTGTGTGACCGAAGAGTTGTGGGAACAAAACTGAAAATAGTATAATATAGTAGAAGACAACCCTTAGTTCGCAAATCGGCAACAGATACAGACAGCCAAAAAAAATGATTTTACAGTCGTCATTTCCTATCCACAAGACTATCAAAAACAAATGTCTCTTGGGAAATTTCTGGTTTGAAACGTGATTAGTGGGAAGACAGGGATTGTTTTTGGTATTCTGCACTTACGTGTGCTGGAAGCTTTGGGGATCTGATATGGCCCCTGGAGTGTTTGGGTTATTAGAGACAGGTATCGACGTGTGTGCTTGTGTGTGTGTGTCTTTGGGGGGAGGGGCGTGACTTCCTATGAGCGCCGAACGGCGTAAATGTTGTCAGTGAAAATCACAACACTCTATGTTTTGTCAGGATGAGTGTCAAAAACTGTGTGGAGATGGTACAGTCCAGTTACCATTGCCATCATTTCTGAATAATAGCTGCTACATTCTCTCAAAAGGCTGCAGAGATCTCATTGGAACGTACATCTAGCTATTGAATAAGTATTCCATAATATCCGGCTTCGGTTGTACCTTTGAACGCTGAGCCGTCTGTATAGTCGTGTATCCAGTCATCTTAATTGGTATCGATTGCCTGATGGGATAAAAATGTCGGTGTCACTGGGTGTGAAGGTTGTGTTATTTTATAAGTGTTGTAATGTTGTTGTTTTGGGGTTTTTTTAATTTGCTCTTTTGGTTCCTCGTGGCAAATGGTGACTATCCATGGGTGTTTCAAGTGGTTGTATTGGTGCTGTGTTCCCGGAAATTTTGCAGGTAACTGATAACACCGCGGCATCCTTTGCATGAACAGGCATAACTGGTGCATCCTTTGTGGTCCTTATTTTTATTTACGGTTACTTGATGGAGGGCAAAATACAAATCTGCTTGTCCCTCAGTACTTCGAGGACTTGTGTTGTCCTATTCCTTAGATCACAAATGTTGTGTTGCAAGAGGTTGAGATTTTTTTATGTGGAGAGCTGTAATCGGCTCCGTTCTCACGCTGAGAGCTGTTACTTCCTGTTACAATTCTATATCTGCGTGTAACCACTGTAGCTGACTTGTCGCTCGGAGCAGCCCAGTGATTGCACTGCCAGACGCGGGAATGTGTTTAACGAGGCGACGTCCGAGCTCAAATGAAATTGTGTTCTTTTTGTCATGTCATTGAGTACCGGGGTGTTTGTGGACTGCCTGTGTCCACCTTATGAAGATGCCATGCCTGGGATAAGAGGATATGGGGGGTTGCATGGGTCGGAAAAACCTAACTGCTCTGTGATCGTGCGGTCCCGTCCGGGGCATTGTGCTTTTACTAAACGGCCCACCGCAGAAAACAATTCTGCTCGATCCATCCTTGCACACATTCTCAAACTGTATGGTTCCCTCTGAGCCGCAGAAGATGTCATGATAACAGAAGCATGGGTATTAGGCAGATTAGACACCCAGTCAAGGAAAAATGGGGGTGTATCAGTGAGCATGATAGCGTCTACCACACATCGGTGTGTTATCTCCTGTATTTTCTTAAGCCAACGAAGGCCTTCGACACTGTCAGCAGAGATGGACTGTGGCGGATCATGGAGAAATATGGATACCCAAGTAAATTCATCACCATCGTTAGACAGCTTCACGATGATAGGATGGTGACGGTGTTAGAGGACGGAGATGAGTCAGACACCTTCCCTGTGGCCAACGGCGTTAAACAAGGGTGCGTCCTTGCCCCAACTCTTTTCAGCATGGTATTCTCCGCCATGCTAACAGATGCCTTCCACAGCAGTGAAGATGGCATCCGTATCAGGTACAGAACTGACGGCAGGCTGTTCTACATCAGGCGCTTCTAGGCCGTTACCAAGGTGAAAGAAACAGTCATCAGGGAACTTCTCTTCGCCGATGACTGTGCACTCAACGTTAGTACAGAGGAGTGTATGCAAAAGGAAATGAACTGTTTCCCTTCGCCTGTGACAACTTCGGCCTCACCAAGAAAACCGAAGTCATGTACCAATCAGCCCCCGGACAACCATGCACTGTGCCACAAATCATGGTGAAGGGACAGAAACCCCAGGCAGCTGACCACTTTACCTGCCTAGGCAGCAGACTTTCACGTGCCGTACATATAGATGCTGAAATTAACACCAGAGTTGCCAAGGCCAGCGCCTCCTTTGGGAGGCTTCGCAAGAATGTCTGGGAGCGCAGAGGACTCAGCCTCTCCACAAAGCTGAAGGTCTACCGAGCAGTGGTCCTTTCAATTCTTTTCTACACCAGTGAGACATGGACCGTCTACAACAGACACGCTAAGCAGCTCAATCGATTCCACCTGAGCTGTCTTCGTAAAATCCTCCGCATCCAATGGCAGGACAAAGCCCCAGACACTGCTGTTTTAGAGCGAGCCGGAACCCCCAGCATCTACACCATCCTCCACAAAACGTGAGCCTGATGGGCCGGCCACGTGATCAGAATGGCGGACAGCCGGTTGTCCAAGCAGGTGATGTATGGAGAGCTGCTCCATGGCAAGCTCTCAGTTGGAGGGAAGAAAAAAACCTTTCAAGGACTGCCCCAAAGTCTCTCTAAAGGAACTTGGAATCCTGTGACGACTCGACCCGCGTGGCGCTTCAAGCTAACGAAGGGAGTCAATGCGGCAGAAGCCAAGCAAATCGCCGAGGCCAAACAAAAACGCAACGTTCGCAAGTCTAGACCTGCCTCCACCACAAGTCCAACTGCTGACTATACGTGCCCACATTGTGGACGAACCTTCCGAGCCCGGATATGCCTAATCAGCCATCTCCGGACCCACTGTCACTGTCAACAGACCAATTTGTGAAGTCATGGTCTTCTTCATATGCGAAGGACGGACAACATTTTTTTTAGCCATACCTATTTATATCCAGTCTGCTGTTCTATCCCATTAGGAGGAAGGGTTTTGGTTTGCTGGCCCCAATATCCCGCTTTTTGCCAGAGCTGTGTCCGTGAAAACAGGGACCACCCCGGGTAGGTACGGTTGGCTGGGCTGAGAGAAGTTGTGTGAGACGCTAGGGCATTTCTCAATACTTTTAATGAGACCCATCGCCATTCCTTGATTCCCTCTCCTTGTTGCTGAAGAGCCACATTTTGCTAGGTCTAGCTTTCTGGAACGATGTGTATTGATGAGAGCATAGTTTTGAAGAAACTGAATTAGAGCTGCTTGTAGTGTAAGCTACTTAGTGTACATGAAAAGGCATGTTCACTTTTCCTAACCAGTTCCTGCAGTCCGTTCGCATGTTTTCTTTCACTCATCCTTACCCCCACGAAACAGAACCAAGCATTTAACGTGTCTGGAACACATGCTGCAATTGGTGTTGTGTGCGGGGGCCCTCTTCCCTGTTTGATGAGTGCGAAGTATATTGGTGAAATAAATAGGAAAAAAATCCATAGATACCATCTCTTTTCCAAGAGATGCGAGGTTCACTGTGAATTCATACGTCAACTGGCACGCTACTAGTACGCTTGGCCTTTACAATATGTTGGGGTTCTAGTCAACGCTAATTCTATCTCCCAGCTCTATTGCTTTATTGCTCTGATTTAAAGAAAACTGATAATTCCACCCCTTCATAATAAAGAAACACCACTCTCTCTCTCTCTCTCTCTCTCTCTCTCTCTCTCTCTCTCTCTCTCTCTCTCTCTCTCTCACACTCACGCGCACTCATACTCACCTGCTCACTCATTCACCTACAAACTCCAAAGCTCGCTCGCTCGTTAGACCTAACCTCATCAATCAGCTACTTCCACTGCTAGAATACAAGCCACTACTCCACCTTTCACTTGGTCGATTATTATTCTTTAACTGCAACTCAGGACCCCCCCCCCCCCTCCTCCACCCACCCACCCACTCCCGCCCACACGCACACACACACACACACACACACACACACACCCCCACACCCCCACCCACCCCCATATATTTTTTTTTACACACACACACACACACACACACACACACACACACACACACACACACACACACACATTAAACATCCCACAACAGTACAGCCCCGACCTAACCGCTCTATGGGTAAATTAGTATATCGGGGAACTGACTTCTCCTGAACTTCAACTGAACTTTTGTGCCTAACTGCGGTCCTGGAGCCTGTAGTAAACCTGTTACTTGCTTCTGCGCTTTCTACTACCACGTCTCTTTCGATAATGTTCATTCTTCAATCTTCTTATTTCACCCCAGAATTACATCTTTGTATTTCACTAATTTGTGCTTGGTCTCCTCAAAGGACTGATTACTGGCTCTCTGTCTACTGATCTTGAACGGCACTTTCCCTAGAGTGCCTTTATTCGTTTATGTTGAAGCCCACTTAACGAAACGTTGTGAGAAACGTTGAGCCTTTTTGTCTCTAAATTGTTTTTCGAGTTCGGTTAACATTTATACAATTTAAAACATTGCCAGGACTATTTTGACTAGCGTTTTCAACAACTGTGATGATGATGATGATGATGATGATGATGATGATGATGATGATGATGATGATGGTGGTGGTGGTGGTGGTGGTACGACGACGACGGCGACGACGACGATGAAATCAGCGACTGAAAAGCGCATGTGAGAAGTCTAATTAAAAAATAACCAGCATGCTTTCCTAAACCTTCTCTTAAACACTGCCCTCTTTTCACATGACCCGTCTTCTTTTCTCAGATGCAGCTATGTTAAACAAAATCACCACATACCAAACACTGTAGCTTTGAAGAAGTGTGCGTGTACTTGCTGTCATGAACAAGATATCAGCCAACACCAGCCTCCAGGAAGTACGGTCA
Organism: Aplysia californica; assembly: GCF_000002075.1. Lineage (NCBI taxonomy): Eukaryota > Metazoa > Mollusca > Gastropoda > Aplysiida > Aplysiidae > Aplysia > Aplysia californica. The sequence continues at coordinate 1,986,346 of NW_004797272.1, read as the reverse complement.
TTAATATTTTGCTACAAAAATATCAAAGGGAATCATTCACTAACTTGTTGCTTAGCAAATACATTTCGAAAGGAACTTGACATCCCCAACTCCTGTTAATGATACAGTTTAAACGCAAAAAAAAAAGACCTAGACAAAATCTTCGTCCTGCCCGTAGCAAAGATCATATTTGAGTTAAGGCATTTCGAGTGTGAGCAACCAGGAGAGAAGCGAAAGAAAATAACAACCTGAATCACGTATTTATTCTCTTCAGACATTGCACAGAGAACTGAAAGACGCATTTCCCAATATATGGAATATACTGGGCTTCTCTGTCTCCTTTCTCGTCCCACTTTTGGTAAGGTTTAACTTAGATGCTTGTGGGAAACTGGATTACGTTGGTTTTATCACCCTTTTAACCCGCTAATTGTTTTAGTTGATCCGTCAGTCCTCAGTCGTAACGTCCCCCTTAATTTTCCGACTGCTGAGCGCATTTTATTGAATTTATTTTCTGTATGCAAGAAAACCTTCTCCAACTATCAAAGGATAAATTCACAAAAAATACTTTAATCCAAAACCATATTATTTTATAAGACGAGTACGAGTATTCAGCAAGTACAAATTTTGGTGACCATTTTCTGGCTAATTTCCCCTGTAACTTTTTAAATCATACTTGTCTCGACGTCTATGCAAGATACATTAATAATATATTTTTCCCACTAAGTTCGAGATAACGAAACAAGAAAAAAAAGACAGACAGAAAAATAGGGAGCCTACAGAAGTAAGACCGACATGTAGAACCCTGTAACAACCTGCTTGCGATAAGTCGTGAAATAAGGGAGCCTTATTGTGGTAATATTATAATAGTCCTTCTGTCTTTTAAACGTGTGTTACAATTTCTGAAACGAATTTGATAGCAAGGGAGAAAAAGAGGGTGGGGGCAATTTTAATGGGCCCCAAAGCAGGAAAATTTGATGGGCTCGCAAGTTACTGGTCCTGTTTGGATTTGTGCATTTGTTACACTGTTTTAAATTTTTTTTGAAATTTAATTCAGACTCTTCTAATATAGATCTAACTTTTCCTAAGTAGGATCTTTGCGAAGAAGATTCTTTTTAATAGTTTGAATTATTTCCGGAAGCAGTCTTCCAGTTGAAGGAAAGAGCCGCCCCAAGGTGCGTTACCCTAAAACCCAACGTACTAGTCCACTACAACCACTGCGCTCGTACATGCACTACAACCACTCTGCACTACAACCATTGCACTACAGTCACTGCATTACACTAGTACTCAACAACCACTGCACTACAACTAGTACACTACAACCACTGCACTACAACCACTGTACTACAACTAGAGCACTACAACCACTGCACTACAACCACTGCACTACAACTAGTACACTACAACCACTGCACTACAACCACTGCACTACAACTAGTACACTACAACCACTGCACTACAACCACTGTACTACAACTAGAGCACTACAACCACTGCACTACAACCACTGTACTACAACTAGAGCACTACAACCACTGCACTACAACCACTGTACTACAACTAGAGCACTACAACTAGTGCACCACAACCTATCTCTTTGTCTCTGCGTCTGTCTGTCTATCTCTTTATCAGTCTATCTTGATATTCTTCTACAGTCTCATCTCTCGTCTCTTTTAGGCCTGTTTAAGTCCCCGTCTTTTCTCTGCAGGAAACTGGTGAGACGATCGGGAGATGCCACGGTAAGAGAGGGAAAGAGACGTTAGATTCGGTTAGAGGATGTGAGGGCACATGAATGGTTATAGACAGCCGAGGATGGGATCGGGGTGGTGGATGGGGGGAGGGTGGTGGTTTTGGTGTGTGTGTGGTGGGGGGGGGGTTGGAGGGCGGTGAGCAGCGGATCAGGTAATTACGTTTCCACGGCGAGCTGCTCACAGATCGACTTACGTTGTAACAGCTAGGGATCTCAGGAGCTTGGGGTTCTCCGACTAGGGTTGCTTTTTTTTTTTTACTACGTCTTCGATCGGATCTTCGGTTTTATCAAGTATCAGAAAAAAGAACAGAAAAAAAGAAGTAAAAAAAAGTAAAGGAGACGCGAAAAAACCCACCTCAACGAGAATTAGTTTACTACTTCTACTATTAGTGTAAGTGCTTCTTCAGACGGATAAACATGTTCCCATGAGGAGTTATTTTCCGACTTCTTCCGTTTGTTCTGCGATTTTACCAGACTATTCGTTATATTTATTTGTTGTTGGTTCCTTTTTGTTGGGTTTTTTTGTGTGAATACATTTGCTATGTTTTTGCCTTTTTGTGCAAAAACGTCGTATTGGCTTCTCGGAAAAAAATCCTCTTACCATGCAGGGTGCTTGAAATGATGTGCAGTTTATCGTTACGTCTATCTTTATTATTTTTCTTAGCCATTCACAGCAGATGCGATACCTGTTAAACTCGTTATGTTGTGTCTGTATTTCTGAAAAGTATGCAGTCTGAAGAATTTTCGGGGATCGCAGTGCTTAGAAAGTTTTAAAATGATTTTCTTCGTATTTGTGTTTCTATTTCGTTCGAAAACTGAGGTATTTCTTTACCTCCCGTGCTTCTAGCCAGTTTGGATATTATATATACTCTGTTGCCGTTTAGCTTTGCTTAGGGTCTATGAGATAAAAGGAAGCGGTCTTATCACATGTGCTAATTCATTGCAAGTGTACGGGTGTGCGATTGTGTGAGTATGTGTATACGTGTCTGTTTGAGGAAGATGTCCAAGCATTCTACTTTTCCATACACAAAAAAGTTCATGCAGAATCGCCGTAACAAATGGTAACAAGTCATTTGCAGAAAAGAAAGTTGTCCCCCTGTTACTGGCGCCTGTGTAAGTGTTTGGCACTTCGCTGTTGCACGAAGAAGACTTGAGTTCGATTTCTGTGAATGAGGAATGTTTGTCGAGTATCTCCGTCTGTCGGCAGGGACACTGTATCCCTCTCAGCCCTGGATAGCCCTGACAGGCGGAGTCAAACAGCCCGCTTCCTACGTTATCTAAACTGTGTCGATGGCGGCATAAAATATCTACAACTATAATTAATGATAATTTACTCTTTATCGTATACGTAATAATAGATTAAGAACTTTATATTTAAACACGTTTAATTACCTTGGTAAATTTAGAGGATATAAACAAAACATGGTCAGTAAAAATTCCAACATTTGTGTCCTTTTTATGTAGTGCGTTGTCAACTACTGGTTTCCCGCAGCACGCACCATTATTTCCTATCGTTACAGGTTTGTTCTACAGACATTTATGGATAGCTAGACCCAAAGCGGTCTCACTGTTCCTTCGCCACAGCTGCAAAATATACACTGTGAGACAAATTCGAGATGGTTCTGTTTAGTTTCGGCTCCGCTGGAAACATTATTGTGCTATATTATTTCTATTTTCTAACATCATCAACGTTCGCTGCTGAGGCGGATCAAGCTTCAGGACCACTTTTGCTCACTCCTCTGTTGGAGAAAGGTGATGCGGAACAGGCACGACAGCTCAGTCAGGTGAGATCTGTATCTCCTGAAAAGCTAAGGTCAGGTGAAAAAGGCTTCTATATTTGAACTGTTCTAGTATTTTAGTTCGGCTGGTATCAGTAGATCTGTTTAACTGCGATCTTTAATCGTTTCAGGCTTAAAGATGCCAAAGACAAAAGGATTAAAGGGGGGGGGGACTGGTTTATAAACCCATCTCGGTAACTATGACCTTTGAGGTAAAACCTTATAGCATGGAGGTATAATAGGAAAACATATCTAAATAATAACTTTAATTTTTTTAAAGTCTATGGTTACCATGGTAACGGCCGCCATATTGAAAATAAACAGCTTTCATAAAAGTAAAAAGGATTTTTTATTTACCTACCAAATTTGGTACATGATAGATAGATTGAATACAAACCTTTGTACAGTTATGATCTTGGATATTTTGAATGGGAAAAAATTTAGAGATAGGTAACTGACCTACCCCTTCATGCCTCTGAGTTCGATTACATATTCATCCATGTAACTCTCTTATGAATGCATCGATTTTATTTTCCACTAGTATAAAGTTAGGTTATGGTATGAATAACAAGCCCTGAAATTACCTTTGGAATCAAAGAGAAAAGAAAAAAAGTAGATGAGAAAAAAAAACATCAAAAATTGAAGGTTTGAGAAAAAAACGACATTCTTTTACATAACAGGCAAAATGAAAGTTCATGGACAGAAAGTCTGAAAGATAATGATTGTAACACAAAGAGTAAGCACTTTTTAGATTTACAACTGATTGGAGTATTATGATATGTAAAAAGTCCAGATACCATAAATTGACCAAAAATCGTCAATATAAAACCATCTATCTATCTATCTATCTATCTGTCTGTCTGTCTATCTATCTATCTATCTATCTATCTATCTATCTATCT
>NW_004797272.1:1971228-1980312 GCF_000002075.1 Aplysia californica | reverse complement strand
TCTTCTTCTTCTTCTTCTTCTTCTTCTTCTTCTTCTTCTTCTTCTTTCCTATTATTGTGAGAAGAATTAATTATTTTTCAAAACGAAAAGACAGGAAGAATCTTCACTTCCGGTCTCTAGAATTATCAAGAGCGTATCCAAGCGGCTTTTCTGTTTGGGTTATTTTTAGGCCTTTAGACGAATGATTTATCTTAAAATCCTTTGACGTGGGAGGGATTTACGATTGTTATTTTTGTTTTATTTAAAATCAAACAGCTGATTCAATTCATTGAAACTGACGTCTGTTTCCAATGACTAGGTTCTCGGTAATAAGTCTATGCAACACATGATAATGATTTCAAACAGGAAGAAGCTATCAACACCTGGAACTTGACATCTTTACTGTGTCATGTGCAATAAAAGGGTGGCAGCTCAGTGCCTGCTACAGGTGTAGTTTCACCGACGGTTTTTAACCTTACTGGGTTATCTAAAAAGTCTGAGTCAAGATTGTGAGGGGCTGTTACAATTAGGGTTAACTCTCAAATGTTATTCCCATGTGGTCAGTCATTTTAAAATAGGAAGTATTTGAACCTTTGAGGTGGGGGTGTTGAATCCCATCCAGGTTGACCCCAACCCCCCCTCCCAAAAACAATTAATTTTTACTCATACTTGGAGATGATGTCCCGACGATCCAAAAGTGGCTCCATAGAGAGTAGAGAATCTGGATCGGCGTACTAGGTAAAATAAATTCAGAACGGGAGGTAAAACTTTACTTTTATCCCCATATCAGCCACAAGAGCACGGTAACACGATATACATGTAGCCAGGGTCACATCACAGTGGTGTTAGATACAGAGTTGAATACAGACTGGTGGCTAGCTACTTTAAAAGGATTTATGTTTTCTCTTCATACCATGTAACCATGGTCGCAATTTACCAGTAGGAAGCCGAAGTTTCCTATCCTGAGAGGTACGACTTATATTCCTGTCTTACCTGGAATAGTTCTTCCCACAATGGTGTAAGATCAAGTAATTATAAGCTTAAGACTTTGAAATGACCCACACGGGGCCTTGAAGGTCGATAACATGGTCGATTTTGTAAGAGTGCGATATTTTGCAGGTCCTTATTTTCCTTGTTAATATTGGAACGGGGGGCAAAAGTATATACGAAACGTATACATGTTTTTCAACATTGTGGTCTGCATTGTGTTGTCGGCCATTATAATTTTAGAAAACGTTAAGATGGGTGAGGGGGGGGGGGGGGGAGCTACACCCCCAAAGTCAAAATTTGGCTCAAAATTATGGAATATGAGTTGTAGGCATTTTTAGCTTCGCACAGGAACCCCCGAAAACCGATTATTTTCCCATACCAGGCATGTTTGTGACCGCCATTTCCTCATAAAGTCAGTATTTTATTTTTCTTTATCGGCCGTTTTCTCAAAACGCGACTTTTCTCTATACTTTTTTTAACAACTCCACCAGTTTTCATCCAATCTTCATGAAATTTTCACAGAATGAAGAGAAGAGGTAATACTAAAATTTAGTCAATTGAATTTTTGATATATGGACTATATTTTTGTTGGTGGTGTCTGGAGTGTGGATTTTCACGGATTTTTCGCAAACTTGAATGCTACTTCGGGAAAAAATTCATTAAAAAATTTCTAATTCGTTTAGGAAAAAAACAAACAGATAAATTTTTAGATCTGATGTTTGTGAACTTGCCTGTAAAAAAACAATCAATTTCCATGAGCGATAAGTGCGGTATTCATTACGTAAGACGTGTCAACAAAATCCAAAATGGCCACCGTATCCATGGAAACGAAACTTTTTTCTCAATCTGATTGTGGATTTAAAGACTCCTTACTGTGCTTGTTATATGTGTGAAATTTGGTAAAATTCGGTCAGTAATAAGTGAGATAGCCTTCAGGTGTAGTCCCCCCCCCCCTTAATAAAAATGCATCCCCTCTCAGTCTGAGTACCGTCATCTTCTTCGCCATCGCACGCAGCAGACCCGAATTCGATTCTTGTGAGGGCAGAATTTTTATCAAGTATATCGGTCTTGATGCCGTGATCATTTATCCTTTTTATACAATGTTGCCTGTGGCAGGCAGAGTCGCAGCCCGCATCCTACATGGTTTAAATTGTGTCGAAAGAGGTGTAAAAAACGTACAATTAATTCATTTTCGTCCACACTGTTCCTGACGGGCAGGGTCGAGACAGTTTGACATTTAAAAGATCTAAATTGTGTTAGTTGGGACACGATAACATTTTGCAATCATTCGTAATGTCTTAACCACAGGTACAGGGCAACATCATTGCCAAGCCCACGCTGAGCTACTCAGCTTTCATCACAGTGGACAAAGAGGCGGACTACCATATGCACTTCTGGTACTTCCCTTCACCCTCGGAACAAGAGGCCCCCCTCATGTTGTGGTTGAATGGGGGGCCCACAGTCTCCTCTATGATGGGCGTCTTCTGGCTGCACGGGCCCTTCAAGGTAAACGCTCATTTTGTCTTTCTTACCCGCTTGTTTCTATTCGCTGCTCTACTTCATCATTCTTTCCTGAGGTATTCCAGAAAGGTAGCAAAAAGGTTGGACCCCATTTGGATTTGAACCAAATATTCCCATGCTTCTTAGAACCGTAATCTATCACTCTCATGTACGAATGTGGCGTCTCTTTGAGCAGAAAAATATCTTTGTGCCGACAAATAACATAAAGTTAACTAGACTCATTTCTTTAACAATAATACATTAGATTTCAAGATCTCCACCAGTGTTTGCACTTTTAATTAACTAGCTCACAACCATAGTGGAATATTAAACAAAGGCAAAATATAAGTATTCACTTTATTTTTTTAAATTCCAGCAAAGTTTTAATAAAAAATCAGAGCATTTATAAAGATTATTTCCAAAAAAAAATATACCTGTGTTATCCATTTCACTCAGCAGTACATTTAAGGGGGGGGGGCTACACCCCCAAAATCAAAATTCGGCTCAAAATCATGGAATTTGAGTTGTAGGCATTTTTAGCTTCCTCAGCCTCTCCTACAACTATTTCATGGCATAAGAACCCCCAAAACCCGTATTTTTTCCCATACCGGGCATGTTTGTAACCGCCATTTCCTCAATAAGTCAGTATTTTATTTTTCTTTATCGGCCGTTTTCTCAAAATGCGACTTTCCTCTATACTTTTTTGAATAACTCCACCATTTTTCATTCAATCTTCATGAAATTTTCACAGAATGAAGAGAAGTGGTAATACTAAAAATTTAATTGTTGAATTTTTGATATATGGACTAGATTTTTGTTGGTGGTGTCTGGAGTGTGGAATTTCACGGATTTTTCGCAAACTTGAATGCTACCTCAGGAAAAAATTCATTTAAAATTTTCTAATTCGATTAGGAAAAAAACAACAAACAAATATTTAGATCTAATGTTTGTGAACACGCATGCAAAAAAACAATCAATTTCCATGAGCGATAAGTGCAGTATTCATTACGTAAGACATGTCAATAAAATCCAATATGGCGGCGTATCCATGGAAACGAAACTTTTTTCTCAAATTTGATTGCAAATTTTAAGACTCCTTACTATGCTTGTTATATGTGTGAAATTTGGTAAAATTCGATACAGTAATAAGCGAGATAGCCTCCAGGTGTAGCCCCCCCCCCCCCCCCCCCTTAAAGCAACGTTTGTTCTACGTTGAATGGCAAAAGTGAAGCCTGTTATCGATTCTCTAAACAAGCAAAACAGATCGTGTGATTGTAAGCGATGAATCGCAAACCGGCGTGTAAATATAACCGACTGTCACTGCACCCTCAGATGCTTTACCTTGGTGAAAGCAAATTTCGACCCCACTCTCAACCCCCACTCTCAACCCCCACCCCCACCCCAAAACCTTTGCATTAAAAAAAACACATAAAAGCGTCTTTTGTGAATAACATCACAGCGACTTAAAATTGCCTTACGGAGAGTAATACCCCCTTGTGTGTGTGTGGGGGGGTGTGAGTGAGTGTGTGTGAGTGTTTGTGTGTGTGTGTGTGTGTGTGTGTGTATGTGTGTGTGTGAGTGTATGTGGGTGTGTGTGTGTGCACGCGCGCACGTTTATGTAGGTTCCTACAGATGAGGGGGGAAGGGGGCGCTAAGATTTCCCTTCAATTATTATTTTTTTGCTCCTTGTTTGTTTTAAGAGGTAAAGCGTACAATAATTTGTATTAAATGAGCACGGCAATTAATCGGCAATTAAGGCTCAGGAACAAGAGTGACTGGAAACATATGTTTGGGAGCATCGAAAGATATAAGGAAAAACGTAATCGTTACCCCTGGGCAGCTGAGGATTGAGTGCAAAACAAGTCAAACTAAGCCAACGAAGTCTCGCAACACCATGTGGTTTACACATGTTCAAATTTATCCAACAAAAATACAAAACAAAATATGCCCTCTCTTAAGTTTCCATCTGCTTGGTCAGGAAATGAAATTTCTACAAAGGTGTTACAAATTATTAAATCGGGTGCGCCGAATCACTCCTGATTTCTCCATTTGGTCTCATTTCATCCTGCATTCGATCAGTGACACTTAATTTCCGGCTGTATAACATCGCCCTCCATTTTTACCCAACAATGATTGTCTTTGAACAAGACATATGAGTGTATGTGTGTGTATATGTGTGTGTGTGTGTGTGTGTGTGTGTGTGTGTGTGTGTGTGTGTGTGTGTGGGTGGGTGTGGGTGTTTGTGTGTCTGCGTCGGGATGGGTGCAGATGTACACTATGTAATGATAAAATTAAGTGGATGATCCTAGGATCAAGACGGGGGGAAACACAAGCCTAAGCACAACAAGCCCAACACGGAAGTCACCCATGTTGTGAACATGCGTATATTGTTTTTCTCAAAAGCCGTTTCGCGGACTGTTGTGCCTGTATGTGAACTGCATTAGATAGCATTGTTATTTTAATGTTCACGGGTACTTTTAGGAACATGTTATGTTGTAGTATTCATTTTCTGGTGAAAAATTATATTCCAAACACTTTCCATTTTATACATAATTTGATGATATTTAGCGTGCTCCATTTTTAAACATCATGTATAAAATAACCTTGTATGTTTTTTGCTGACTTGTATAACTGATCTAAAAATGGGATTTCCTTCGACTTTTAACTAAAAAATATTTCTCTACACTTGCCAATCCCTGAAGATTTTCTGTTTCCCGCTTCACAGCCCGAGAAAGTCGGATTGTATGACTTTGGCAAGATAATACCCAGAAACGAGACATGGGTTGGACCCTTTTCAGCCGTCTACGTGGACATTATCGGACGAGGCTTCAGCAGCTCCCATGATTTTCAGCAATCGAATAGATACAAACAGGAGGTCTACACTAAAGATTTGTACAATTTTGTACAACAGTTTCTGCTGCTTTTTCCCGAATTCAGGTTTGTGTTTAAATATTTACTCGCGCTTTTGTTTTTAAAACGGGAATTTTGGATAACGTTTTAGTTTTCCCTTTTATAATTTATGTCTGTACCGGGTGCAGTCAGTTAAGGACTTATAAAGATATCAATGATCATGTTAGCATTCGTCTGACTGCTTTCTGTGTTTTATAGATGTCCATAGACAGTTCTTTTTGTGCTTAGTCGCATTACTGAAAAAAGCTGTGCTTCTAAAAAAGAAAAAAACACAAAAGAGAAGGAGGGATGGGGACGATATATGTTTTACAGGAAGAAGGAGCAAACCCCACCAGACCACCCGCAAGCCATCCACATACTATCTTCAAGACGTAAGTAAAAAAACAGAAGACTGACAAAGAATAGACCTGCACAGGTTAAAAGAAGCTGCAGATGTGGCATAATAATACTAATAATAGTATTTATCGCTGGGTAATTCCGGGGAGGTTATAACGTTCTCTTTGTTTTGTTTAGACTTTTGATGTAGATGTTAAAAAATATCGACCTTTAACATAGTCAACATTATTGTGTTTGCTTCTCTCATATCTTAGCATGGTCACTGGTATCGTGTCAAAAACAAATGGTGCGTTTCCGTTCTGATGAATGTAGTTAGTGGTATTTGTGGCATCTGAGTGTTTTTCTTGGGTTATACCTAATGTATGGCTCTTGTCGTCTATTCAGACGGTCAATTTTGCTTAGATGGTCTCGTGGTTGTCTTCATGCAGCTTCTTTCATGGTTAATTCTTCCTATGTTTGACGCGCAGATACATAATAATGAATAATAAAAGATAAATAGCATTCGTATAGCCCAATTTCCCACCCAACAACAAGCTCTATCTGCTTTACAAACTATGTTATTACCCCCACAGACCTGATAGCATTCTGAAACAATCTCAACTTCCTGGGAAGCATACAGTACAAACTGCCATTTTATAGGCGCTAAAACACTGCACTGACATACTGACTATATCTTTCGCTGTCTATGGCGGGATACCTAGACGCTCATAGATATTAAGAACGTATACCTTGGTAATCATTCCAACCTGGGTGAAGTGAAAAAATTGTTTAAAGTGCCTTTTCCAGAGAGAGCCGAACCCGAAATCTCACGATTACGAGTCCAGTAGCCTATCCACTCGAATACTGACACCACTTTTATTCACACCATCTATTTGTAAGTTTTGACAGGTTTTTGAAGAAACTCAAGACAATTTTGTACCTGAGTGTTAGTACCATTTTATAAATGTCGTATGATATACACACGTACACACTCGCGCAAACACACATACACACATAGAATGAAAGTGTGAGAGAGAGAGAGAGAGAGAGAGAGAGAGAGAGAGAGAGAGAGAGAGAGAGAGAGAGAGGGAGGGAGGGAGAGACAGAGAGAGAAGAAGATTGAAAGAGGGTGTGTATGTGTGTATGTGTTTGTGTGCATGTGTGTATATGTGTGTATGTCTGTACGTGTGAATGTGTGTGTGTCAATGTGTATGTATGTGTGTGTGTGTGTGTGTGTGTGTGTGTGTGTGTGTGTGTGTGTGTGTGTGCGTGTGTGTGCCCGCACACGTGCGTGTGAGTATGAATTGGGGGGGGGGGGGGGGGGGGGGGTTGAAGAGGGCTCTTTGCCTGACACGTCAATTTATATACACGTACATCTCATATGTCAAGACTTCTGTACAACCCAATATTATTTTCCCTTTTTTTTTTGTCTCTTTCAGCTTTCATAGTAGGTTGGGTTTTTTAAGTCGCATTCAAAATTTCTTCACAGAACAAGAGGCGTGTACATAGCTGGCCAGTCCTACGCAGGGCACTTTGTACCGGCCCTGGCATATGCCTTACACAAGGGCATCAGTGAGGGAGACTTGGACATGGTTCTGAAAGGAGTCATCCTAGGTGGACCTCTGTACTACCCACAGGTATCACGATGGCGTCTACTGAGTTCTTAACTGATCTTATTGAATGATCATACGTCGATTCGTTCCTTTTTGACGATTTGATGTTTAAGAATAAGCTTGTTGACAGCTTGATTGGTTGCTTGACTGGTTGACTGCTTCGGGGTTTTGATCCATTTCACAGTTCTTTTATTTCTTCATTCGAGCATAGATTGATTGGTGACAGTTAATTGGTTGATTGATTGATTGGTTTGATCGATTGATTGGTTGATTGATTGATTGATTAGTTGGTTGGTTGGTTGGTTGGTTGGTTGGTTGGTTGGTTTGGTTGGTTGGTTGGTTGGTTGGTTGGTTGGTTGGTTGGTTGGTTGGTTGGTTGGTTGGTTGATGCATTGATACATGGATTGATGTATTGATTGATGCATTGCAGAGACAACTTCACTTTGGAACAACCGTAATAGGTCCGTGTGTCCCTTCTACGTGTAAATCTGACAGTTCTAAGGTTCATCCTAAGTAAATTGACCCTCACTCCCTCTCCTTGTGTTGTAAAAAATACAAAAGATACAAACAAAATCTCTCTCTCTCTCTCTCTCTCTCTCTCTCTCTCTCTCTCTCTCTCTCTCTCTCTCTCTCTCTCTCTCTCTCTCTAACATCGTCTCCCACTCTCTCTCTATCTGTGAAGTTGTATAGGTGTAACGACCCTGGCACACAGTAAGAATATCTATAGTGCGGTCAAAAATTTGTGGCACGACATATCTCTTTAACAGGTGAATCAATGTCACCTATATGTATTAATTTGTCTTAGCTTAATTATACCGTAACAATTAAGAATATATTTAATAACTTTCCTTCATAAATTCTTCAAAGCACTTCCCGCTTCTCACACACATTTTGCATTCGCGTGTGCCAACGCCACAGCTCACCTATGATACTTTTTAGTAGCAAAGCTTGTTACAAGAAATTACTTTTATAGTGCACACATTTTCTCACTAAACGTTTTCACAACATGCGCCCAATAAACATATTTTCGGGATTAGAAAAAAATGGCGGACTTTCTTTAAAGAGCGATATTGCCCCAGCTGTTGACCTTTTAAAATCCGTAGAAACCACCCACCTGGATTTTTTATTAGCACTTATTAAGGAATTTTTTAGAATACAACTAGCATGCGTTTACAAAAATGTTGATCGATTGTGCAATAGTTGGAGAACCTATATTCAATAGTTGAGGAGATTTGACAAGAGGTTGGGCCACAAATTTTTGACCGCACTGTAGGAGGCAAGACCTCTCAATCTGACGTCCACTCCCAACCACCGAGCTAAAAGAGAGAATTCGTACAAAGTGTCTTAACCACGGACTAAACATCAAACCGAGCTGACCCTCGGGTCACGAACCCACGATCTCAGAATTACGAGTTCAGTAGCATAACCACCAGACTACCCACGTCCCCTCTCTCTCTCTCTCTCTCTCTCTCTCTCTCTCTCTCTCTCTCTCTCTCAGATTTCATCGCTTGCCTTATGTATAAATGTATATTCTTCACAAGCCAGCCTATCTTTCGACGTTGATTCTCATGCAATTATCTCAAAGCTCACCATTTACTCGTTGCCGCAGTTCCTCATTTCAAGCTTCCTTCTTAATACATGTAATTTGATCAAGGTTTCTCCCCGCCTATCCCCGCCCCCACACAAATCTCCATTTCTCTGTCTGCCTGTCTGTCCTCTTTTGTATTGCATGCAACCTCCCTCCGCCCGCTTGATATTCTGTCTTTCTCTCTCCCCC
>NW_004797272.1:1959514-1967014 GCF_000002075.1 Aplysia californica | reverse complement strand
AAATCGGCTACAATGCAGTACAGCAATAAAACATTCCTTGTTCGTTCTAGGCAAGGTTCTGTGGTAAATGTAAATTACTACGCCCCAGTCTAACAATTAGTTAAAAATGTCTTTCGACCTCGACATCAGTGCAATCCCAATGTCGCCACTTTGAGAATGCATAATAATGCTTTTAATAATGCATACTAGGTCCAGTAAGTCCCTGAGGAAGGGGTAAAATGTATTTTTACCGGTTTGGGATAAGTAGTCTGCCGAGAAGGTCTGCTCATAGAAGAAAAACATTTCTACATAAAACACTTTCCAACCCCAAAAAGGTTATCTCTTGCCCTTCCTCTCCCTTTTCACACACATTCGCACGGAAGGAATTCCAAAGATTGAAGCAGTTTGCTCATTATTTCTTTTTTTCTCATTTGTTTTCCTGACAGTATACTGTGTGCCCCCCCCCCCCCCCCCCCCCCCCGTCCTCTTTTTTAAATTGTATTTTTTGGTTGTATTATTTAAATTTTATCATTAATTAAATCATTGTATTGGGGGGTGGCTAGGCGTTAACCACTGTATTGCATACACCGGTATTCATTCTTTCTCTGGTCTCTCGTAATCATTTATATTTCATAGAAGACAAACTTGCAGTGTCTGTTTTATATTTGTGTGCCACCATGAATGTATACCAACGTCTTCTTTGAGAGGTGTCATCTTGTAGGTATGGGTGAGAGTGTTATTGTGTGTCAGTTAGTTCGTGGAGCAAGGCTTCGTGTGCCTATCTGTTTTCCCAGATCTTCCTACTATGTTAAAGTTTTCCTTTTCCCTCCTTCGTACAATAAGCGAATTGAATTGTGTAGCCGTTATTTTAAAGGAAAGCATTTTTTCTGGAACCTCATTACCAAAAAGAATTTTCCTAAACGTATATTTTCCATTTCCACAGATTATAGATCCTTAAAAAGCCAATAAACTGCTATTTCATTTTAACACTATATTTGCAAGGTCGTCGATTTTGGTTTGTATGCTCAGTTATGCTTAAATAAACGAACACCTTTTTCAAATAGTTCTGTCTTTAAACATTTCTTTTGCTGCGAGTGCGCAGTAAATCATAACTGGGGGACTTTTGATACTGTAGTTCGTGCTGATATGTACTTGAAGAGATGGTTAATTTGTGTTACTGATTATTCGTAACGATCATTACCTTGTGCATGTGCGCGGATTTAAATTAATGCTAGTAAGATTATGTTACCGTCTGTGATATAACATCTTACTCTCATGAAATAATCTATTGATAGTCTCTATGTGTTAGCTCTATAATATTATTTAAACAAAGTATTCGATCATTCAATTGTATATACATTTCTACATGCCTGTATGTCTGTCGGTTTTTCTGTTGTGCATGTTTCTTTCTGTTTGTCTGTCTGTGAGCCTTTCTGCCTCTTTCTGTCTCTGTCTCTATCTCGCGCTCTCTCTCTCTCTCTCTCTCTCTCTCTCTCTCTCTCGCTCTCTCTCTCTCTCTCTCTCTCCCTCTCTCTCTCTCTCTCTCCCCTCTCGCTCTCTCTCTCTCTCTGTCACAAACGCTACACGAAATGCTGGATACGGATCCATCACCAAATATTGAAACAACCTTGAAGAGATAAAGGAGACCCAACTATTTGGCCCATGGGGGCTCCAACTATGACGCAGAGAGAGTTGCCATAGTAAAGACCCTGGAGCAGATCACCCAAGACTTTCTTGAAGGAGAAGTAACACGATGGGATGTTGTTGTCTTTTCTGATTCAATGCCAGTACTCCAAGCAGTCGAGGGAGGAGGAGACTACAGAGGAGACGGGAACATTCTTAGCCTTGTAAAACAGATGAGTACTTCCTATGGCGTCCGGTTCACACTGTAGTGGGTGCTTGGCCATTCTGGAGTACCAGGCAATGAGACTGCAGACCAGCTATCAAAGACTGGAGCAAACCTGCCCCAGACAGACACAGCCGCATCTTTACAGTCCTGCAGAGGGATGAACAAGCCAAAAGCAGAGACGAGAGGCTAAACAGATGGGCCAACGCAGAAACAGGAAGATCTCTCTTCGGGTACCTGGACAAACCCAACTCCAAAGACACTTCAAATCTCTGATGTAGAGCCGATCAGACTTTGATCTTCAGAGCCCACAAAGGACACTTACACACCAACAAGCACATAAACAGAATTAATCCCATGTGGAAACCCCATTTCAGACACTGTGACTACCACGAGGAGACCGTTGAACATCTTCTCCTTCACTGCCCAAACCTGGCAGTTCTTCGTCGCAGGCTCCTACACACACCAACAGACTTACAAAGCCTGCTCTACTCTATCGTTGACCAGATAAATAATAATAATATATAACGTTCATATAGCGTATTTCCAAAAAAGTAGCTCAATGCGCTGTACATTGAAATACCCATTTTTCAAAATCTTTCTTACTACTTCCTTTCTTCTCATGCAATATATATTTATGCACACACACACACACACACACACACACACACACACACACACACACACACACGGACTATTTTCATTCAGACAAAGGCACAGGACAACTATAATTTTTTTAAAAATAAATAACGTTAAAAGCTTATGAAAGATAGGCCTGTAGGAACAGAAAATGCTTAAGATGTCTTGTTTGTCTTAGTTCCCTAGGTAATCTGTTCCACATAAAAGGACCAAGATATTATTATGAGAAAGATCTCTCTCCATATGATTTGTATGATTTTACCGGTATCACCTTTCCTCTTTTTCTTGGCAATCGACTGGCTGAAGAAGGAAACCACCAGAGGACACAGCCACGGTATACAGTGGACCCCATGGACACAGTTGGACGATCTGGACTTTGCAGATGACTTGGCGCTTCTGTCACACACTCAGGAACAGATGCAAGCAAAGACAACAATTTTAAACAGCCTATCAGAGTCTGTTGGATTGAAGATCCACCCCGGAAAGTCGAAAGTCCTGAGGATAGATGTACTACGAAAGGAGCAGGTCACAGTACAAGGAAATACACTAGAAGACGTCGAATTCTTCTGCTATCTTGGGAATATAATTGACAAAGAGGGAGGAACAGGCGCTGAAATAAAGTCTCGCATTGGAAAGGCACAGACTGCATTTATTTCTTTGAACAGGATTTGGAGGACCAGGGATAGCTCATTACGAACAAAGCTTAGAATTTTCAACTCAAATGAGAAGTCAGTCTTGTTGTATGGATGTGAAGCGTGGAACGCATCCCATATGTGCATAAAGAGGATCCAGGTTTTCTTAAACAAGTGTCTAAGGAAGCTACTGAGGATCAAATGGACAGACAGGATCACCAACGAGGAAGTATTAAGAAGAACGATACAGAGTCCAGTCAGAGATGAGGTGGGAAGAAGACGTTGGCGATGGATAGGGCACACTCTCAGGAAGTCAAGCAACTGCATAACAAGAAAAGTGTTAGATTGGAACCCACAAGTAAAAGATCAAGGGGAAGACCACGTTGAACCTGGAGAAGAGTCACGGAAATGGATGTACAGAAAAGTGGGAAGACGTGGAGTGACATCAAGCGACTAGCCCAGGATAATAAAGGTGGAGAGTGTCTGTTCGTGGCCTATATCCTGATCCAGGGTGAGAAAGGCAATGATGATGATGATGACGGGTTCACAAGTACGGTGTTATCGTTTGATGACCTTAGGTTTATCCCTGCTGATAAGTTCTTGTAGATAAAAAGAAGCGGCTTTATTTACACATTTGAAACACATGACACAGATTTTAAATATTATTCTTTCTTTTACTGGGAGACAATGCAGTTTTTTTAATAGTGGAGTGACATGGTCTCGTTTTTTAGATCTTGTTATCAGTCTAGCGGCATTGTTTTGAATTACTCGCAAACGATTCAAATGTTTATTGTTCAGACCTGCTAGGAGTGAGTTACAATAGTCTAATCTAGATAGGATAAGAGATGTTACCCGTGTTTTTGCGTTCTCTTCATTTAAGTACTTACGAACTAGGCCTATCCTTCTCAGCTGAAAATAAAGGGATTTAGACATAGATCCTACAAACGAGCCCCTTGATAAGTGGTGGTCAATATATATACCGAGATTCTTGACAACTTCTTTACTCGATGCTATATGCCCATATAAATCAAAGTTGACACTTTCTAGATCTTTATTTAATCGTGTATTATTTATAAGAATGACGTCTGTCTTTTCTTCGTTTATTTTCAATTTGTTTACTGTCATCCACCTTTTTAATTTCATAAAAACATTGTTTAGTGATAGAAATCATGTTTGGCAAATCTTGAATGGTGCCATTAACATACATTTGGGAATCATCGGCATAAAAATGATAATTCAATCCATGATTTTGTAAAATGCTTGCTAAGGGCTATGTATATAGTGTATATAGTGTATATAGTGTATATAGTGTATATAGTGTAAAGAGCACTGGTCCAAAAACGGATGACAAGGACATGTGGTTTGCGCTGCCAAGAGCGAAATGCTCGCAGCCAAAGGGATTTGAAAACAAACTCTCTCTCTCTCTCTCTTTCTCTCTCTCTCTCTCTCTCTCTCTCTCTCTCTCTCTCTCTCTCTCTCTCTGCTGCTGCTGTCTCTTTCTGTTTTTCTCTGGCTGTGTCTCTTTTTATCGTCAGCTTGTCACTCTCTATTCATTATCTTTCCCTCTCACTTTCTCTCTCTCTCTATCTATCTATGTATCTATCTATCTATGTATCTATCTATCTATCTATCTATCTATCTATCTATCTATCTATCTATCTATCTAAGTATCTATCTATCTATCTATATAATATCTATCTCTATCTATGTATCTATCTATGTATCTATCTATCTATCTATCTATCTATCTATCTATCTATCTATCTATCTATCTATCTATCTATCTATCGGTTCTCACACACACACAAGCGCTCTCTCAGTTTACATTGTAAGGAGGCCTTGAACCTATATGGGGGGGGGGGGGGAGCAAGTGAATACGAGATGCATACAGACTTCCTTGTACACGACACTCCACTCCACACTGACATATTATACACCAGCAAAAATGTCTTTAAGCTAATCTTTCAAGTAATTAGCCCCATACTTGAGACCTGCAAAGCTCCCTAAACTTCTTCTGCATTCCTGAAAAAACAAACTCCTCCTATAATTCTTACTTTAATTCTACTTAGAAAGCCATGTTTTTGACTCTCATGCGGCAAATTGGATTTTTATCTGATCGCCTTGAGAACATAGCAATGCTTGTGGTATTCGCAGTAGTAGTAGTAGTAGTAGTAGTAGTAGTAGTAGTAGTAGTAGTAGTAGTAGTAGTAGTAGTAGTAGTAGTAGTAGTAGTAGTAGTAGAAGAAGAAGAAGTAGTAGTAGTAGTAGTAGTAGTAGTAGTAGTAGTAGTAGTAGTAGTAGTAGTAGTAGTAGTAGTAGTAGTAGTAGTTGTATGTGTGTGTGTGTGTCTGTGTGTGTGTGTCTGTGTGTGTGTGTGTGTGTGTGTGTGTGTGTGTGTGTGTGTGTGTGTGTGTGTGTGTGTGTACAATTATTGTTATACTGAACTCCAATTAAAACCTAACGTTTTTAAAAGGCTATAAAAAGCTAAATATTCTGATTGCCACGACTTTTAGGACAAACAGTTGAGTAATCATCAGTTCACACACCCAGATACGATTTTTGTTATTTCCACGAGTACTTTTTAACAAAGTACAGTAAGCGTGCGTTGGTAAAATGATTCGACGAGACGAATATTACTCATGAAAAGAATGTAATTCACTTAGAAGATGACAAGTAGCTCTTTCCAAAAACAAGTTCTAACATTGTTACGATCAGTTTTGATAGTTCGGACCGCATGTTCTGCCCAAGCAAGACCACTTAATTGCAGTGTTTGTACTGTTTCTCGACTTATCCAAAGATTTTAACACACTTGAAATGTAAAAGACAGATAAAAAATAGAACAGATTCGAGTCAATACCGCTACCCAAAATAGACAGCTTGTGCTGTCGCAGCTACAGAATCGTTTCCTTCCAGCAAAAGTAACAGATCAAGGTATGCAAGGAGTGTACAAGAATGTTTCTTCCATCAGTATGAGTCCCATTCTTGTACATTAAGGACTTAGGTCAAGAATGCCTTATTTAGGACTGCTATTAACGAATCAGCAGCTACAGTGTCATCTTCGCTGGGCAAAACAGCATTGACAAATAATCAGGACCTCTCAGTCTTCCAACACGACAACTCCTACCCTTAGACTGCCCATGAAACGAAACACAGTTTCTGGAAGGTCATCATAACATGAATGTCATGGAAACTGCTCCCAGACAAAGTGTACACTGAATAACCATGCAGTGCACGAGGACATGCCAAGTATCTCGATTGGAGGCAAAGTGCTGAAGTACTTGAGCATCGCGTTTGATCGCACCCTCTCTGGCATGAGATCACGTCAAGAAAACAATCTCCAGGGCGAGAAAAGGCCTAACAGCCCTTAAGATGATGGCCAGAGCTAAGATGAGCCAGAAAATCCTTGTCATCCTCTACCAGACACTGGTACTCTCTGTCGTAGATTACGGGCTCGGACTCTATACCCTATCGAAAGCGCAACTGCAACGACTTGAGGTGTTACATGATGAAGAAATGACGCCAATCCTAGGGTGCACACGAGACAGCTCAGCTGAAGCAATGAGATACCTCCTTGACTTACCATGTGCAGATGAGAGGCACAAACTGGCACAAGTCTTTTTAAGAGTCAGCGCAGACGAGACGAACCCCCGACATAAGAAAGTGGGACGGCAGATGACATCAAGACTAAATAGGGGCATAAAATGGATGACTCCAGCAACGAACACCATCAACGAGTTCTGCCAGATACAAGACATTTGGAGAGACAAGGATTGGGTCAGAGTCGAAGATGCGCTCGGAGAGTACACAACGGTGAAGACAACATTGGGCAGAGAATGTCGCGACAGGCCACTTGGAGCTACACGCATTGAAATGGAGACCCTGATAGAAGAGCATACCGAACATGGAGATGCTGTGATCTTCACGGATGGATCCGTCAACAGAGGAGTCAAATCGAGCTGGGCCTTCAGTGTCAGAGTTGATCGGGTAGTTGTGAAAGAGCAAAGCAGGGCAACTGCACTGACAACATCCAGTATGTGCATGGAGATCAATGCCATAATTGAGGCTCTACACAGGATCAAGAACACACGCCATCAGCGAGATGTAATCATTAGAGTGGCCTGGATCTTTTGCCCGGGCCTCGCAGGGGTAACCGGCAATGAGAGAGCAGACAATCCGGCTGGAGAAGCAAAAGTGGGAAGGAATTTAACACTGGACCCACCCACCGCTGTAGAGGAAAATTTTAGGAAGAATAGGGAAAATAACTGTTCCCACACCCAAGGTAGATTGAAGGAGAAGGGAATCTCACAGCCACCTGTGCGGCCCAGTCCGACGGATCTCCAACCAGATTATGATTGAGACTGTAAACAGACAAACTTTGGGATGGATCCTGAAGAGGGGGGGGGT
>NW_004797272.1:1955798-1957714 GCF_000002075.1 Aplysia californica | reverse complement strand
CGACAGGCCCATGTCGTGTCGCGAACGCGCGCCTAGGCTTCGCAGCGGCGACTTCACCAAGTCTCCTTGGTAGAAGTAAAATGCCAGAACTCGACCAGATTTGTGAACCTTCTTTTTCTCTCATTCTTGTTAACGACAGACGCTGTTGCTTAATAACCTTGTTATGTGTGATTCGCCAGGGGGTACAGACATCCGTGGCTCTTGCCATTTTGTGACAAAACAACAAACACATTGTTTGGAAACATCGATATTGTGAGAGGAAGTGAAACAATTTGTAGAGAGTTACAGAAACACTTTTCCCCTCAACTCGTTCTGTTTGACATTAACAATCGGATACTCTTTCTTCCTTCTGTTTAGCTCGTGTGTTCCAAAAGTGGTTCTTGAGAGTTCATATCCGTGTTAGTCAGCTGCTCGTGTGTCTGGGCGTGTGTTTGCTGTTGTTTTCCCCTCCTGGAAAGGATGAGTGTGTTGTTGCTTTGCTGTGAGTAAGGTTATCCTGACGCAAAGCTTTTGTTTGACTCGTTGTTTGACGAATCGAAAATCAAGACTGGTTTGGAACGACAACAAAATAAATTATTTCTGGATAATCTGCAAAAGGTAAGTGACAAGCTAAATGACCAAAACACATACTGTGTTGCCTTTTCACCTTATTTTGAGTACCTTTAAGCTACAGGATTACTTTTATATTTTTCATTGATGAAGCATGAGATCTGATTAAAGACAATGCATATGATAAAATCAAGCAGAACAGTCTAATAATGGGTTTTTTCATTGTAGTAAAAAAAAACTCTTCTATTTAATTCTATAGCACTTGAAATTTGCTTTAAATACTGAATCTTTACAGGAAACTGAGGTAAAACTGATAAAGTACAAGTAGTAGAATGTAGAAGAAAGAGCAGTGGTAGCAATACTGGTACAGAAGAAGCAGAAACGCCAGTTCTTGTTGTTATAAATCATGATTGTTGATATTTTACGGTCCAATATACACTATTTAGGGGGCGGGTTGCTTTGGTCCTGCCGGTCATAGCCAACTTGAGCTGAACGGGATACTATGTCCTGGCATACCGACGAAGATACAAATTTAGAAATCTTTTCACATGGGAATCCAGCTCTCGCTTTGCAAGAAACAGCGAAATACCACACCGCTCCACCACAGACGCACGTCCCCAGTTCTTGTTCTTACCAATATACAAGTGCGTCTATGAAAAAGTGAGGAAACTTTTATCAGGTTTGGTAAAATACGCAATAGTCTCATAATATCATAAGCTATCAAGTTGATAGAAAGAAAACGCCGATAGGAAAACATTTATACAGTACGTCCGGTAAGGATCCCTTAAACTGAAAACTGTAGACAGGAAAATCTACTTTCGAAGTAAAAATAGAAACCATCAAGACAACGGACGAGAGCAAACGTGACCAGGGTCTGAAGGCAGTAATTTATGGGGAATACATGACGAGGTCAGACTCTCGAGGGGAAATTGCCTTTCTTGGATGAGATCTTGCTGAAGCAACAAGGGGGCGAAAACGAAGAATTATGGACTTAGTCTAAACTTAATTTGTTGCATTTTTGTATTATTTTAATGAACAAAAGGATACAATTTATGTAACTTTAAATGAGTTTGTCCTGTTCCTTCGTCACAACTCGAAGGTAAAGGGAAAGTCATTCCAGTAATAAAGAAATAAAAAAAGATTCTATCCCGATCTGACCCTGGAAATAGTGTGTGTGAGGAATACATATCAATCAACGACGCTTCGCTTTTGTTGCTTCGTCCCTCTTCCCTTCAACAACAACTGGGGGGAAAAAAATTCTTTTTTTTTTTTTTTAGACATTCGCACTCTCACGTGGAATTAAGGAATTGGTTGGGTTAGGGTGAGAAAAGCACTTTTTTTTCAAGTCCCTTTTCAAAACACACCCA
>NW_004797272.1:1950086-1954248 GCF_000002075.1 Aplysia californica | reverse complement strand
TCTCTCTCTCTCTCTCTCTCTCTAAACATATTATCCCTTCTTTCTCTCATCCTCCGTCATTCTGTCTTTGCTACTGTTACACCTCTGTGTGTGTTTGTCTTTCTCTATGTTTGTTAAATCTATGTGTCTGAATGCACGTATTTTATGTCTGTCTGTTTGCCGCCCCTACCCCCACCTCCCTCCCCTTTACTTTTCCATTCCATTAACTTAATTGAAAAGAACATCCTACTATAAGCAATATTAACACAACATAGTTTCCCTTCTAATTCAAAAATGAGCGAAGGAATTTGAGAAGGAACACGGTGTTAGGAGACATGACTTTTCGACGATGGCTGACTTTGTGTAGTTGGAGCGAGGTATAAAGAGGAAGGTATAATTTTAAGACCAAACTGCGTATTTTTTTAATAAGAGGCTCAGGCCTTATTGAGATCAAAGCTAACGGAAACGGAACGACACTTGTTTTTTTTAACTTGAGCAAAGGGTCGTTTAGGCGGTTGAAAATCGATCCTTAATGTTTGTCAGGAATTGCTTTCCATTGCCTAATGGAGAGGCTTCATTCGTCTTTTCAGCTCCCAATATAGACCTATTGGGGTTTATTGATTCTTACGTCTGTCAGTGTTTACACAGTTTCAGTCTCATGTCAGCACAACGAAGTGTTTCTCGCGTTGTATGACTCTAACAAATGTACACAGGATTCAATTACTTTTCAGTGGTGAGTCAGGTAATGTGCATTTGTATTATTAAATAAAGTTGGTGTGCATATGAAAGCCAGCATGTCATAATCATAACATAATATTATGAAATTCAATTAGATTTACATATTTCTACACGCACTCATGTGTGCGACACACGCACACACACATACACACACGCAAGCATTTAAGTACCAACCTATCTACCCACACACCCACCCACGTACACACACACATACACAAACACACACGCATACACTCCCACGTACACGCACATACACACACACTCACAAACACACACACACATACACACACACACACACACACACACACATACATAGTTTTCTTTAGTGTTTTAAAGAGTGTTCGAAATGTTTACAATGTTGTTGTTGTTGTTGATGTTGTTGTTGTTGCTGTTGTTGTTGCTTTTGTTTGTTTGTTTGTTTGTTTTACGTGGTGGACGGAGGGTGGTTAATTGCAGTCAAGCCTCTCAAAAATAATAGTTCTTGAGTATGAATGTTTGTTTGATTTTGTAGAGTATAACCCTACAAAAACAGGCTATTACTTATAACAATCAAAGGTGGAAATAAAATTGTCCATAAGAAAAAGACAGACTTAAGCCTCAATTGGATTTGACCTTAAAAAGTGGGGTGAAAAGAACAAGCTACGTATCCAAATGTGATTTGATGACCGTCTCTATATCTAAACTTATTCTACAGGGGTCATTTTATAATTGCCCACATAAGAAATGAGTTCGATCTCCGTGTCGGGACGAAATTGTATTGAGCGTCTCCCTGTGATTGTTCAGATGTTGTATCTATCCTGAGCTCAGGTTGGCAATACCAAGCTAGGCTAAGCAGCCAGCCTCCTAAACGATGAAAAGCGAATATATGGTCACGTTGTTAAACATTGCAATCACATCGTAATTTATTCCTGTTTGCTTTAGAGCACTTATTAAAGTGAAAATGTAACCTTTTCAGAGTACTCTGTTTCTTAATATCATGTACAGCTATGTTATTGGGCGTGGCTAACCATCTCACAGTCAGTACTTGGCTTCAGTATTTTCTACCGTCTGAGTGAAGTCAGAAAGCGTTTCGTCAATGCAGTCATGTAATTGGTTTTGCTTTTGTTTTTTGCATTGTTATCGCGTGGCCATTTATTCACTTCAGCAGATTGTACTCTGATGTTTGTCAAAATGAAAACGATTTGTATGTACTACATATACTATATATATATATATATATATATATATATATATATATATATATATATATATATATATATATATATATACATATATATGTATTTGTGTGTGTGTGTGTGTGTGTGTGTGTGTGTGTGTGTGTGTGTGTGTGTGTATAAAGTCGAGAGGATTCATGAGGGGAAGATGGGGGAAAATGGAGAGATGTAGAGGGATAGGGGGTTGGGGTACGGGTAGCTTATCTTTCTCATAGCCTTCTCAATTATTACTTTTTTACATCACGCCAAGTCGAACCTCTCTCCCGGTCTCCCTCAAAAACCGCTGTGGTGATAATTGTTATCTTTTAGTCTCGGTTTGCCAGAGCTGAGAGCCACTGCCTCGGCTAATCGCTCGACATCGATTCTTCTTCTACTCGGCATACCCAGAACACGGAAACCTAGATCTGACTAAATTATCCTGCACTGAGGTTTTCAAATAGCACAGTGGTGTGATGGTTGCACACACACACACACACACACACACACACACACACACACACACACACACACACACACACACACACACACACACACACACACACACACACACACACACATGCATACATAAAATAAATATACAGATACACATATACAAACACACATACACACACAAACATAAACATAACAGAGAGGGTGATTGAGGAAAAATGGGGGTGTGGGGGGGGGGGTGTAACGCCCAGACAGACAATAGGGGGGAGAGGTATGACAGAGGCATAATGACAGATGCTGAAAGAGAGAGAGAGAAGGGGGAAGAGATGACAGAGAGAGAGAGCAACAGAGGATGGGAGAGGAAGGAATGGAAGGCGGAAGGTGTGGCAGAGAGAGAATGAAAAATATTCTCGAAAAAGAGATGAAGCAAAAGGGAGGGGGGCGGGGGGCGGAGGGCGGACACAGGCGTATCGAAATGAATAATGATCCGCGAAGGGCCAGGCAGGACACCGTAAATAGGTAAAAGATAATCACAGCTTAGATTAATATTTGCGCAAGACTAGTCTAAATACCCAGAGAATTAGCTGAAAGTCCTCATTAACCCCATTCCCTGGAGTCATGATCCATAAGTTGTGAAAGATCAGCCTCGGTTTGTAAGTCATCCGCACTCTTTATGTCTGTAGGTGCCGTTTGCATACGTTAATTCTGACCTTGATATCTTCTTCGATTAAGAGATCGTAAGCACTTCTTGGGTTGAATGTAATTATGTTGGGTCTCCATCGACACATTTTAGGTCGCTGCAATAATCCTTCGTACCAGGGCCAACCCAGGAGGGATACAGCATCACGGCAGAGTGACAGAGGTCCGCGGAAACGAGAATAAATTCCTCATAAGGAAATCGAACTTACCTCTTTTGCGTGCTACAGCAAGTTGATCAAACCATTCCATTACAAACCCCCGAAAGCCACGAGCCGTGATTTCCCTTGACCATACGTCCCAAAGCAAACATTTTATGTTGGCCTGCAATCTCTCGTGATGGGACAATGGCCTTTGTGGGAAGCTTTCCTTAAGAAAAGCGTCGCAGATATTGGGCTATCGATTAATTTGGAGACGGTATAGGTACTGATATTTTGGTGTTTCCTTCCTGTATGAAAGACGGCCAGTCCATTCTAAGAGCTGTTAAAATTAATGCCTTATCATCCTATCAGAAACTAGTCAGTGTAAAAGCTCTTAAGTACATAAAAGCTTTTTCTTGCTCGGAAGACTTGACTCTGAGACACCACTGCTGCACAAAACTCCTCGTCGAACTATTGATTTAAACTTGCAAGGGCGGGCTGCATCAAGGAAAGATGAGGATGGAGGAAACGGAAGAATAATTGTTCTTATGTGAACACAAAGAACATTTTTACTTTGATTTAATTGGAATAAAAAATCGAAAACACATTTTTAAGACCTAAAAAATCTCACGTTTTAGCGCTTCAACAAGCTGGGGCTATAAAGTTTTTACCCAGATTAAAAAATAGCTTATCGTTTTCATCTCCCAACATTGCCTGTTGGCTCTGCTATTTTTGTATCATTGGGTGTGGTAATCTGCACTAAACCCCTTTTTTCTTTCTTAAGGATGGTCCTCCCTATGAGAGATGTATTTTTGTTATTTTATGGACGCCGGTAATGTCTGGTACTATTCTTAAAACAGTTGAAACTACATGTATAACAGAGGAACACGGGAGAATAAGTGTTCGTAAACATTGCGTAAAATATTAATATACAAACAAAGACAAATATATAGCCTATATATATAT
>NW_004797272.1:1947829-1949147 GCF_000002075.1 Aplysia californica | reverse complement strand
TACTAGTGTGTGGTTGTGTGTGTGTGTGCGTGTGTGTGTGTGCGTGTGTGCGTGTGTGTGTATGTGCGCGCGCGCGCGCGTGTGTGTGTGTGTGTGTGTGTATGTGTGTGTGTGTGTGTGCCCATACAAGATATATGAAAAACAGTTATTTAAGTATACATTAAGTTTACGATATAATTTCTATATTTTCTTGTATGCATGAGTGCGTGTCTGAAAATATAATTAATGTGCGGTTAATATCGGTGAACCGACTGTATGAATATATTATATTATATTATGTCTGTCTGTTTGCCTGCCTGTTTGTCTTTTTCTATCTATCTATCTATCTATCTATCTATCTATCTATCTATCTATCTATCTATCTTTCTAATTATTCACATAAAATTAGTCCTCTGATATATATGTGTAAAAAGTAGTAGACAGAAAAATTAGAGCTCAAATGTCTTGAAGGGGAACAAAGAGACTGAGCGGAATAATACGGTGATGTTGAAGAATCTTCATCTTCATAACTGGACAACAGCGTCTTTCGTGTCCAGGTCTTCTAGATTATGCGAGTGGCGTTAAGGTCACGTAAAACTAAAATTATTTCCTGTTGAAAGTTGTTGGGTTCTTTTTTTCCAGAAGCACGTTTCATTTTTTTCATTCTTAGGAAATTCAAGATGTGTTTCTTGCGTGAACTCGTATTTATTATTATACGAAAAGCTTTTTCAATAAGACATGGCCTCCCCGAAATTAGTTGAGATTTGGGGAAATTATCACCATACGTCTGTATACCAATTTGACGGTAACTACGACAAAAAAAAAACCAAAGTGAAATCCCACACAAAATCAACGATATGGCCGTACTGGCACTCTTCAACCGATAACAAACCCAGAAAGTATATGTTGTGCACATACAAAATACTGATTCGTAGGCAAATTAAAATATCAGAGTCCTGAAAAGTTCTCAAGTTTTTCTTTATCGGCAAAATTAAGGTTAAGGGGGCTTCTTTGAAAATTATAGTTGCGTGTTACATTTACGGTTTAGTTTGGAGGTCGCCTTGACCAGTGTGGCTGAGATTGACGAGGTTAATGAAGGGGCTTGTCAGTTACTTCTGTAGTTATACGCTACGTCAGGCTTTGTCAGTACCATAGCTGTGTGCTTTGTGGTGGGGTTTCTATGAGAAAGGACTAGTTGAGCGTGGAGTCTTTCGTTGTTGCTGTTGTTGTTGTTGTTGTTGTTGTTGTTGTTGTTGCTGTTCTCGTTGCTGTTGTTGTTTTTGTCTTAGTTGTCCTTGTTTTTGTCTTCATCGTTGATTTTGTTTTCCTTTTTTTTTTG
>NW_004797272.1:1936921-1946863 GCF_000002075.1 Aplysia californica | reverse complement strand
ATGTGATATCTACAGGCCATATAGATCTATATCTGGTCCCGTTTCACTTTGATTACCCTGTCAAACAAGTCAGCCTTCGCCCCTGTACAAGAGAGTAACAAACATAAAAAAGAACAAGGAGAGATAAGGACGATAGACGTTTGATAGGAAAGAAGAAGCAAACCACACCAGAGCACCCGCCAACCACCCACTCAATCACCTAAAAACAAACAATAAACATAAAAAAACATAACCTAATCCACCCCCTACCCGTCCTTACATTTGTGTCTTCAACTGCAGCAAAAGAGATTTAATTATTGGACAGTATTATTTAATATGACCCCTCTGGATGCTCAGGAGGGGTTGGGGCGGTACTGTGACGTATATTGCACAACTGCACTTTAGTTAGGTCTCGGGGAATTCTGAAAAGTCATTGGTGAGCCTGACCATTGGACCTTTGTCTAGGTTATCGTCAAGGAGGTTATACAATAATTAGGTCCTTATCTATCTAGGATAGCCTTGACCCAGGGACCTTCTAGGCCAGGCCTCAGCCCCTCGGAAAGGATTGTAACCGACTTGTCCGGTGTCTGTGGTGTAGTACGGGGTGCTCACTGCGGATGGGATCGGGTCGGGTCAGACTCGTCGCCTGAAAACAAACGCGTTTGTTTTTGAGTCGGCGAGTCGGGCGCGATCGGCTTGTGCAACATGGCTAGCAACCCCCTATCAATCTGGCTAGTAAACCAACCCGACCCCACCGAATCGAGTTCTTGCGGGGTCAATTGTATTGACTTAGCACTAGGGCCGATTGTATGGGAAAAGAACTGGACTGAAGGTCATTTCCCTTGACAGAGATAGATTGCTAACCACTGCTAGAGAGAAGAACAGGCTGCGGAAATCTTTAACAGTGTTCTCTTTTACTCTTTTTTTATTGACTAGGCATTTGCCCATTTGTTCGACCAGGAAGTACGTGCGAAGTTGTACAATAATAAATATACTGCTGATCTCTTCTTCTAAGTCCATGTTGCAGCCTATAACATTTCTGCGAACATATTACATGTATAATACGTTATTATCACGTTAGATTTTCTGGGCTTGTTAGGCCTGGTTTTCAGATGAACATAGTCTTTCATATACAGAGCACTCCTGTGTTCATAATGTGGTGTGAATATCTTCAATGATTGTGTTATGATAGGGTGTGTACGGACGCCTGCTTAAGTGTCTGTCTATAGAACATATTAATTTATGTACGTTCTGGCATATTTTGGGTTTAAATGAAAGCACCTAGAGCTGGAGTGAGCGCTTCACAAATCATCTGCATTATAATTATCATTAAGCATTCGAAAAGAACTGAATTTCATGTGTAAGGTGGTTTCATATAATTTTTTTTCAAATTCGGCCGAGTATTTAACCAATTTTTGCCACTTCAAATTCGACTACGACATACATATATAAAAACGTTGAGAATTGTAATAATCTATTAGTAAAGATTTTTTTTTCCTCCGATCATCAATAATGAATAGATGAGTAGGTAGAGGGTGCCATTTATAGGTCCTTCTCTTTTTTCTTTTTTTTTTTTTTTTTTGGTCACTTCTATCTGTGTTGCGGGTTTTTTTCCTGCACTGAATGACTAATACTGGGTCAATTTGCTCCACTTTATTTAAACAGACAATAATGAATGGTTAACATAATACACATCTTCTGTAGAAACACCGTTGTGTGGTACCTCTAAGCAGCGTCCTGTGTCTTGTCAAAGCTAAATCTATCGTGGAATCCAAGATGGACATTACGACATATTATTTATAAACTTCCTTTTTTCAAGTAGGTGCTCATACGCCCCTTTTGACACAAGTTAGATCATGTAGGATGAGAGCTTCGATCCTGTCTGTCAAAAACCAACCCAAGCTAAAAGGGATACAACGCCCGAGCCGAAACAAAGAACAGAATCGCTCGATCCCCACCCCCCTCCCCGAAAAACAACCCGCGCACGGAAATCGAACTCAGTTCGTTTGCATGTGACGGTGAAGTGCCTTACTGCTACACCACAGACGCCGGTAAAGCTAGCACTGAGACAAAACTTTATTTCTTTGACCTACTGACCAAAGAAGCGTTCTATGAGAAAAGCAGGGATACTTTCTGAGCTCGACCAAAAGGACGTTACTAGCATAATTGGTCACTTTTAAAAGACAAGGGGGGTTTCCAGAAATCTTTACCTACACCAAAAATGGGCATTGCTCTACCTATAGGAGAAGTTTGGTTTCATTGGTGTATATATTTGTTTGGCTAAAGAGAAAACTCTCCTTGTATTTTAAAGAAACTGAACAAGGGGCAAAAACTTTACCGTCGATTTTCTCATAATAGCATTTTTCGGGATAGCCCCTTTGTGCTTAAAAGCGACCAATTATATTTAAGATAAACCAAAACTATTCATTAGACTAGAACACATTTGCGCAAACACCTGGGGATATATAGTATAACCCCCACACAGAATAAGAAAAAAAATGTCTTTGCGCATCACAACAATTAATACAGCCCGCTTTTTTCTGTTCCATTAAGACAAAATCCCAACCCCGCTGTGACCCATGACGTTACAGCACAAGGTTAAGCATTTGAAGTAAGGGGCATTACTTTACTCTTACCGAACATTCTCCACACACGAGAGTAGAGGCTGACGAACTTTCAGGTATACTATAATATGTATGTCTTGGAACGTACATTATCGTGTGGTGAAGATCTCATTACGTTTCTTATGAGCCCCCCCCCCCCCCCCCCCCCACAAACACACACCCATGTTTAAAGACAACACAAGTTTTCTTTGTGGTCGTTAGTTAACAAACCCAGACCTAATTACTGGGATCTTCCCCACATGGTGACGCATTATACACCGGTCAGTGAAAGTGACGCCAGAACCTGCGAGGTACATATTATACTCAAACTAGGACTCTTGTTACGAATCTCATTACATAGCTTTCTATCGTGTGGGCTGAGGCGTTCTCGTAGTCACAAGTCTGGGTTTAACCCTCTCAGTACCGTGTTTAACCCTATCCGTACGCCCTGGGGTCATTTTGTACCCCCGGAGTTGTATTATTCACATTTTAGAATACTTCCAGTACGAAGATCTCTTTGAAACTTTCAGTATTTAAAAAAAAATAATTTTGACAGACTGCTATGCAAAGCGTACGGATTGGATTAACGGGTAAATGTCCTCTTTGGAAAGTGGGGGCACAGAGTTCCACACGTCGTATGGATACGATAGTAAAACACGACTTACAGATAGGGTTAAGTCCGTCCGAATCTCTCTCTCTCTCTCTCTCTCTCTCTCTCTCTCTCTCTCTCTCTCTCTCTCTCTCTCTCTCTCTCTCTCTCACCCTCTCTCTCTCTCTCTCTGGTCTGACTGAGAGGAGTAAGCCCAGCAGTGAGAGAGTTAATTAAAGGCAGATCATATCATGCTGTTGATGACGAAAGCAGATAGAGGTGTTGCCGTTCTGACGTCTTGAGAATGTTGGTATTTAGAAAATAGTCAAAGATATGAGCGTATCTATATGTCTTATTGAGCAGGCAGATCAGTAAAAGTGGGTCTCAATTCTGCCGTTTGTAAGTGGACAGACTTATGTCTGCTACTGAAATTATAACACTATTTAGAATTATGTTTACGTAGTACATGCGTTAAGCGTGTACTCTCTGCATCAAAAATTTTTAAAAACTGAGATTTGGGAAAATGACTATCGAAAGATGTTGGGTTAGTATCACGTGAATAATTGTGGTAAGAATAGGTAAGGTAAAAGAAATGTTGAGACCTCTACGGTCTGGAAGTGTGCGGTGGCTTCACTCAGTTAAAGTTAGTGCATTGAATTGTTAAGTTTCATACTCATACCAGGTCTGTAATTCTTTACCTTTACGATTTCAGCACCTGAGTCAAGGTGGCAAAAACAAAACAAAACAAAAGAAAAATATCAAAACTCACCTTCCTTTCCTTATCATTGCTAATGTTTTCATAAATCTCTTCTGGGCCTGTGATAGAGTAAGGACTGATTCTTACTATATCATCACCTTAGTATGAGACTTCGTACAAGCATCTTGAAACTTTTTGCGACAAAATAAATGTTGGCCCCACAATGGAGCGGGAAAGAGGGTCGACCACTCCGAACTCTAACGAGCATAAGAGTGTTGCAGTAATAACTTAACAACCTAGAGATGTAAATCTACTGTGGGTTGGTTAACAATTCTCCTTCACAGCAGCCCAAAGGTGTAAGCAACGACAAAAACAAGGATGATAATGACGTCAATGTAAAAAGCCTCAGAAAAATAACAAACACTACCTAACAAACTCATTATTCTCACAATTTCTTATCGTTAACACCGCCCAGGCCCTGGTTGATTAAAACAAGGTTAGTAGATCTAAAAGTTGATGTACATATCTCATCATGGATAGTAGATTTTCTCACTGCCAGGGCACAGTATGTGAATGAAGATGTTAACGTGTCAGAAATCATTAAAACAAACACAGGAGCGCCTCAGAGCTGTGTCCTGTCACCAGCTTATATACCATTTACACTAACAACTACGTAAATACACAAACAATAACACCGTCGTTAAATGTGCTGATGATCTTAAGGATCATCCATTACAACGTAGAAAAAAAGTATTTTGGGAAAGTGAATTCGTGAATGATGTGTGGATAACTATCTGAAAGTAAATGCTAGTAAAATAATAGAGATTATTTATATATAACTAGCGAGCAAAAGAAACGCAAATTCCTGTTTACCTTTGCAATGGCGATCATGTTCGTTTTCCATTATTTACAAAACGCTCTAATTTAAACACAAACTGTTTTCTGGCATTATGAAAGGATACGTGGGTCATCACTGTGAATATTACATTTTAACGGAATTTATTGACAACTTCCGGTTAATGCACCAAAATGCTCAGTAGTGGTTATGGGCACTATTAGATCGAAAAACCGCAGTACATCTCCAGTACAAGGAAGCCACTAGGTTCTCGGTACATCGTAGCGGGATCTGCCTCCACGTCTCCTGGATGGCCACATACAGTTCCTGCGCGGTTCTTGGCCTTAGTTATCTCCCCTCGATGCGTCGTTTAATTTCGTCCCAAAAATATTTGATCGGGTTTAAGGCAGTGCTAAGAGCAGTGTGAAGCTGTGGAATGATGCCATGGTGTTGGGGGAAATCCTGCGTAACACGGGAAGTGTGCGCACAAGCATTATCTTGCTGGAACCGGAAGTTAAAATTTTGTCTGTGTATAGGGGCTGGAGAACGTCTGCTATGCATCAAGCATACCTTGACCTCGACCGTGGCCTTGATTGTAGAAGGTCATTGGTCTAACTTTGTGGTTCCACATGATTCCACCCCAGATCATGATGCGATGTCCTCCCCAGCGATTCCTTTTTATGACACAGCTGTCATAATTACGTTCGCCTCTCTTTTGATAAGTGGCGCTCATATGACCTTATGCAGTTGCGAGCGCCGTAAAAACCTCTACTATATTATTTTAAACTCTGAGCCCCTGTTCGTTGTATATATGGAGAACAGGCATTCTTCCGAAAATGAGAACCGAAGACCAGTCTCTCAGACGCCGGTTGACATGGTGCTGGGCCCAGTTCAGACGCTCTTGGCCATGGTGTGCGGTCAAGACTGGACTATGGTAAGGTGGACGGCGTCTAAGGCCTACCTGACGCAATCATCTGTTCAATGTGTGTCGACATTCTTCCTTGGGTACTCCCTACAAAATCTGAGGTTCTTGTAGCTGTCAGAAGTCGATTTGAACGATACATCCGAACAATGTGTCTGTATACACGTGTATCGGTCACTCTGGATCGACCTGACCTTTTTCGGTTTGCCGTAGAATTCGTGAGCTGAAAATGGGCTATCAGTCTGTGGATAGTCGAAATGTGAACACCAAAATGATTGGCAATCACAATTGGCGTTTCTCCACCTTCCAAACGGCCTATTGCTCTTTCTCGCTGTATAGCCCTTAAACACGGCACTTTCATAGCCGAGCTCAGGTGAATACTTTTCACACTTTTTTCACTCAATTAGACTGTGTTTTCAAGGGCACCACGGGCTTTTTCCATGCTCCAATTAAGGGGCAATAACTCTAGTTTCCGGTCACAAACAAGACAGGCGATTTTTGTGAAGAACACATGACATACTATCATTGGTGTAAATTTCAGTCTTCTACCATTTCTGGTTATTTAGTTATGGCCCGAATAGTTTGTTGCGTTTCTTTTGCTCGCCAGTATATATTATACAGTATAACACGGAGAGCTTGAATTCGTCGGGACCGGCCTCGGTAGTTCGAGGGATCTGTAGTTCGAGGGATCCGTGAACAGTGTTTACGGCATTGGCTGTGTCAGAGAATCAAGGGAAGCAACAAAGGTTGCTACTTTAGGGGTAAAACAATAAATCGTGTGATGCACACCTCTTCCTCTCGCCCGCTCCACATAAGCCAAGCTAGACTTAGGGCCTAGGCCTAGGAACGCGTGTCGAGCTGCGCACTAAAAATAGCACAGCTAGCTGCTTCTGTGGAGGGGCGGATGTGGTATTTTACCGACCTTGCCTTATGTCTCAAGTGCACCCCAAAGGACATTGACTTTAGACCTCTACAGCCGGGTAATTAATTCGACTATTCCGCGTTTGTGTTCAAACTTTGCGTGATTTTCTTACAAAGATAAAGAAGAACAAAAAACGGGACCGCAGGCACAGTTCGAGGGATGTGTGATTTCGAGTCTTTTTAGTTCGACCTATCCGGGTTATACTGTATATTTTGTAGACGTTCTGGCCAAAATCTTCAACTAAAGAAATAAATGACGAGATTTTTGTGGCCACACAGACATACAGATACCTAAGAATTACTTCAGGGAACGAACATGGTTGACACTATCTATGAAAAGGTTAATCAGAGGCTATATTTTTATTTTATTAAAGTCATTCGCAATACACCAGGTAACATCTGTACGCCTTATTAGATTCAGAACGTAATATGTTTATATTTATATATGTGTTTGTGTGGGGGGTGTATGTCTGTGGATGTTTGTGTGTATTTGACTGTTTGTGCATGTGTGAGTTTGTTTAAAAAAAACCGTAAGTAGTGTTCCGAGCTGTCAATCAGGGTAACAAAATGGCGATACCATTATGAAAAAGGGTAACAATTCACCCTTTGGGTTCTAAATCCGAAATCAGCATATTATATAGCTCGCAAGCAACATTTGTGGACCATTGCTTAGAAACAAGGAACACGGTGGTCAAGAGGTAGAGAATGGCTTAATCATTATAATATTATTGTGAGTAGGCCGTCCCTCGTCTCATCTCGTCTCCCGGTATGGTCAGTCACACGAAAAGCCTATCTACATTATGTAAAAATCCACGTTGCCTCCTGGTCGGTCTGAGACACAGGGAATCCCCAATGAGTATCGATCTCTGGTGCTCCTGATGTCGGGGCTCACGTTACGTCATAGCACAGAGTTACAGGGGGGTTGTGGGAGGGGAAGGGGTGGGGGGAGGAGGGGGATTGGTTTCTAAGCGTGCTGAAATCAGCTGCGTAGATAATTATCCGGAAATTTGCGGCGTGGTGTTGTGAGGTATGAGCTTAACGCTCCTTTCAACAGCAAGGCATTCCAAAATACAGCTTTTCCGATGTCTCGTTTGTCTCCAACTGCACGTAGTCGAGTAAGTGGAAAGCTGAGAGAAAACTCTACAAACAACCCTAGCTCATTTATGATGTCACTTTTGGGATGATTTGACACCCACGATAATACTGATGAGTTAGAGTAAAAAATAAACACTGATAGCATGTAATTGTGAATACATACCCTGATTCACGGTGAGTAGAACAATGATGAGGAGGAAGCGGGCTTCAACCCTTCCTGTCAGCGACAATCCGGGCTATGAGAGATGCAATATCCCATCAGATACTCAGTTTTTAAATTAAACTGCTCAATCAGTTGGCCTAAGTGAACTCACGTCTTCTGAGCGCTACGGCGAAGTGCCTACAGTTACACCACAGCACACGTTGATATTCAGCTAGAAGCGGTTCCTGATACCGAGTGTCTAAAAAAAAAGAGGAGTCCGTTTAGTGGCCAAATAACTCAGTCATATTTGGACCAATTTCTGTTAAACATAAAAATAGATAATTCAACCAATGTCTTTCAATGTGAAGAAAATACAACACGCATGTCCGAGAATTGTGGGTTTTTTTAAGAAAGAAAAATTCAACCAAAATGAAATAAAAACGCAAAACCTTTCGATGCTTTAACAAAAATCCATAATTTGTATTTGTGCATTGTTGAACAATTGTATATAAAATTGACACTGCCATATAAACTTATGGGTAATGCTGACTCTTTAACCGTATGCTAATGATGTTATAAACAGTTTTTCCCCCGACAAGCTCGAATATGCCGCTGAAAATTGTTGATAACCCTGTGGTATGTTTTTTGAGTCGATTCTTTGCACATCCTGTTTGACATTGAGTTTTTAACGATTTTTTATTGTTTGGTTTCCAAAGTCTCAGTCTCTCATTCAAAAATCCGAAAGGAAACAACTGAGAGGGGGTGGAGGGAAAGTGGGTGGGGGGCTGTTCAAGTCGAATGAATGAAGTGATTATTCGTTTATAAGTTTCCCATTTATGAGGCGTTCGCCTCAACTTCTTGCAACTCTTGATGTGAGTGGTGTGGCCCAACCATGGTGCAGCTCTTCAACAGCATAGTCCCTCCACCTCCGTATTCTTCTCCACAACTTTCTCAGCACAATGAGATATCCATCTGATGTGGAACTCGTGGTTTTACAGTCTGTTCTCTGAACATATAACGGGCTGATCACACCCTGCGACAGTTTTGCATTTTCATCAGTTTTGGGTCAATTTTTAAAACTTGACATTTCTTGCATATTATGCCTTCCTAATATTTCTTCATAATATTTAGAAATGAGTCCTTTCCTTTGATGAATTTTATTTGTGTAAATTTGTGTTGTTGTTGTTGTTTTTTAGGGGTGGGGGGGTTGTTTTTACTTTCATGGAAAAATGACTGAGTTATTGCCACTTAGGTCCTCTTTGTTTAGACACCCTTAACTGTAGAAGATGCCACGGAGAAAATGATGTAAAACAGTGCTTGTCTTCTTCGGAGTAAGTAGATCAGTACTAACCAACGTCATCGCTAGTCTGTGCTGACAGTACTCGAACTCGAGTCCCAGACTATAACCATTCATCAAGGAAGAAGGAGATCGTCTTGGGCAGTGTCATTATGATATTTTTAAAACGCAAGCGTGGAAGTGAGAGCTGGTTGTTTGCCCAGGTGACTATATTGGACAGGAGATCGTTAGTGCAGGTTTGGTGGTAGTTTTAATGACGAGAGAAGCTGTGACCTACTTGGGAGTGGTAACAGTAACATAAGAAGATCACATTTCCTGTTTGTCTAGGAGGGTGAGCAAGACGAATAAACACCAAAAGTTTGCTTTAGACAATTAAAACATTGGTCCTGATAGAACTAGGTAGACCTTAATGAAATGATAACTAGATAACTTCTTTCGATTCTCATAACCTTTTTAAAAAGTGTTCCTAGTTTCGGATCTATTTCGTAGAGGACGTCTGGACTGTTTGGTAATGTGTTCATCAATAAATTTCTAACTGCCCGAACCCAGAGGTGAGATTTTAAACACGAGAGAAACTGCACGCCCACTCTCTTTTGCAAGGTTGCTAACCAATTTATTTTGTTTGCGCCATCCTGATGTTTTGGGGTTTGAAGTCAAACAAATCAACCAGCTTGGGATAATGGGATTCTGGTGTTAAACCGCACAGGATCGAGAACTTCTCGTTGACCTGCCTGGTTGTGCAATGGAAATAACCAATTTCACCACAATCGAGATTATCATACAGGACTCAGCTTTTTTTCCAAAACGTTCCCCTCGGTACAGACAAGTTTTTTCCTGTTTTACACGTTCCCAGCGTCCATCC
>NW_004797272.1:1930827-1935624 GCF_000002075.1 Aplysia californica | reverse complement strand
ATGTATGTATGTATGTATGTATGTATGTATGTATGTATGTATGTACGTATGTATGTATGTATGTACGTATGTATATATGTATGTGTGCGGGCGTTTCAACTATGCAAGAGTATATTTGTGTTTGTATGTCTGTCTTTGTTCGTGTATTATACTACACACTGTCCTATATGAAAACTACCTTCCGTCTGTCTTTTTACAGCTATCTATCCGTTTTCAAATATATATCTTTTTACTTCAGCGCAACTAAAAAGTTTCTATATGTTTCTCTCTTTCTTTTCTGAAAACCAGTCTGTACTAGAGAAGTTAATACTACCAGCTCTTGGCACGCCGCAATGCCTGTCCAATCTCGTTAGTACTGATGCTTGGCCCAGCGCAGTCACGCAACTTGGATGTTGGAGGCCGTCCATTGCATAAAGAGAACGTACTTGTTTTTTCTTAGTCTTTAGCCTGTCTTGATGTAATGTATTTCTAGTGGAATTTGCTGTTGCACTGATGAGTGCCTCTCCTGGTCTATCTTTTCCCCGTATGGTAGTTCTTCAGCATTTTGAATAATAAATGAATAGAAAAAAACTATTGTAGAACAATTTATGAAAACAATGTTGAAGTACAGTTTAAGGGAAACGTTATTCATTAGGTACAAAAACGACAACACTCTTGTAACAATGTGATATCATCCTACTCTCTTTGGTGGAGAATGTTATTTGATCTGTTCAACTTACTACTATAGATTTTTTTTTTAAGGAAGCTACCATTGCCACTGTTACAGTATACATATTATACAATCGGTACCTCAGAATTACAAAGTTCTGTCGGACTGTTTTGGCCGTTTTTGAGTTACTAAGACCTTGAGATCAGAAATCAAATGCTCTTTCTGTTGTATCAAAATCCTAAAATTATTCTGAGTAGTTGTCAAGATACTTTAGCTTTCAAAAAAGCTTGACATATTGTGAAACTCAAAATTTTTGACGTCAAATTTATCAAAACTTGGTACTGAGTAGATAGAACTGTGTAATTCTAAGGTATGGAAATGTGGGCATTTCCTCTTTATTTTTTTTATTTTTTTACTTCTCATCCCCTTCCTCCGAAACCCCTCGACGAAATTTCCTCCCTCAACTGTATTTTGAACTTTTCCGGAAATTGACGTCACAGCAAGATTTATTGGAAAACGACCCAGTCATTCCAACTCCCACGCCAGCTTGGATTAGTTTGTCTTCTTCAGTTCGGGGCACGATTGATCACACACCAAAATTACTTTATGAACACCCTTCCCAGTCTGCATATTCTTCGTCTTTTCCTCTCCTTCCTTTTTCTCCTCCTTCT
Organism: Aplysia californica; assembly: GCF_000002075.1. Classification (NCBI taxonomy): domain Eukaryota; kingdom Metazoa; phylum Mollusca; class Gastropoda; order Aplysiida; family Aplysiidae; genus Aplysia; species Aplysia californica. The sequence goes on along the minus strand of NW_004797272.1, from coordinate 1,934,304 downwards.
CCTCCTCCTATTTGACCAATATACCACCAACCCAGCCCTTTTACTTTGTTTAAGTGGAAACAGCTGCCTGGTTGGGCATTCCTTTGTGAAATTGTCTCCTCCTCCTCCTCCTCCTCCTCCTCCTCCTCTTCTTCTTCTTCTCCTCCTCCTCCTCCTCCTCCTCCTTCTTCTTCTTCTTCTTCTTCTTCTATTCCTGCTCCTCTTCACCGTTAGATGTAACGAGCAAAAGATAATATTGAGCACGATTGGCTAGAGGCTGGCTCAAACGGGAAGTCTCGAGGAAGTGGAAGTCTAGGATATGTTCCGTCAAAATAAAAGTCAAATAAGAAAGTGGACCGATTTAATATACAGATAACAACATGAGCGGAACTGAAGAATCTCTTATTTCCCTTTTGTAAAAGGGGAGAAGTGAGAAGAAGAATTATTGTGTTTAACATTTGGAAGTGTAGTTAGATTTGTTTTATTTGCTTCAATGTAGATTAAATAGACCGTCCGTAGATCGAATTTGCATTATTTTCTTTCTCGATCGTGTCTCATGTTCGTCGTGTGTAAACGAAAGTGGGTGAAAGAAAAAAAGGCAAGTATAAGACACATGGTTTAGTGAGACGGAAGCAAACGTTTGAAACATAGTGGAGGAGACAGCAACAAGATATGTCCGGAAATCATTAACCCTGAGCAAAATAATAAATAATTAGAACAGTGTGACACAGGACTAGGCATCCCATTTAACGGCGTCCATGTGATGAAGAATGTAACATCAAACGAACCATAATATGAGATTTTTTTAAGGCAGTCGTTATGCCGTGTTGTTTTAACATAAATATGCGTTGCATTTTTACAAGCAACGTTTTTTTCACTTTTACTGTTCGATTAAATTAATATTCAATATAGCTTTAGTATCAAAAATGAAAATTGTGCCCACAGTGAATGAAGCTCTTGAATTTATGTGTTAATTTATAAAGAGTTTGCTATTGTACGATACTTGTATAGCGCTTTAAAAACAAAATACTCTACGCGGCCATATATACGGGCAGAACAACTAATGTAACGTCCAACTTCGAAAGAACGGAACCAAGAGAGTGGAGCGTACTGAACACTCTCCAATCAACCCAAATTCATACAACTCTCCTGACACCTTTACCTGGCTTGGTACCAACTAAGCGATCGGAGCGCTTGCCTCATATTCTCCTGTGTTCAAGGCTTTCAGATAACCTAGAAATATTGTGGGACACGTTTACAACAGTGTTGAGGCTGGTAGGTTTGTCTTCTTCTTCTCGTTCATCTCTAGATGTACATATCAGTCTTTAGTGCGAAGGACAGGTCCCCATAGAATTTTGGGTCTCTCTGTCTAGGGTTCGACCAATATTTCCTTCTATTTTAGCGGCTATAAATGGCTGCTTGCCCTGTATGCTTCCCAGGAAGTTGAGTTTGTTTCAGATTGCTCTCTGGTCTGCTGGGGTACTGTATAGATTGTGAAGCGCATAGAGTTTGCTGTTGGGCGGGGATTTGCGCTATACAAATGCTATCTATTATTATTATTAAATGCTTCGAGCATTGGGCTGGCTTGTAGCAGATGGTTCCCTGCTTGGTTGCCTGTTCCGCATTGACAACGTGTGTAGTAGTGGTGTTTTCGTCGCTTGTTCCCTGTTCTAAGTCTGAACAGAACAACCTGCTCTCGACGGGTGAGGAAGTTGTAGAGGTCATTTTGGTTGTAGTGTGGGTGTTCTTCTTTCCGCTTTGTATGTGTAGCCCCTCTTTGATGATGTCTTTGGCTTCTGAAAGGCGTGTCCATTTTTTCAGGTTACTCTGATCAATACCCTTCAGTTGCCAAGGAATCAGCTGTTTCATTCCCTAACCAGTTACAATGAAATGTTCGAACACTGTAGCACAACTGTATGATTTTTGCCAAATAACCCCATTACTTTTGAAGCGGACACTGATAGACAAGCTGTAATAGTTTGTGAATGATTACAAATGTTTTGCGCCCCTTTGGGATTAAATAGAAGGCGCGCTGCTTCAATCTGTCTTTTAGGGCCAGCCCAAGTTCTGTTGGATACACTATCCAAGAAAAAAGACGAGGATACTTGTTAAAATACATTTCCCACATGTGAATCAGATTTGGGAAAAGCCTAACCCACCACAAACACTCCATTGGCCCATCCATAAAACAGGCAGGTAGAAAAGGGCTCATTTTGGACTAAAATAGTCTTCGATCTCTTGCAGAAAAACTGCCTGTCTATAGCAAAGAGACAAACGTAAACATAGAGACCAACAACAACGAAACATAGATACAGCCAAATAAATAGTTACGACATTACTAAAGGACGCAGAAAGCCGACACAGCCAAAGAGCTTAACAGATTCGGATAAAAGGGAAAGGCTCGCCCAGACCAGAGAGATCTAGGAATGCACAAGGGGATGATCGGCTAACGGAAGAGAGAGAGGAAAAGCGCTAATGCGGAGACAAATGTGAGGACGCCCGTGAAAGTCAGATAGGGGTGATTTCCCTGGTGAGATCTGGTTTGCTGTAAGAAAGATAGACGCAGGAATGTGATTGGTGGGCTCCGGTCGGGGGAGGACAGATCTTAGATTCATAGGCCAATGGATCGTCTCTAAGAGAAAGGAGATCAGAAATAGACGAGACATGCTTGACAATGTGCTTTTTATACCCCCCCCCTCCCGCTGCCCCAACACAACACCCATACCTGTCTCTGCTGCCGATCAAAACACCGTTGCTAAATTCCCCATAACATTGCAGTGCATAATTATTGGAATAGTTCACAACAGATTCATTCTCTGCTTCCGATTTGTTGGTATTTTTAGAATCTTTAAAAAATCCCTTACAGTTTCTCCTATGACTCAATGTTTAACAACGGGTGGGCTAAAGTTTTCTTCTATACAAAACCCGAAGACATACAAACCGCCAAGGATATACAAGAGCCTTGTTCAGTACCCTGTTCGCATAGTGCTAGCGGGGAATAATTGCCCAGACAACATCCGCCCTTGTGTATTGACCACAGAGCAGTGGCAGGACTAACAAAGGAACCGAACCCATAACACAGCTGATGTTCAACGGAAGTCCGTCATCGGGTCGGTGTTGTCCAATGGCGTTTGGACAAAGACAAAGTCACGAACCTCACGTAGCCGTGGCCAAGAAACAGAAGCGCGGCTTGGTGCAGTTTTGTAATGCAAGCGCGTTCAACCTTTCTTTCTAATTACCGGAGCAACGCGTGGATTCCAGATACGTGTATTTTTTGGCTTGCCGGTGAGATCATTCGCGTTGAGATCTGATGGACGAAAAAGACAAACAAAAGTGTTGGCAAGAAAAGACAGATTTAACGAGTGTCTGCGTGAGGGAGGAAGGGAGAGAGAGAAAGAAAGAAAGAAAGAGAGATTGTGTGTGCATGAAAGAAAGAGAGAGAGAGAGAGAGAGAGAGAGAGATTGTGTGTGTGTGTGTGTGTGTGTGTGTGTGTGTGT
>NW_004797272.1:1928754-1930727 GCF_000002075.1 Aplysia californica | reverse complement strand
CTCTCTCTCTCTCTCTCTCTCTCTCTCCCCACCCCTTGTCCTATCTCAAGCTTTCTGTCCCAACTTTAGGGAGTTTGTGGCTTAAGATTTTAAAAGTCGTATGTACATGTAATTATCTACACTACCGAAAACACTCACGCTTATGTTCACAAACAAACACATGGCCGTTCTCACAAACACGCCAACACATTTCCCGTCCTATTTCACGAAAATGAAACTTCCGATCTTACGCATCCTCGTACAGGCGTGCAAATATCGCGGGCCCGTCGCGGTTTTGTACGGAGTAATTCGCTCGCCTGAACCCCCTCCAACCGCGTCTTTCTCACTCACTCTCCCTATGAACCCACCAGCAAACACGCCGAGAAAGGATTGATTTCTAGAGTTAAGAGCTACTATATTTGCTTGATAAAGCTCGTATTTGCACTGTATAAATTCGTCCACACCTCACTCCAGTCTTCTTGACTGGCCCCGGCATTTTGGGGAGTGCTGAAAAAGTGTGAACTGTAAAGTTACGTGTCAAAGGTAGCGATCGGGAGAGACCTCTCAGTATCGTTTTGAGCCGTTCGCGCCGGGTGGAACACACTCTGGGGTCCGTTGGACTGTTCCGCGCCGACACCAGGCTATTGAATACGTCACGTCCCCCGTGTAAGCTGACACTTGTCCGAGCGGCGACAACTTTCGCTATGACCAACGATGTCTAGCCACGCGGGCGTGGTGGCCTGTACCTCACCAGCACAAAGGGAGATGGCGACAAGACACGTCACTGTGACTGTAAAGATCACGGAAATAGTTATCGTCTCTTTGATAAGCAGTTAACATGACATGTTAATGCACAATGCAATGAGGCAATTGAATATGAAGGCTTTTGAATATAGGTGCAATCATATCCGATTACGTTTTTCAATAATAAAAAAAAGGGGGGGGGGGGGGGTGGAGACAGAGTGAGACAGACAGACAGACAGGCAGACAGACAGACAGACAGATACAAAGCCAAACAAACAGACAGAGACAGAAAGAGCAAAAAAAAAAAAATCTGCGCACTTCACATCTCCTATTTGGTTCTCAACATTCTGACAAAATTCATAAAGGCAAGTCAACTCCCTCACCCCCCCTTTCCTTTTTTTTCCATACCACTGTCTGTCTCACCAACTTTCTTTTACTCCCTTTCCACAGTCCCTCCCCTCCCCGCTGCTTGTCTCTCCATTCTTTTATTTGAGTTGGCAGACAACCTGATAACACAGAACGGACACATAATAATGTAATATACAGCTATATTTAAAGCTAAATCCTGCTGTCGTAGCCTACTACTTAGCTAGCTAAAAATGGTCAAATCTCGTTACAGAGAAGGCAGAGCTCAGTCAAAGCCAGGGGGCGTACGTGATATTAATGTTTACCAGGACTCTGTTCCCTGGTCCTGCGTCTTTATTCGTCTTTGTCCGAAGGAATCTCGTTTCTGTGAGACGTTAGTTCGTCACACATTTGTACCCTTCTCTCCAATATCGTCAAGGGAATTCAACACTTCCATACACACGAACGCACACACACACACACATGCACACACGCACGCGCGCACACACACACACACACACACACACACACACACACACACACACACACACGCGCGCGCGCGCATACACACATACACACATACAACCTGTAGTCAGTGGTTTCTGAGGAATTTTGTTTCTCTTTCTGTTTGCCTTTCTGTCTTTTTCTCTGTTTGTTAGTCAGTGTCTATTTTTCTACGTCTATCACTGTCTATCTTTCTTTCTATCTATTTATCTATCTTCATGTCCTTTTCTCTCTCACCGTCCTTACGTTTCACGAGCCATTCATTTGCTTTCTTTTAAATTTTAGAAACGTTCGAAGGATAGAAGTCATAAAAAGAATATCTTCTTTTAGAATCAAAGAATCCTTCCTCGGAAGCCTATTCAGATCCTTAAAGTTTGCACGATCGGGTGGTTTGTTCACTG
>NW_004797272.1:1927226-1928654 GCF_000002075.1 Aplysia californica | reverse complement strand
ATACATACACACACACACACGCACACACACACATACACACATGCAGACACACACAGAGACACACTCATACACACACACACACACACACACACACACACACACACACACGCGCGCGCGCGCATACACACATACACACATACAACCTGTAGTCAGTGGTTTCTGAGGAATTTTGTTTCTCTTTCTGTTTGCCTTTCTGTCTTTTTCTCTGTTTGTTAGTCAGTGTCTATTTTTCTACGTCTATCACTGTCTATCTTTCTTTCTATCTATTTATCTATCTTCATGTCCTTTTCTCTCTCACCGTCCTTACGTTTCACGAGCCATTCATTTGCTTTCTTTTAAATTTTAGAAACGTTCGAAGGATAGAAGTCATAAAAAGAATATCTTCTTTTAGAATCAAAGAATCCTTCCTCGGAAGCCTATTCAGATCCTTAAAGTTTGCACGATCGGGTGGTTTGTTCACTGAGCTTACATCTTGTATTCAACGCCCATGCTACATCACGAATCGTTCTGAGACTTTCTTAAAATACCCTTCCTTTCAAAGATGTTTACGTGTTAGCCTGTGAACCTTAAACGTGGGAAATTCCATTGCACTTCCATCACAAAATACCCCTACAGCAGCTCTTGAGTATCTAAATAAATCAGTTCTCTGAGTAATCGTGATTGTAGAGGTTTTACATCCCCGTGGATACAATTTAGATAATTTAGGAAGCGGACTGCTTCAATCTTGATTTTCTGGGCCGACATGGATAAAAATTCTCAGCAGACAGACCGGGATTCTCGATTAAGAATCACCCCCACACGGGAATCTATCTAACTCTCTTATTCTGTGTACAACGCCAGTGTGCAGCATTTGAAAGAATCAGTTTAAATACCTTTTACATGAATACACTTTAAAGATATATTATTATCAGGGAATGTAAAATGAGCCATTTCACATACTAGTCCTGTTTAGAGACAGATGAGGCCTCAACAATTATGATCTGTTGGTCTTCTGTTAACCTATCTGTCTATCCGTCGAGGCTTTTGTACCAATCTTTTTTCTAACTTTTGTTTTACTTGTTTGTTTGTTTGTTTTTATTGGGGAGGGGGGTTCTTTTGTTTTTCTGCAGCACAGGTGTACAAGTGCATTTAAGCGTTTGCCTCTTATTCTCTTTGATGCCCTTTACCCAAAGCTCTCTTAAATCTTAGATAACTTAGCCATGACCCAATCACCATTTTGCTTTCTCCGTACCTAACTGTCAGTCTCTCAGTCTGTCTATGTGAATGTCTCCAAGTCGGTCTCGCTCATGTATCTATCCTGTCTATACATCTACTTAGATAGCCAGCGTGCTAGCTATCTAGCTAGCTGTACATCTACCTATCTTTCATTGCCTTGTGTGTGTGTGTGTGTGTGTGTGTGTGTGTGTGTGTGTGTGTGTGTGTGTGTGT
>NW_004797272.1:1915736-1925856 GCF_000002075.1 Aplysia californica | reverse complement strand
TATATAATATATTTGTGGGTGTGATTAACAATTAAATTTGAGATATACTATCCAATATATCCAATATTAACACACAAATAGTATTACGGCGCATACATTATATTCAACGCACAAAAGAGGTTAAGCCCACGCTAACAAGGCTGTATCAGAGCCAAATATATGCTAGCTGACCTTCAATCAAGATCTTTTATAAAGACACCAGGAAAAGAAGACATTATAACACCAGAACTGGAATAACAGAGCAGATTTGTGGATTGTCTTTTCTGCTCGTGCTGATCAATGATAGCATGGAAAGGAAAAAACTGCTTGATATTGATCCCATATTTTGTCATTCTTTTTGTCTCGAAGCCCAAAGAAAACGCGCATAATCAGGGGATAAGGCAAAAGGGATTGAATTCACGTCACAAGGAATGTACGTCAACGTTAAAGAATGCAGTTCTCGTAATTGGACGTTCTAAATTTATACCAATATTGTTTACTTCCTTATATTAATATATTTGAATACTCGCCCAAGTGGTATGTCCTATTCTGGCAGACAGCACAAGTGTGCGTGCTGTGTACATATGCTGGCTAGACTCTTTACAAAGACAAGAGTTCGATTCTCATGCAGGGAAATAAGCTCATTGTATCGATTGCCTCAGTCTGTCTGTCTGTCTGCTGAGATGCTGAATCTCTCATCATTCTGCCGTGACTGGCAGTTGAAACAGTAATGTTTTCACATTGTCTAAATGGGAGAGTTTAACATTAATTTACAACTATCTGGAAAGACAAAGTTGCTGACGGTAGAGTCGGAAAGAAAAGTCAGATGGCTATATGAAAGATGAACGTAGATGGACAGGATCCTCATGCTTGTGACTTGTCTGTGCAAAATATATAGATCTACCTGGATAAAGACTAGTTTGGATAGGGCTGGTGTTATTCTTTGCGCTTCGTTCATACTTTCTCCTAACCAGTCGTTTACGTCTCCAATTTTAGATCCTCTTTAGTGTCCCTTCGTCACTCTGTCGTAACCTTTTACTCTTTAGGATTTACGCATGTAAATATAACATAATGTGGTGTCTACATTATATGGATAATTTCTCGATAATTTCTCCTTTAGTCTGTAAAAAGTTTTTCTTCCAGTCTGTTCTTTCTTTTCCTGAGGTCAGTCCATCTATCTGGGTACTTTTGGTGGGAATCTCCACACAGTCCTCAGGAGGTGGAAATATGGAGCAATTACTTCACTTTCCATGCTCAGGGATAATTGAGCATTATGCTTCCTCAGCCTCAGATAAATTATAAGGAGTACAGCAGAAAGGGTTTGTTTTTCTTTTTGGGTGTGGGGGGAGGGGGACAGTTTTAGTAAGGGATTTTTCGGTTTCACGGTATTTGCAACACCATAAGGTCAATTAAATGCTAAAGATTAGAGCTGTTAAAAGAGAGTGACAAGCACAAAAAATAACAATGATAGATCTAGACAGACGGAGCAAACCACACCACTGCGCCTGCCACCACCCACACATAAAGTTTGTGAGTAGAAGACCAGGAAGATACAGGATCGAGAAAGGGAGGAAGACCCTGAAACCCTAGTGCATTATACCCACCCACGCCCCCCCCCCTCACGCACACACGCCCAGACTTGACGGCTTGCCATTACAAACAGCTCTTTCTTCCATCAATGCCCCAATAGGAAGGATAAAGTAAAACAGAGTAAAGTAACTAGAATCTATATATACATTAGCTCAGCCAAACCTCTTATTTACAATCCCACATGCGTTGTCTCAAAAATAAATGAGTCTAAAAAGTTATTTCATCTAACGCCATCGTGGGAAACACTGTTATTCTTCCTTACGAAGCTAGAATTATTACGATTCTGTTTTATATATAATTATTCTAAATGATGGTGTGATGCTAAATCGAGGGCGAATGGCAGACCTACGTTAAAGGGTCATAAACAGCTGTTCAATAATTTCCAAATCTGAGCTAGAAGTTACAGGATATATTTTTACACTAATTGGTTGTTATTGATTTTTTTTTCTTTTAATACCTACAAATATCCCCCTCTACCATTACATCTTTTTCTCTTTCTGTCTCCTTCTCTCTCGCATTCTCTCTCTCTCTCTCTCTCTCTCTCTCTCTCTCTCTCTCTCTCTCTCTCTCCTTCTGGTTTTTCTCTGTTTGTGTGTGTGTGTGTGTGTGTGTGTGTGTGTATGTGTGTGTGTCTGTATTATGTATCTCTCTCTAATGTTGTCTCTCTCCATCTGCCTTTCTCTCCCATCTCTATCTATCTAGCAGTCTGAATATTTTTTTTAATCTCTCTGCCTATTTGCATATATTAGGTAAAACTCTATGTCTATATATCTTTCTCTCTCTCTCTCTCTCTCTCTCTCTCTCTCTCTCTCTCTCTCTCTCTCTCTCTCTCTCCATCTTAAACCCAAAAACAGCTCAGACAGAAGACTTTCCAAAAAAGTGTGTGCGTGTTTGTGTGTGTGTGTGTGTGTGTGTGTATAGAAATGGGGACGGGGGGGGAGTGTTTGTATAACAATGAGTGGACCCCCGAAACTATCGACCAATTGTCTCCCTGGGCATCTATGCACGGCCCAGGTCGCGGTAACTGATGCTTCAGAGCCAGGCAGTTCGGTGCAGAATCAATAACGGTTTGGGCAGGACAGCCCAGAAAAGGGCAACTGTTTAGGAGAACAATGTAAAGCGGGCCAGTGAAGTAATAAAAGGTTCAGAGATAAGGAACAGGAGTGGAAATGACACATGCTTACGCACTCGGCTTACACACGCGAGCACAGCCTCTTTAATTTAAACAGGAGGTGGATTCACCAGTATGGCAGCCAGGCTAGCAATGTGACATGTAGACAAACGGGAAGAAAAACTGGCTTACAGGCACATAAAATCATATAGGGACACCGCCATAATAATTATCTTCGGTTATTGTTTTTTTACATAAAACAGATAGATAGATAGGTAGATAGATAGATAGATAGATAGATAGATAGATAGATAGATAGATAGATAGATAGATAAACAGTATACATCCAGACCCACACAAACATGTGCATTTGTGTGCCTGAATGTTGGTCGTATAATGTAGATAGTATGCTATATAATTATGAAATGTGCTGAAAGTGCCAGCTCATCCCGACATCAAACCCTTGCGCAGATTGGGAAAGAACGGAAGTTAATATTCACGATCAAGCCTCTATGCTGCCAAAACAAGATAAATGAAAGAGATAGTATTGTGCGAAAAAGTAAGGGAGGAAGATAAAAGGATTTGGTTGCCTCCCCGAAATGGCATCCAAGTGGGAGGATGTAAAACAGGTCTGTGAGGGAGGGGGCGATTTGAGGATAGTTCTTGCGGAATGTAGGAGTCTGGATGTGTTCCTGTGAGGAAGGGGATAAGGGGTGGGGGTCATCGCTGTTATGTTGCCGAGTATTGATCTTGCAAGATAAATCTTGTTCTGTTGTTTTTGTTGTTTTGGCTTTTTGGAGGGGCAGATGTTGTTTCCATTTTACATTATTTCAGTATCGCGTCTTTTGTGAGGACGAGGAGGAGAAAGATGAATTTGCTTAACAGTATTTCAGTATTCTTCGTATTGCATGATAGATGCTTTTTTTCTAAATTTACTCTTTGCTAATGTTTTTTTTTTGTTTTTTTTTGTGTTTTTTTGCTTCATTCTCACTTTACAATTTGGCTTGCGAAACACATAAATGAGCGAGGTCATAGCCATAGCCATCATTCAAACGCTTTCTACATTTCCATGATGAAACATTTTGTATTCCCTCTGATTCACACATCATCTTCCTGCCCAAATACTTATGTCTGTAATTTACCGGCATCTGCCTTAAAGTGCTTTAGGGCTTCGCCATCGCACACCGAAAACGTGAGTTCGATTCCGGTGACGGGAGGTTCTAAATGGAGTATCTCAGTCCGTCTGCTGTGACATTATAACATCTCTCTCAGCTGCTCGGGTTGGTGCAGACAGGCAAAGTCAAAGCAGTCCAATACCGAAGTAATCTCTAATTGTGCCGACGAGGGCAAACAACGTGTACACTACACAAATAGTTATTTGACTGCATGTAGTTGAAAGAAAGTTTGTTTCGGGTGACATGAAGATGTGGAAGATATCTAGTTAAGCTTTTTTTCTCCAGTTTACATATGACGTTTTGCCTTCGCCAGTAAACCTGGTCAGAGGGAAGTTATAGGAGGTTGATATGTGCAGACATGGTAAGCAAGGAAGCACGGAGCATATTTTGTCAAACTGCCAACCTGGCTCAGAACAGATACACTTGGAAACACAACGAGGTGCTGAAAGGGCTCACCATAATGGTGACAAAACAGGTGGAAGAGGGAAAATACACTCCCAAGCTACAAAAAAATGGACTAGACAAGGTTTGTTCGTTCCGCAAAGAAGCAGGGATCCGAACAGAAAGAAGGCAAACGAAGCCATGAAAGACCAAAGTGGTGGTATATAGGAGGTAACTGCACACCTAAAGGGCCTCGAGAGATTCTTTCCCATCCCAACAACAAAAAAAGTCAGACCTGATGACATGGAGTGATAAAAAGGGGTGTACCTGGTGGAGCTCACGGTGCCTCACGAAGACAGCATCAAAGCTGCACATGAACGAAAAGAAAATCACTACGAGGCGCTTGTTGAAAATGTGAGGAGGCAGGGTGGAAAGCTACTCCCTTTCCATTTGAAGTTGGCCGCAGAGGTTTCATTGCATATAACGTCAGAAAGTGGATAAGGTGGCAGGACTTGGTCCAAAGAAAAGTAGTGAGATAATAAATTCCCGTCAAGAGACTGCTAAGAAAACAAGTTCCTGGATCTGGCTGAAGAGACAGGACGCAAGGGAACAAATCATATGGTTGACAGTCGTTGGACTAGCAAGGAGATTTCACTTCGGAGAGGGCTCGGTGCGTCAGAAAAGCTGTAGAGAAGAAGAGCCAGAAACAGCGACGATTTCTCTCCTGATGATCTCCACACTGGAGTCCGGGATACGCAGCTTTCGACTGTGAGCAGCGCATAAAGAAGTTTTCAACTATGTTATGAGCCGCCCACGTGCTTTAGAGTGAGGGAAAAGTTTGCGGAAAGGGTGGAGTGCATGCAGTTAATTTTAAACCTAAATCCTATTAAAGTATGGGGGGGGGGGGGGGATAAATTAGTCAAGTAATTACTTCAAAATAGTAACCTCTACTACAAGACTCAAAAGTTTTGTGAGGTTTCTGCTGGCTAAGAGGTTTTGCCGTTTTAGCAACTCAGCCTGTTCTATTATCGACAAATGCATGCTCACGAACACAAGTGCTTAAAAAACATTGCCTCAGGCAAAGCCATTTGAACTTCTAACAATGGGTAATTCAATGAAAGGTTCACTTTTCTGTGTTGCCGATTCCGAAATATCGATAAAAATACCCCAAACATTTGTTGCTACGATTCTTAGATATCTTATTGACCAAAAATTGAGCTGTAATATGAAACTGTCAGGATTCAAAATTAGCCCAGCATTTTTTCATAGAACATTATATGAACAAATGGATAATGTTTTTATCTTTACAAAGATATGAAGCATATACACAATATGTATCATACCTAAAAATCATATAAACATTAAAAATAAAGATGTTTATAGCATGCAAAAAAATACATACATGTAAGTATCTTTCGTATCTAACGAATATTTTATACGAGCATACATAGTGTATAGATAGATGGATAGATAGATAGATAGGTAGATAGATAGATAGATAGATAGATAGATAGATAGATAGATAGATAGATAGATAGAAAGATAGATAGACGTGTGTGACTTAGCCGCCAATTTACCTGCTTTATGATCTTCTTGTGTTGGACTCGAACGAGCTTTTAAGCTAAACTCTGGTCATCTTTTTGAATACTCGAATACCGAAAAAAACCTGCATAATCAGACATATACACACCACACACTTTCTGAGAGGTTTACAATGAGAAACTCATATTACGAGCTTGTAGTACATTTGTATATCCCGACGAGTAGTAAACAATATAAATTTATGTTCGTTAACGTTATTTCTTAATTCGTCTCCGAAAAGACCATATAAACCGACTTACACCCCCTCCCGCTTTTCCCAAGTATTACATCACCCACCCACACCACCCTCCAAAACAACAACAACAACAACAAAAGGATTTACCATAAGCAAAAGCGTACATTAAGCGAGTCCAGATATTTTGAAAGAGTCTTGAAGATGGAATAGATCGGCGTCAGCTGAGTAGGCTAATGATCATATTTCTCACCGTGGCATACAAAAGACCCTGGCAGGCACCGACATACAGATTCAACGTTGGCGTAAAACAATTATTTTGCATTCTTATTATTGGACCGCTTAATGTGAGTGTGTAAATCTGCACAAGCCAGCTCAACTAAATAATCATTAATCTTTCCCTATCAAGGGTTGTTTTTTGTTTTTTTTAATATTGTGAACATTATTGATATTATTGTGATCTCAGAAATTAGCCCTAACCGACATTTCAGCGCGTTATCGTACCGACTTTGACAGCAGGCCGTCATGGCACTCGCTCGACTGCTGATTCATCATTGTTGTTTCCCCTCGTTGACGTCATAGGAGTAACGGATCGATACAAATTTTCTTTATTTCTAGTATTTTAGGCACTGTTCACCACGTGACTGGGTTGCTCATTGGGAGTCACTCACTAGAAAATAAAACATTTGTTTTTAAAAATGCAGGGTTAGGGCAATTAAATAAGTTTGAGAGGACAATAATAGAAAGTGGGGGGGGGGAGGGGGAGCAATTTTGCCAACGCAAAAGAATCACAAGTAGCCTGAACACCTGGATACCTAACAACACCAACCAACAACTCAGTTATGAGTGCCTCGGATGAAATAAAGAGAAGGAGAAGCATAACTGCCAGTGTCTGCCCCAGACAAGACACGATGAATAACAGAGCGACGAGCCTTTAAGCGAAAGCAAAACTACAGGAGAGACGACGAATCGACAGAAGATTGAGAAGCACCCTGAAATCCGTCCATCTTAGTCGGAAGTTGGAGCGCAGAACTGAGATTGTCAAAGACGTAATCTAATTGGTCAGGGACAGAGACAGATTGGACCCACGCTCCCTACACATAAAGCCGAGCAATCATTAAAGTCTGGACCCCCCCCCCCACACACACACCCTTGCGATCTGCATATTGTTTATGGAGCTGTTCGAATAAATACAGAATACATGATGGGGTAGCTTTTCACCCCTCGGCACACGTTCAGAGACATGAGTGCATGGTTTGTGGATTGATGATTCTTCATTTTATTTAGGAAGTAAAAATGGGAAGTGGTCGTTTGTACGGGTGGTTGTCTTGGTCGCTAGAGCTGGTTTAATTGTAACTGAAATGAGTTCTTGATGCATCCTAAAAGTTTGGAACAATCTATGAAACATTCTTTGTCCTGAAAAGTCACAGAGTAATGAAGGTGAGGAGTACGAAGTTTCAATGGGACATTGCTATTAGGTGTGGGTGGAATAGGGAGGGGGGGGATATACTTCTAGATATACGTCAAAGAACCTTTTGTTCGGGTTTCTTTTTTTTTGTTGAAAAGATCTGCATTAATCATTTTATTACTGTTGTCTGTATGTTTTTAGAAGAGTAAGCTAGTACAAGTTCTGGCTCTTATCCCCAGTGACTGCAGCTTTGCCTTTATAGCAGTGCGAGAGCAACATTTTCTTTGAAAATCGTCCATGTTTGTATTACTGCAAAACATAACTCGCAAAAATGCTCTTTTGACACTTTTCTTTTTTGAGAGTTTAAGTTATTTGCTGGGAGAAAGATGCAAACATGTCCAACGATTATGTTTGAAGAAACACATATTTCGCAAAAGCACAATGAACCCGCAGAACATTCGCACAAGCACTAACGGGATGAAATCCAGAATCTTAATGAGCTTGTAATATCTGAGCTGCCACGGATGACTTGTGCGGTGTTCACACACACAAGAAAAGAGTCAACGAGTAATTCTCGATAAGATTATGCCAAATTCGGGTTTAATCGTGACGAGCATCTGGCCATGGCTGTTGACATGATTATGTCGGAGAGCACTCTGGGAGACGTTCACCGAGCAATAATTAGGGGTGATATGGGCATTGTTGTTGTTCAGGGTCGACACATACCACAGAGTAATGGGAAAAGGCGACGAAGCGAAAATGAAACTGCAAAAACAATAACAAAACCAAAAACAGAAATGTAGATTTTATTGATTTAAGAAGCTGTAACTCCTGTCCTGGGTATCGGTGGATAGGGGTTGTGTACGGGGAGCTGAATAAAAGACCCATTAAAAACCCCTCCCCGATAATACAACCAAACAAAAAACATGATGTATCTTTTGCACCTATCTATCTCTCAAGACCGCAGTATGTGATGGAATACTATCAATCATTTAAACATAATACACTTTTACAGAGACTGAAAGAGTCGGGTGTTTAGAGAAAAATTGGGTTTCTTATTCTGAATGAAAAGAAATGCAAGCAGATAGAGAGGGGGAGAGAGAGGGGAAGAGACGATAGAGGGAGAGACAGACAGACAGACAGACAGACAGACAGACAGACAGACAGACAGACAGACAGACAGACAGACAGACAGAGGCAAAGAGAGCCAGACATACACACACACACACACACACACACACACACACACACACACTCACACACACACACATACAGAGAGAGAGCGAGAGAGAGAGAGAGAGAGAGAGAGAGAGAGAGAGGAGAGAGAGAGAGAGGGTAGGGTATGAGAGAGGGAGGGAGATGGAGAGCTAACAGAAGCCGGAGATGTAAAAATAATGGGAAAAGGTGGTCGGAAAGCAGAGCACAAGTGCGTTGTACCAGGAAGTGGCGCGGAAATGACTAAGCAGGAGTGTAGCCAGGCAGACATGTACACCCAGGCACGCTTCTCACTGGCCGGCTCAGCTGTCATGGAAATCGGTCATCTCCACCAATGGTTCCCCTGAAAGGTTATTTGATGAAGAAGGTTCAATATTGCAGACTGTCTTCTGTTTCCCCACACAAAAAGAAATCCTATGACATAGCAGCGCCAATACTTTCTTCCAGACTTTTATACAGACGCTTACTTCAGAACAAGGGAAAAGAAACAAAAGAAGTGGACAGACACTTTCTTTTGCATGTCATATATAATGCTACGTCAGCTTTGAGGAGGACATTTAGAGCTGTGTATTTTTCCCTGTTTACTTTTTATCTCTCATTACATTTTATCATGCTCATTATTATGTATACGTACAATACATATCAACAACGCCATGTTTCAAAATTATGTCCTTCAAAAAAATGGAAAAGCGCTCTCCTAGTTATCCTTCTTTGACAATCTATCAATGAAACGTAACCCTTTGAATACTTACACTTTACAAGCAGTTTCGAGGACTGTGTGAAAATTTGTCCCCACTTCTTCGTACATCCGTAAGGAGTGCAGGTGCTCCTTCTTTGCTATCCAACATAATAATGTTTCGCCCCTATCTCTCCTTCTTTTTCGTGTACTGATCTGATCTGTGGCACTTATATTACATATCTGTGTTGCAAGTGCCGTAAAACGCTTACTGAAACTAAAAATCATAAGATATGAATCTGCGTCCGAGGTGGGTTCCACCCACTCAGACAATAGCCCGAATACTGTTCAGGGAATGATAAATTGGTTGTCTTCAAAGTTTAACTTAAAAAGGGCGATAGACCCGTAGACTGGTTGAACGTTTCATCCCACGTCTTCGTTACATGACTGATGAATCTGGCAGAGGTCCCGTCTGGGGTTGTCTCCATTCATTCACACAATACCCCCGAATACTGTTCACCGAATCGCAAATTAGCTGTCTTCAAATTTTAAAAAGTACTAGAGACCCGTTATGCGTAATCTGGACTGTTGTTAACTATGGTTCTAAGATTAATATGCAGGGAATAAAAGAGGTGGAACGGGTAGAGTAAAACGTGGACAACGAATTATGTTCTCCCAGTTATTTGTTTATTCAGTAACTCTTTGTTTTTAGCTTCGCTTTTGTCATCGTCGAAACTGTTTCATAAAATTATAGTCTGAATGCACTATTTAAATCTCTTTCTCTCTCTCTCTCTCTCTCTCTCTCTCTCTT
>NW_004797272.1:1912209-1915125 GCF_000002075.1 Aplysia californica | reverse complement strand
AGTAATGATGATGATGATGATGATGATGATGATGATGATGATGATGGCGGTGATGGTGGTATTGGCGATGGTGGCGATAATGGGGGTGGAGTGATAATGATCCTAGCAGAACAGATGACTGTATTGGTGTCGGTTTTCAATAGTGATTGCATGTCCAGCAACAAGATGATAAAGATGCAGTTAATGAGAACACCTGAACGAAGACACATTCCCAGAGAGCTGCATTATTGACCCATGTCGAGCTTGATACTGTTGCATCACTACCTCTCAGCTCAGGTATCTATTAAATCTCTTAAAGCTTCAAACTAATTGCTATAATAAACGATTGCTCAAGGTTCAGCAATTGCGGTAATAGCCAAATGAAAAGAGGCTTAACCGAACAGGGTTGCATCATGTGACAATTTCATTGCTTTCATAAAAACACTTCAAAGTCACACGTTTTGTGTCACGATCTAGAAATGCTCTCAGTTTTTTAGTTTTAGTAGAGGTTTTACGGCGCTCCCCACTGCGTAAGGTCATATGAGTGCCAGAAGATTAGAGGTGTTACAAGAGAGTAACAAACATAAAAAAGAAGGGGAGAAAAGAACGATAGATATTTGACAGGAAAGAAGAAGCAAACCACACCAGAGCACCCGCCAACCACCCACAAAATGCTCTCAGACATTAAAACTGTGGAAGCACGAAGCCGTTCGATAAGACATACAAATATATTCAACAGTCAATTCAATCGCTCGAGTACTTTGGTAGTTTTTACGAACATGTTTCACTGTTCCTAATTTCACACATTTTTAGAACCTTGCATATGTTTTCAATTTGCCGTGGAAATACACGCAATGATAAAGACATAATGCGCTTTGAATATTTTATTCCTAAATCTGATCGTACTCGTACCTTTTATGTCAGCATGCTTGGCGGACTTGTTGTGTTTTGAGGTATCATGACTATAATACACACGGAAGGCCCTAGTGGCTGAGTGAGTTTGGGTGGCTCAGGCTTATAATGAGCTTCAAGTCAAGCGTGTGTCGGTGACAGTGGTCAATGATGAGTGTCTCTGAGGAACACACGATAACCCAAGCTTAAAAACAGGGCGCTGAACAGTGGCGACTTCCAATGGTGTTTGGTTTGTCTATGTTTCTGATAGTGTGTACTATTCATGTTGTGCATTTGTGGGTTAATTTATGCTTTACTGTATGTATGTATTAATCTAAGCATTACTGTATTGAGCATTTATGTACGCCATAATGAAAGCAGATTTCTTAAGGGTATATTTATTTATTTATGTATCTATTTATTTGTTCATTTATTTATTTATTTATTTATTTATTTATTTATTTATTTATTTATTTATTTATGTGTATCTGGATGGGATTTTGTGAAAAAAACACCACTGCAACATATATTCAGCGCGTTCTATCATAATATGATGGTATTCATGCGACATCAACTTCTAGAGATGCTCCTTCAATGCCCCTGTTACTAATTATTGATTATAATCATAATTATAATCGGAATATCTTCTCACTAAAAATATTTTGAATGAGTGGTGTGTACTTCCAACAATCATTTAATTCACATTTTTATCGCGTTTTGTAGCGACTCCTCATTTAGTAATTAACACTTAGCTCAAGTTCTTTCACCGCGCCTTCTAAATGAATGAAGACCACTCTATTGTGTGATGGACAGGCCTATATAGTGACTGGTAAGAGTAACTTTTGACCCTACATTTTTGTAAAAGTTAAAAGAGTCTTTCTCACGTGACGTGACCCGAGTTTGGCCTCAATGGGAGAGGACGTCCCGGGTGTCCCGTTCTAATTCAAGAAAATTCTTAATGAAAGGATACAATTCACTTTTACCTTTAGACACTGTTGGACACTATCATATTATGCACTTTTTTCTAGTAATCAGATGGCGTCAATCTCATATAAATGAGCAAGGAATGTTTTTAAAGAAAAAAAACGTTTACCTTAAGACCATATTATATTATTATTACGTAGGACCTGTCGCTCTTTTAGAACTATTGTATACTAAAAATGATTCGGAGATTTGCTTTCTTTGGGTCGATAAGCAGCATTCTGTAGAGCTTTTCGGATCAATGCAAAACGCTTCTCATAAACCAATGATTATTTAAAAAATAAATAATTGGTTGTATTTACATAGCGCATATATACGCTCTACGGCATGCTTTATGCGCTTTACAATTATGATTACCCCAGCAGACCCTGTAAGAACACTCAGAAACATTCTCGGATTCCCGGGAAGCACACAGTGCAAGGTGGGGATCACTCCCGCTCAAACACCAACAAATTGTCAAGATCTTTAGTTGTATACAGTCTGCATACCCGTCCCACCTAGGAGCAGAGAGGACGAAACGTCAGGCCCCTCACATGATTCAAACCTACGACCTTGAAGCGCTAAGAGTCGGAGAGCCTAAACACTAGGCCATCAACACCTATTACTCTTATTTTGAGGGGTATGCAAAATGATTGATCAGTCGAAACTCCAAATACGATCTAAACTGTGTCGAGGATTGCATAAAACTTTTTTTTTAATAGTCCTTTTTAAAGTTTTAGTGGAGATTTCACAGAGCTCGCAGCTGCATAAGGTCATATGAACGCCAAGGGGTGGATGTCAACAGAGAAGTCTTTACAGGGAATCAGGCTAACTCTGCTCACCTCTCAAGCTTCAACAGCACAAAGTCTGCTTCGACTATCAAGGCACCCCGGAAATATCGGGTCAAAACATACAAAAGAAGTATAGGAAAAAAATGAAGAAAGTAAAGATTAGGAAAGAAAATGCAGCATTTCCCTGTTGCAGTTCAGGTCCAGCTATAGGCATGACATTGATGAATCAGCCCATTTACAATTACAATCCTACTGTGCATAGAAAATGGTTAATATCCTCCCTTTGGGAATGACC
>NW_004797272.1:1907137-1911034 GCF_000002075.1 Aplysia californica | reverse complement strand
TTATTATTATTATATAGTAGCAATAAAAACAACAATAAAAATGATAATTATGTCATCATTATCTTTATCATAATGATAATGACAATGATTTGGCAAACAATTCAATTCTGAGCCTAGTTGATTGCTCTACTGCGTTCTTTCTATCAAGAAGAATACAACAGATTGCCATTTCAGTAACATAACCTAGTTGTTCTCCTTTGTGATTCTGAAATTTCCTGATAATGTAATGAAAATATGCACGTAATTGAATTCTGAGCTGGAGTGGGCGAACATGTTATTCTATAAGCATTTAGAAAAAAAGAAGATGGGGGGGGGGAGGGGGAAGAGGAGACGATTAGGCGCTTCGCCGTCGCACCACCCAGAGAATAAGAGTTTGATTCTTGTGTAAGGGAAATTTCTTACCCCTTGATTGTATCTTCGTCTGTCTTCTGGGACGCTGTATCCCTCTTTGCCAGAAAGTCCGCCTTCTGAAAGGTACAAAATACGTCCCTGTGGACATAAAACATATACAGTTACGATAACAAGCCTACAAATTATGGAAGGTTTGTTTCGAAATAAACACAAGGGGAAAAGCCCGTTTTAGAAAGGGAAAAAGTACCAACGAGCATCAGATGAGTGTACTAAGGCACACTATGATGAACACGGGTCGAGTCAACAGTGCTCGAGTCTTATCAGAAGTGCAAAAATATCGCAAAAGGGGAGGGGGTGGGGTTGGGGGAGGTCAAGATATTTTTTTTTCAATTCTCACATCGATCAGACAAGGGGGGCTTGAAGTGCGTGAACTGCAGTCGAAATCACATATGGAGGCTCTCGAGACATGAGAAATCGATGGAAAGGGCGCCAATCTGATTGTCCGGCGTGGTGCTACACGGCACGTGTTGCTGCAGTAATGTTCTCTTCAGAACGTGCGCTCCCTGAGTCGAGGAGGCAAAAATGAATCTAAGAGTTTAGAAAATTGCTCGGCTAACTTGCTGGAATTGATAGAAGCATCGTATCCCCGCCCCGCCCTCTGCACCCTAAGATATAATCTCTCTCTCTCCCCCCCCCTCTCTCTCTCTCTCTCTCTCTCTCTCTCTCTCTCTCTCTCTCTCTCTCTCTTTCTCTCTCTCTCTTTCTCTCTCTCTTTCTCTCTCTCTTTCTCTCTCTCTCTTTCTCTCTCTCTCCCTGTGTATGTGTATGCGTGTGTATGTATGTGTATGTATGTATGTGTGTGTGTGTGTGTGTGTGTGTGTGTGTGTGTGTGTGTGTGTGTGTGTGTGTGTGTGTGTGTGTGTGTGTGTGTGTGTGTGTGGAGTCCTAAAATTTGTGAAGCTTGCAATTATTCTCCTCTCACCGACACCCCCTACCGCCCTGGGTCGGCCCCGACCCTTCAAAAGAGGAAATGAGTTGAGTGCTTATCTTTGCGGGAAATCATCAGCTCACTCCCGTTATCCTTTAAGTGACTCCAGTGAGCAGTTAGTATTCCCCTATGCCCCGCCTTTATCGAAGTAATGGTCGTGGACATTAAGCTATACGGTTAGTGTAATTGAGATCCATCACCCAATCAGGAGGAATAATAAATAGACCCAATGAAAAGGAGGTCATTGGGGTTTGGTTGTTGATGGTGATGTTGTTGTTGTTATTGTTTATGTTGTTGTTGTTGTTTTTGTTGTTGTTGTTGTTGTTGTTGTTGTTGTTGTTATTGGTTTTGCTGTTGTTTTTGTGGTTTTTATTGTTTTTGATGATGATGGCGTTGTGCCTTTTTGTACGTTTCCTAGATTGTTTTTCTAGTAAACAGTAAGCAGAACTTCAATGATAACTACTTCAACGACGATCGTAAAGAATGAAATAATAAATCCCAACATTGATGACAACTTGGATGAAATCTAGCAAGTCTTAGCAGAAATAAAAAACGGGCTGTTGAGGTAAAGATTCTAATGAGAGGAGCTTACCAAAAGTCTTGACAGACCTAGTCTGAAAAAGAAAACTCTTTCGAGTAGCACCTAAAGTGCGGGATCGATTTCCTTAAGTATGGGAGAGAGAATGATTGCTTCTACGTGTACGCTTGTTTATATTTACATCTGTGGCTACAGAGGAAGTCATGGACGACAATGGAAAAAGAAAGAGAAAAAAGGATAAAGTGACAAACCATTCATATATGAAATAGAAACCACTTCTGACTCACAAACCTGTACCCTCGCGCTCATACATACAAGCATACAAACATAATGAACTCTGGTAAAAAGATGAGTCTATAAAACAAACGTATACACTCTAAAATAAACAGTTCAGACAAAGTTGAATCGGTCTTTGTGTAGCTTTGACGCCTCTTTCAACACTGCGAGGTTATTCAAGGGGTGGGACCTCCAAATTTGGCATGGTGTTGTTGTTGTTTTTAAATCTTTGCAAAGACTTACAAGTTTTCATCCAAGTCGATCTCTGAAAGGACCGAACCAGATAGGTGGAGAGCCTTAAAAACGCCCCGAAACAACTCACGCTCAGAGAAACCCGATGTTCGACTCAGGGCCTTCCGCTTTTAAATTGTCCATCATAACACCAACTACGATAACGATGCACTACAGTCGGACACGTCGAATAACAGACAGACAGACAAAGTGCCAATAAACGTAAACCATCCTTTAAAAGATAAAATAGACAAAGATAACATTATTTTAAAAAGTCGAGGAAACGAAATTAAGTTAATCAGGCACAGATTATTCCTGAATAGTGGACAGGCATAGAATATTTATGAAGCGATTTCCTCAGCCAGTCAGAGTCAAACGTGCCTGGATAACAATATTTGCCGTTTCTATTTATCTGTAGCTCGACTTGAACGTCCTATCAAAAACCAAACACTCCGCGGTGGTGCCGGGAGGGAATTTTCAGAGCATACGTCCTTGAGCCGTATGAGCAAGAACATGATGAAGAAAAAGAGACAGACAGACTGACAGACAGACAGACAGACAGACAGAGTGTCAGAGAGAGACAGAGAGACGGTAAGAGGTGGTATGTTTGAGTTTCTAGTAAAATTGCCAGTTGCACCAACCATATATTTAATATTCTTAGTTTAAACCCACTGAGGGGTGTAAGGGTATCCATTTCCTCGAACACCGGAAACATTTACTTTCAAAAGATACCCATTGCTCAAATGGGACCAAATTGGGCTTTCAAAAACCGCTCTCAAGAGCTATAGATTTCCCCAAAAGTGCTTGCAACCAGCAGATGAGGCTGATTGGCCCCAGTCAGAGCTGCAAACGAATGTATCAACCAAACAGTATTAGCCTATGTTGTCGATCATGATGAAATAAATTACTTATCTGATTCCTTAGAATTGATAGAGTCTTGTCTACCCATACAAAAACATAACAGTGAACGTAAAACTAAGAACCGTGAAAGCGTACGCGGGTCCAGTTTTTGTGTTTTTGTTTTTTGGGATTGTTTTTTTTTTGTTGTTGTTGTTTGTTTGTTTTTGGGGGGGGTATACCAGAGCTGGACTCTAAATAAGGATGTAGAGAGAAGACTCAGAGTCTCTTGGGCAGAGAGGACAACAAATGCAGAAGCATTGTAGAGGAGAAAATCATAATCAAAACTATCAGAAAAAATAACTCAAATTCATTGGCCTTATAATTAGATTAAATTGGCTGGCGAAATTGCTGCTGTGTGGAAAGGTACAAGGGAAGAAGAGCTGAGAAAGAAAAAGAACAACATACACCGATGGCCTGAACAACTTTGCAACTATACGACATAATGAAAATAAAACAGAACTGATCAAGAAGACAGACGACAAAGAGTGACATACCTTGATTGTCAATGTCTGTTCCGGACGTGACGCGTTAAAACAGAAGAAGAAGAAGAAGAAGAAGAAGAAGAAGAAGAAGAAGAAGAAGAAGAAGAAGAAGAAGAAGAAGAAGAAGAAGA
>NW_004797272.1:1904095-1906631 GCF_000002075.1 Aplysia californica | reverse complement strand
CGCATGAGTGCGGCGTGTGCTTTGGCGACGCGTGAGTGCGGCGTGTTGCTTTGGCGACGCGTGAGTGCGGCGTGTTGCTTTGGCGACGCGTGAGTGCGGCGTGTTGCTTTGGCGACGCGTGAGTGCGGCGTGTTGCTTGGTCTCTGAGAGGTCTGGCTCCCTAAGGTTTGGTGTGAACACAGCAAGTTCTGTATGTGGATGTGCCTGGAGATAGTCAGGAGCTCCCACGCACACCCTCACACAAACTACTGTGAGCATCCACGTTCTGACTCGAGGTTCCAGGCTGCTCTCCTAGTTGTCCCAACAATACGTGAAGTAATTGTACTAAGAACAACCACAAGTATGCCCTCTGGCAATCCAGTTAGACGCCCTTGATTGACGAAATCGCGACCTATTGATCCAAGTCTCCCGGTACTCTGATTAAATCTCTACTACAACGTCCAATGCTATCGATTGTTTTTACTGGTCACGTTACCTTTATTTTCCTCTTTCCTCCGTCTCTGACTATTACCTCATCGAATCTCACTGATGATATCGGGGATGGAAGGAAGAGAGGGGGGAAAACAAAAATAGAAAAGCAAGAGTGGGGTTGGGGGGGAGGGGGGGGGCAAATCTTGACACCAAGAACTTTCGCTTCTTCGAAAATATTATTATCTTATTCATTTGATTTCCATTTATACTGATTCCTATTCCTGAATATCCCTGCAAGTCAAATTTACAGTTAACGAGCGTGCTTTGATACATTATTATAAAATTAGGGTTTTGGCATGTCATTTTGAAAACCTTTCACGACTTATACAAGACGCAAACTATTTAAAGGTGGCCTTTTAAAAAGATTTTTGTTTTTTAACTGGGTCATTAAATTCCTAGAACACGGAATGAGGATGCAGTACCATTTATTGTGTATATGAGAATGGGTGAGGGTCGGGGAGTTGAAAGGTCTCATAATGTACACATTTTGTCTTTTGATTTGTCTTTTTTTTTTTTTATGATCATTTTTGCACCCTACAGCGATTATTTCCTTCTTGGGGTTAGGCGCTAAATAAATATAAATTATTATTATTATCATTATTATTATTATTATTATTATTATTATTATTATTATTATTATTATTATTATTATTATTATTATTATTATTAAACCAAATTTCAAATTCTTTTTTCGAAAGAAAGCACTTGGTTAAAATCGCCATAACGCCAAGACGAAAGCTCTTGTCATTATGTTAGTGTTTTAGCGCCTATAAATGGCTGCTTGCACTGTATGCTTCCCAGGAAGTTGAGTTTGTTTCAGAATACCCTCAGGTCTGCTGGGGTAATAGATTGTGAAGCGCATAGAGCTTGCTGTTGAGCGGGGATTTGCGCTATATTATTGCTATCTATTATTATTATTATTATTATTATTATTATTATTATTATTATTATTATTATTATTATTATTATTATTATTATTGTTATTGTTATTATTAATATTATCATTGTGAATGATACGAGGAAGCTGTTAGGGGTTGTTTTGGGGGTTGATTTTTTCAAGACGCGCTTGCATTATGCTAAGAATCCTTTGTCATATATTAACCTTTGTTGAATCTAGAATGCCATACTATGGGCGTATACTTGAAGCTGTGTGTGTGTGTGTGTGTGTGTGTGTTTATGTCTGTCTGAAAAGCACCAAGACAGAACGGTGTCGTGTCATGACGAAACTTGAAAATAAAGCTGCAGAGGACCGGGCTCTCGACCAATCAGCTGCGACTCGACCCTGAATGGACCAATGGTGCGGCAGGGCACCCTTGGCGCCAAGCTTCTCGGTTGTGGTCCCCTATATAAGCCTCCGCTGTTGACGGGAACCTCTAAGTTTCACATTCTGAATTCGAAAGAATGGCACGTACCAAACAAACCGCTCGCATGTCCACTGGTGGCAAGGCCCCTCGCAAGCGGCTTGCTACCAAAGCTGCTCGTAAGTCGGCCCCTGCCACCGGAGGTGTGAAGAAACCTCATCGTTACAGGCCCGGTACCGTGGCTCTGCGTGAGATCCGTCGTTATCCGTCGTTTGAGACCCGCAAGTTGTCGTTCAAACACCTTGTTCGTGAGATTGCAAAAGACTTCAAGACCGACTTGCGGTTCCAGAGCTCTGCCGTAATGACTCTGCAGAAGTCTTGCGTCATGGTTCTGTATGAGGCATACCTCGTGGGTCTGTTTGAGGACATCAGCCTATGCCCCTTCCACGCCAAGCATGTGACGATTATGCCCAAGGACATCCAGTTGGCAAGATGTATCCGTGGAGAGCGTGCCTAAGCGAGCTCACTTCTCATCTGGTTCATCCAGCGAAGAACAGCGATCACCGGCCCACGAAACGAACGGTCCTTTTCAGGACCAAACCGAGTTCCCTATTGATGCTGTTACTTTGCTGAGTTATGTGTTGTTGTCCCCCGCCCCACCCCACCTCTGTGTGTGTATTGATTATTGTTGTTGTTGTTGTTGGTTGTGCCTCCTTAAATATATAAAGCGCAAACCGCTGGCAGAGGCAGGGACAGAAAGAGAG
>NW_004797272.1:1902989-1903930 GCF_000002075.1 Aplysia californica | reverse complement strand
CCCACCCCCTCCCCCAAGCTCCTTTTTTTCCTTTGGTGCCCCTTTCCCAAAACCAGAACAGACGGCCTTCCATACTCATTTGCAAACGCATCGCTTTTCTCTCAACGGTTGTTAGAGCGTCGTCCGATTGTTAGGTTTGTTTGACGAATTCTAGTTTTGAAACAACCTGGTTTTGGACGATCAACCGTTGGGTAAAAGTAAATTTGATCCCTCCACTTGGAATTTTCTTGACCTAGAACGCACATTCGGAGGTCACACTCTGACCGGGTGGTGTAGATCTTTCCTACCAGAATATCAGGGGTGTGGCTGAAAGACAGCAGTAAGAAGGACCCGAAGAGTAGCAGTAGAAAGGCTGCAGAAATAATCAGGAGGCTAGAGAGGGGGCAAAGGAGGTGAGGGGGTGGGGGCAGAAAGTGAAGACGAAAGCAGACAACAGAACATTGCTAGGGAGCAGGAAAAGAGATAAAAGGAGATAAATTTAGAGAAGAAAATTTTCCGTAGCTACCCGGATCCGAACCCAGGACCTTTGAATATGAGGATTTTCACCTTAACCTCTAGGCCACGTGAGCCCCGTTCAGGAAAATGTTACTCGTTCTTAATGACGGAATCGTTTCTTTAAAGCTTAGGCGCTTATCTTGAGTAGTGTTTGAATTTTTACACTTTTTTGATTTTGTTTTTTCTTGTATTAAGTATCTTCCTATTTCTGTTTCAGATTGAATTAAGTTGTTTTTGTCTGGATAAGGCCTAAAGAGAAACTGTTCTCTTCGGTGGAAGAGGAGTAAAGAGAATACATCATGTTATTCAGTTTGTGCCTGTTGACACATTTTGTTTATACTCGCATGTACCCTGGCCAGCTACGTTCCTGCCCAAAACCACACTCTCACTCACACAAACACACACACACACACACACACAAACACTC
Source organism: Aplysia californica (assembly GCF_000002075.1). Classification (NCBI taxonomy): domain Eukaryota; kingdom Metazoa; phylum Mollusca; class Gastropoda; order Aplysiida; family Aplysiidae; genus Aplysia; species Aplysia californica. Next base: position 1,903,008 of record NW_004797272.1, on the reverse strand, counting down.
ACACACACACACTCACACA
>NW_004797272.1:1899921-1901346 GCF_000002075.1 Aplysia californica | reverse complement strand
GTCTGTCTCTCTCTCTCTCTCTCTCTCTCTCTCTCTCTCTCTCTCTCTCTCTCTCTCTCAAGATCTGGCATAAATGTGTGCCGCCGTCAGTAAGCTGTTATAATCTGAATACTTTGGAGACCGTCAGGCCAGAAACAACAGTGTTCTTTGTGGGCGTCGTTTTCTCCGGGCGTGCACGCATGCGCAACAAAGTCATTCCACTAGCTCTGGCTATACCCCCACTCTCAGAAATAGCAGGAAATAATTGTGAAAACACGGAACACGAGCAAAAGAAAAGGCTATCCAGTGGGTTGTATATTTTTATTTTAGTTCTCTTCTCTTTTTTGAGGGGGGGGGCTGCCTTATCAGGAAACTATTATTCAACTCACTGTTTGTTATCGAAAAGAAGCAACTGTGTATCTTGATCTAATGAAATCAGTAGCAGGTGGCATAACCTAGGTGAACAACTACAGAACTTCAGATATTTAAAAACATTGTGTGAATACAATCCATTCGTGCTCCTTGCTTTAATAATGCTAGAGTAGAAATTGTCTAAGTTCTTTCAACTCGCGATACCTTAAGGCATTCAGAACCTTTATGAAGAGAGTTTTATCTTTTTTCTTCTAACATAACTTAAATGTAATGTGACCAAGACATTGTAATCATACCATCTTTGACGTAACAGGGCTAATGCGTGATTGAGGGTCTTTACATGGTATTTCTGTTGTATGGTTTCTAAAGTTTGTGTCCTGCAAAGATAAATATCGGCGGTTAACTGTAACCCTCAGGCTGCTCTGGATACTCTTTCCAACAATTAATTGATTCTTTAAAAGCTTACTGAGAAGAAATTGATCCTATTTCAGCCATGGCACATGTTTCAATTAAATTCCATCTCTCGGAAAACACCAGGTATACAATGCCAGACCCTAGCACTGGAGCCCGATACTGAGAGACAGTACGTCCAACAAAGTTCCAGTTGTTGTGTTGGCACCAAAAGTGAAGACTGTCTGTTTGTCCACTTATTCATAGCCACCATTACTTCCAGTCTGACGTGGTTTTCATTTTTACACCCGAAAGCGGCTAGAAACGCCCTATTGTTGAGCCCAACTGGAGTCTGGTGAGTGTTTTTCAGATAAACATTGTCTTTCCCTAGTACAGATCTTATCTTACCGTGAGCTTCAGAAAATGCCGAGAGATGATAACTAAGTCTAGTCTGGAGAATCAAAGGGTCGCGTGGGGCAGGGGAATACTTAAGTTCTGTATGCACCAGTCTTGGTTGTTCTGAAGAACGAAATGAAGCTGTATGAAAGATTGGGGTTGTGGCATTCACAGACTGCGATGTATGGCATGACACAGGCTGATTGTCCACAGATCTAGCAGATAAACTCAGACTCTCACACTTGCATTCAAAGAGGGAGAGAGAGAGAGAGAGAGAGAGAGAGAGAG
>NW_004797272.1:1884928-1896301 GCF_000002075.1 Aplysia californica | reverse complement strand
CTCTCTCTCTCTCTCTCTTCGAAACAAAAATGTAATATTCAGTCATTTTTCCTTCCTCACCACGGTGTACTAAGACCTGCAAGCAAGTTAAATCTCTTATTCCCTCCAGCTAATTCCTCTTAAATTGCTTTAGCTTAAAAATATTTTTAACGTTATATTCTCTTTCCAGTACGTCTTTGCCGATCGCCTTGCTGTGTGAACGTAATTGTTCAGAACAGTATGGAATTACACTAAGCGCTTTCTTTCCGTAATTGCGTTTCCAAAAGAAATATTGCCTTAGTTCATTGATGTTCTCGACAACCCGCAGCAAGAATAATGCTGTGTCAATAATATCAAGCATAAAACTGACAGAACGATCTTTGAGCGTCTTCTCGAAACAACGTTTTGTCGATCTTTCTCGCTCAGCGTATTATCTGTGAGTGCGTGTGTGTACGCGTGCGTGCTATGTGTTTGTCTGTGTTTACGTACATGGGTATGTTGTGTGTGTGTTTATGTGTGTGTCTTGCTCTGTGTGTGTGCGAGTGTGTGTTTATGTATGTGTATGTAGGCTATGTTTGTCTGTATGTATCTATCTAGATATTTATTCTTTTTGGGAGTGCCTAGAGCCACTTGGGAGTAAGCGCTATAGAAACGTTCTTTATCGTTATTATATTATTATTTATTATTTGTATAGCGCACTTGCCGGAATATCCCGTTTGTCATGAACTTTACAAACATATATAAAGACTGCCACCCGGATTGAGGGAGGGGACAATAATGAACAGGAACCAAAAAATTACAATAATTATAAGGAATTGACATTCTTTACAGCACGAAGGCAAATCGATAAAAGAGGATGTCTTGTCATATTTTTGTGGTTTTCGTGATTTCTACAGTGAGGGAACAATGAGGAACTTTATGAGTACGGTACTGAAATAGACCAACCACTGAGAGTCGCTCCTTTCTGGAAATACACAAAAACTGCATCAAATCGAACTATGACAGCCGGAAATTGATTTGGCTTTTTCATACGAAAGGCAGGGGGGAAAGCTCCGCGAAATTGCAAAAGTGTCTCTTATTTTTATTTTTTTTACCCTTTTAATTGTTTATGAAGATTTATGAACGTTTTTTGCCTTTAAACACAGCTGAATCAGTGTGGGTATTCCAGGATATTTCGGTACATTTATTTTGATTGTTGCAATTTTTTTACGTTCATTGTATTGTTTTTCGATCGGTTGGTAGGTTACGTGGATGATCGATTGTTTGGTTGTTTATGTTTCAGTTCTTTTATTGCTCTTATTTCGATTCTCTGTCAATATTCCGTCTGTTGTGATGTTATTTGTCTTCTCTTCGTTGGCTCTAATCTTAATGTCTTCTTCAATTACTTGGGTGCATGTTTGTTTTTGTTGTTTTGTTGATTTTTGGGGGTATTTGTTTTTATTTATTGTTTGTGTGTGTGTGTGTGTGTGTGTGTGTGTGTGTGTGTGTGTTTTGTTTGTTTTTTCTTGTTGCTTTTATTTGCTTTATTCTTCTTTTTTGTGTACGCTGTATGTCCGTTTTCATAAGCTGTTTCGTCCACTTTCTTGGATTTAGATTCGACTTAGGGGGGCGCTCTTTTTCTTTGCAAGCATACACGTCATTTGAACCATAGCAACACTGTGTATGTGCGTGTGTGTGTGTGTGTGTGTGTGTATGTGTATGTGTATGTGTGTGTGTATGTGTGTGTGCGTGTGTACGCGTGTGCTTGTGTTTGTCGGTGCATGTTTCACTGTGACCATCTGAAAGTACACATTTATGCATTTCATGTGTGTTTGTTTGTACTGTAGTGTTCAGCACAATATTTGTTCTTACTTCTTTTCTGTTCTGTATAGTTTGTCACAACAAGTTGGGCGGGGGGATGGGGGATGGAAGAAAATTCAACTAAAAGTGAACTCAAGTACATAATATGGGGAAAAGTAAATGCTCTGTCCAAGCGTACTCACTCTTTCACAAGACATACATACAAACGCTCGGTAGCTCGTACACAATAACATCTCACAAAGATGTCTACAGAAAGGAAGGTTTATAAAAACAAAACTATTGGCCTCGGTCAAGCCAGAATCTAATTACCCATTATTTCAGACACCCCACACGCAGATTTATATCTGCCTTTACACTCGGTAGTCTTGGCACGGAATCCTTCGTTCGTCTGAAATCGATATCTCAGACACATTCTCCTGGATACCCTGAGCTTTGAGCCGGCCCAGGCTGCTTGTGGGTTAGACGCACAGACAGAACGATATTAGCGCCCAATTAGAGACACTCCCTCGGTAAACGACTTGGCCATTGTTTCGATTACAAGGAAACCCATCAACGGAACCTTTCTAGGGTCTTCATATGATCTGGTCTCACGCTTTTGATGGCCATTGTTGCGTTTTATACTGGAGAGGTAGTTTTTATAAGTTTACAAGTTACACAGAGCTAATTATTATTATCAGAATAAGTTTTCCAATAACTTGTTGCCTGTGGCATGGTTTGTAACGTTAACCGTTGTAGTAAAAGTACTAAAATCTTAGTAAGATGTTTCAAATGAGCTTCGGCATGACGTAGTGAACGCATTTTCAGTTGGAGCTTTATGAAAATTTGGGTTTAGGAAGACCACATGAATATGAAAAAGAAAAATTTCCAATATACGATCTAGCTAAGGTACACTTGCAAGCATTCACGAGCAAGACTTTCATATAGCGGTGAACTCCAGAACAATAAATTAGTGTAAAAGGAGTCCCAATTCAGCTTTTTAATCTTATATATTATTATGTACCGGGAATAAATATACTTCTCGTAGCCCTGGTCGTTGGGTCACTATTTAAAAAACACTTTTCAACCCTCCCTCGACATCTAAAAAAAGGAAGGGGGCTCTCGTGACCTAGAGGTTAAGGTATTCGCCTCAATTCAAAGGTCCCGGGTTCGAAACCGGGTAGCAATGGGGAAATTTTTCTTTGTCTAAAATTGTCTCCTTTCACCTCTTTTCCTGCTCTGTTGCAATATTCTGTCGTCTGCTTTCGTTTCCACTTTTTGCCCCCACCCTTCACCTCCTTTGCCCCCTCCCCTGGGCTCCTGACTCTTTCTGCAGCCTTTCCACTGCTACTCCTTGGCTCATTATTACTGCTGTCTTTCGGTCACACCCCTGATCTCCTGGTAAGAAAGATCTACACCTAGCCTTCTCGGACAAGGCCGAAAAATCTCGGAGGTCCCGCGTGCAAGTCGCACACGTTAAAGATCCCTTCGTGGTCCAAAATCGACAAGAGTAGGCTTTGGCCGCCACCCGGGCAAAATTCAAAATTTCCTACCAACTGAAACTGCTAGGTTTGTCCCGCGCGCTCATACGACCTTATGCAGTTGCGAGTGCCGTAAAACACTTACCCAAAAAGAAAAGAAAAAAAGAAAGGTAGTATTCAATATTACTAAAAACATGATAGAGCCGGGTGTTAAAGATTTTGAACTTAAGAAGTTATAAAATTGTATGTTTCGATCTCTATGTATCCTTATGAAATATTCCAGAATTGAGCCATTGCTTTCCAATTCCACTTTTGTACCCCCGGGGTTGTATTCTTCACATTTTAGAATACTTCTTGTACGACAATCTCTTTGAAACTCTCAGTATTTCTGAAAAAAATGTTTTGACAGACTGCTATTCAAAGCGCACGAATCGGATTAACGAGTAAATTTCCTCTTTGGAAAGTGGTGGCACAGAGTTCTCCATGTCGTATGGATAAGATAGTAAAACACAACGTACGGATAGGGATAAAATGTGAGCGCGCACTCTTCACTCTTCAGTTTAGTTCGAAGCTGCATGGAAAACAAGGTTCAGGGAAGTGGTCACTGATCTTTGAACAACACACAATAACCTTATCTCGAAAACAGGGCGCAAAACACTGGCGACCTGCAACAATGTGTGGACTATCTCTGTTTGTGATACTGTGCATTATTCATGTATTTACGTATTTTTAGTGTATAGTTTGTGTGTTTATGTACGCCATTGTGAATTAATTTCCCAAGGGGACATTCTGAATTTACAATTTTAATTCTATTTTTATTTAGTAGATATTTCAAAGAAGTGACAGAGAGACTGTTGTCAATAGTGCGCGACTTAGGTGGCGGTTGACAGCAATAAATCTAATTAATGACAATATCAACGCAAAGCACTCTTTTGCCGTGCTGAAGACACGCAGGCTGCTCGTTATAAGGTATACTTTAACGGGTGGCAAGTTTTGAATCATGCAAAGTTATGCACCAGAAGATTTCGGCAGGCTTTGCTTGGTAGTAATTTCTTCCATGATCCTTACAAACTGATAACTAGGTCTACTGGGTGATTACTGGGCAAACAAGATTTACCATATTATTTTGTTCCTTGGTATTTTGCATTTTCAAAGGGGTTTTTTTTTGGTTGGTTGGTTGGGAATTTGTGTGTGTCTGGGGTTTTTCTTTATTTTTGTTGTTATTGTTGTTGTTATTATCGTTGTTTTTGTTTGCTTTTATTTTTAATCTGTGGCATAGTTTCGGTGCAAAACGTCCCTCAATAACAATCCCAAATAAACTCATGTTAATATCGGGAAAAATAATCTCTCTAATGTCATCTCAGAGTCAAGCTCCAGCTTTATACTTAGAACTTGCTTTCGGCTTATATGGGTATTATTTCCAGAAAGGAATGATGAGAAGAGAAATAAGTTCAGTCTGCAGCTTGATTTGGTTGTCATGAATTTTTTCTCAGAGAAGTATGACAAGTTATTTTGAAATGATAAGTAGGCCTACGCTAATGTATTATCCCGTAGTGGTCCAGTAAATAGTTTCACCTCGTTGCGTAAATCACCAAAAGCTACTATTGCTCACAACCACTTTACTCTTAGGTAACTGGGTGAGCCAGAAGATTCAGTTGTTGGATAATCAACTTTTGCCTCATTTTCTTTCTGAATTATGTGTTACAGAAATGATCTGAAGTGGCGTCGCTAACCTAGTGGTTGGTTAGCCTGCCGAACCTGTTATTGTGAGATTGCTGATTCGGTGGTTTGAGCCTCAGTCCTTAGGAAAGGCACTTTACACGAATTTTGTATTTGGCTCGGTCCTTTCGGGGATGGACGTTAAAACTCGAAAGCCCCGTCTGGTAAATAACCTAATAGTTAAAACCCACACCATTTCACATTTTTCAGTGATCGGAGAGGGCATGAGTTCCAGGTCTCACCTTTTGAACAACCACTTACGCTGCTAATAAGGAGGTCAAAACGTGAGCTCAAAACTAAGTTTGTTGCAAATACGTTCATATCAACGGTTCCCTAAGCTTGCTAAATATCCCTGTTCCCTCATCACCCCCCCCCCCCCCAACCGCCCAACTCCAAAACAAAAACAATTACAAGCTAATCATCTTTTATCCCCCGCAGGTTCCGATCTTGTCCCCACTTGGCGTCCGTCGTTAACTCCTCTCAGGACTCCCCGGGCAGCGATATGGCTCCCATCACGGATCACGAGGGGAACATCATCCACACCACTCCCGCCACACAAAACACTCTCCAGGTGGACGGACTCAAACCAGAGCCTGGAGGCGTCCGCTCAGCTGTAGCAACACCGACGCCCCCTTCGACCCCCGGAAGCAGTCGACGTAGGGATCCAATGACGTCATCATTCGCGTCCAGGTCTCAGAGCCAGAGTAACGGCGTGTCCCCGGCGTCCACACCAAAACTTTCCCGGCGTTCTAGAGCGGATACTGGTGGTGGTGCCGGAAGCAATCACATCCCGCGGACCTACTCTGCTGACAGTCATGGGTGTAAGGATGACAGTGACAGCGCTGACGGTGCGGGATTTTTCGCCCTCGGTGGCCAGCCTTTCAAGGACGATAACGTCCTGAAGAGGTTTCAAGATGCCACTTCGCCTAGGGACACCGGTAGCACCAGCCACTTGCCTTTCGGAGACAGCCTGGACCTTCTAGATGCTGACAGGCTGAGTGACACTGATGATGCGTCTTCCATGCATGTGACGAGGAGACAGGCACGCCATCATCACCAGCTGGAGCAACATCACCACTATCAGGACACTAGTGATGACAGCGTGGATAAGTGTAACCGCTGGCTTCAGAGTCTAAAACTGAACAAGTCAGACAAGATCAAATCAAGAAGTCACATTCAACTTCCACCTATATGAGTTACGCTGCGGTACTAATGGCTCCAAGTTTTGCAATTATTGTGCTACAATATACGTATTATGGGTCCAGTGCATAGGTCATCCATTGAAAAAAGGAAACGGGTAAATGGAGATAAATAATGTATTACATGAGTTGCTGTGGTAGATATGATTTATCCTACGGGTGAAATTGCCAAGTTGTATTCATGAGCAATTCCTCAAGTAGGATAAATCATGGTCTACTACCATAACCAGTGTAATAAATGTTTATACCATACTGGTAACAGCGGGCGAAATAGATCCGTACCAACAAAGTTCAAATGAACAGCCAAGTAGACATGAGGATCTATTCAAGAGTCTCACTTAAAAACAAAATGTTCATGACCGTCGGAGTCAGAGTGAGGATTTTAAAGATCTAGATTGCTTTCCTTTATTTTTAGCCACGCTCATTTACATGTTGTGCTATCCGTATGTCTCTCTCCGCGAAATAAACCCCAAACGAAACAATAATAACGCAAGCATAGGCAAAGCAAGCAGAAAACGTAAGATTCCAAGTTAAAAAATTAAGAAACTGCGTTTATATGACATGTTGTTGTGGGAATAGAGATTACTTTGATTTTAAACTTTGCAATCAAAACAAACCAAAGGCTAGGAGTTATTTGCTAGCATAGACGTGTGCAGTGCACAAAATACATCAAATGCACTCTGACGTAATCCCGGTTCTCTATACTGCGCACCATTTGACTCAGTTTGGATCAAATTTAAGGGAAACGTAGAGAGTTGTGCCTACTCTCTACTACTATAGGGACGGTGGGATACTGGGGTTTGGCACTTCATTTTTTACAGGGGGAAAGAGCGGCTACCGTGACAAAGCACGATCTAGGAATATTATGATTCAAGTCTATACTTTGCTTATAGCTACAGTGGGATAGAAGGCGGATATAGTGCCCGGAATAATATTAATATATGCATTTTTTTAAAAACTTCACGTGTGAGAGATATCAGCTTAGCCTATATATCACGTAAGGGTTTATTTCACCGTAATAGCAATGCTAAAAAAATTATTTATAAAAAAAATGTATTCCCTTCGAGTCTGACTTTGAGAGGACAAAACTACAGTAGCCTCCGTTTTGTCTTTCCAAGCAATAATTTTTCGAAGTTGTAACGTCATATCTAACGGCACTATTTATCCCATTGTAGAAGTGGCTAGAGCGCTCCTTTAGCTCAGTTAGTATTTTGCTGGACTGTAGAGCGGGTGGTCCTGGCACGAACCCCTGACTGGGCGTTCTTGATCTTGGCTCGTTTTGTGAAATTTTAAGGCTCTAAACTCATTTGGCACGGTCGTATTCCTATCGGAGATGGATGTTGAAATGTCTTTTAAATAACCAAATGGTGTTGAAAGGGTTTTTTAATCTGTACGCTTTTTAGAGGTGGCTAAAAATAAGTGTACTTACTCTAAACTCTCTCTCTCTAACAATATTTAGAGACTGAAGTACACGCAAAAAACATGTTCACAGTCTGATTCATGTGGACAAGCTCAAAACATGAAGAAGTTTTATTTCACGATTTTTAAGAAACTGTTGCTCATGTTCCAAGTCGGATGTTAGCGTTCTCATTGTATACTCCCATTACAAAATCTAGTAATGATACTGACGTCTGATCTATTGGATTCCGTTGATAGCAAAAACATCTGCCGTTTAACTCTTTTGGATCTGTCCGCAGCTTTTGACACAATTGACCATGCTATTCTACACACAAGACTTGAGCGCTCATTTGGCTTATCGGGTACTGTGCTTTCATGGTTTAAGTTATATTTACTAGAAAGAGTTCAGTCAGTGCAAATTAAAAATAGCTTTTCAAAGCAGGTCAGGCTCGATTATAGAGATCCACAGGGGTCCGTTCTTGGACCAGTGCTATTTACACTATATACACAGCCCTAGCAAGCATTTTACAAAATCATGGATTGAATTATCATTTTTATGCCGATGATTCCCAAATGTATGTTAATGGCACCATTCAAGATCTGCCAAACATGATTTCTATCACTAAACAATGAAATTAAACAGCGGATGACAGTAAACAAATTGAAACTAAACGAAGAAAAGACAGACATCATTCTTATAAAAAATCCACAATTAAATAAAGGTTTGGAAAGTGTCAACTTTGATTTATATGGGCATATAACATCTAGTAAAGAAGATGTCAGGAATCTCGGTGTATGTATTGACCACCACTTATCAATGGGCTCGTTTGTAGGATCTCTGTCCAAATCCCTTTATTTTCAGCTGAGAAGGTTAGGCCTAGTTCGAAAGTACTTTTAAACGAAGAGACCACAAAAACACTGGTAACATCTCTTATCCTATCTAGATTGGACTATTGTAACTCACTCCTAACAGGTCTGAACAACAAATATTTGAATCGTTTACAAGTGATTCAAAACTATGCCGCTAGACTGATAACAAGATCTAAAAAACGGGACCATGTCACTACATTATCAAAAGAACTACATTGGCTCCCTGTAAAAGAAAGAATAATACTTAAAATCTTCGTCAAGTGTTTCAGATGTGTAAATAAAACTGCTCCTTTTTATCTACAAGAACTGATCAGTATATATAAGCCAGGGAGAAACATAAGATCATCAAACGATAACACCCTACTTGTGACACCTGTAAAATCATACAAATCATCTGGAGAGAGATCTTTCTCATATCTTGGTCCATTTATGTGGAACAGATTACCCATAAAACTAAGACAAATAAAAACACTTGATAGCTCCAAAAGACGTCTTAAACATTTTCTGTTCCTACAGGCCTATCCTTCATAAGCTTTTATCGTTATGTTTCATTATAGTTGTTCTGTTCCTATGTCTGGATGAAAATAGTCTCTGTGTGTGTGTGTGTGTGTGTGTGTGTGTGTGTGTGTGTGTGTGTGTGTGCGTGTGTGTGTGCATTGGATTAATGTATATTGCATGAAAAGAAAGGAAGTAGTAAGAAAGAAATTATGTATATTGCATGAAAAGAAAGGAAGTAGTAAGAAAGAAATTATTATTATTATTATTATTATTATTATTATTATTATTATTATTATTATTATTATTATTATTATTATCATTATTCAACTTAAATTCATGATTCATGAAGTTAATAGACAAAGAAAAACATGTTGCTCATTTGTCACCGGTGGAGTTCCATTTATATTGTGTTGTACAAAGACAAATTAAAACATTTTAAGTGGTAAATTTTAGAACAAAGTGGTTTTCCCTGGCAAAAGTTAGTAGGAAACAATCGTTTTATTTTTCAGATTGACAGCCTAAAAAATTATATTATCACGCATTCCTATCATTCCTTGACCAATTGATTTGTACTGTTCAGGATTATTATAAACGCAATTCCCAATCATTTTGTTTGAACATGGTTCAGTTTCTAGCGTAGACTTTTGTGGTGAATTTTTATTTTGTGTACTTGATTATTAGCTGCCCCCATCGACATAATTTCGGTCATTACAGAGGCGGGCTGTTTCGACCATGTCTGTCAAGGCCTATTTGGGCTGAGAGAGATGCAATGTCCTAGCACACGGATAGAGATAGCACCTACTAGATAAAACAACATTGTCTCAAATGGGAATCAAACTCGCGTCGTCTGCGTGCTTTGACGAAGCGCCTTACCCTACACTACAGACACAGGTGGAGTGAAAGGGTGGCCATTTATTTTTGTACTGGTAATATCTGAAATCATGCCAATCCGGAGAAATAAATGGTGTGAAGGGAAAAAGGATTTGAGGTATCTCGTGAGTGTCATTTGATTTGTTGGCATAATTAATATAAAAATATACCTCGTACATCATGATTCGTTGTCTGGATGAGAGGAGATCGATGCTCGAGATATGTGCTAGCTATTTACGTTATCTTCTTTACTTAATTTCTTTTTTGTTTTGTTTTTGTTTTGTTTTGGCAAACTAACTGACTGTACAGCCCGAAGCTCACGAAGTCGTACAAGACTTCCAAAAGTTACATTCAATAGCTGTAAATAACAATTTCACCACCTTAGTCAAGGGTTTATTTTAAAGCTCTACTACTAGACGCATTGGTAGAGTTTTGGATTTGTCTTGATTTAACACTCCATCCAATATTACAAAAATATGTAAAAGACGAGATTTCCAAGTTTAACCCATCTCCTGGAGGACCTAACCAACTACGTAGTGAACTTTGAAAACTCCCCCAAACAACTAAGTTTAAGAAAACCTCACTTGGGATTCAAACCACGCCCATTCCCTTGACAGCCGAGCATGATACACGGTGAGCTAACGGCTCGGCCTGAAACTCCTGACTTACGATGTTTTCAAACAAAGGACTCAGTCGTATCCCCAACACTCTGTTCTCTGCTCGGTATCTTCTTGTTTGCGTAATCAGGTTTAAAAGTACGAGATTCTGTCGTGTACCAATAAGGCGTTCCGCTTTTGTACGCAGAGGACATAGGTTCGATTCCGTTTGGGGATAACTTCTGCCAAGTACTTCTGTCGTTCTTCTGAGACATTGTATCCCTCTCATTCTGGGTTGGCTCCGATAGGCAGGCTCGAAACCCGCCTCGTGAAAGGTCTATTTTGTGTTGAAGTGTTGTTGGGTTTTTTTTAATTATTATTTACTGGTTTTAAGGGTTAGATACTGAGCATGAAACAGTCATCTTGACTCCAAACAACACACTTCAGAAAGAGGATCATGATTTGATTTGAACATACAATGAGTTGAGACGGTTGGGGTTAAAGCTCTTAAGCTGATTAGGGATGGGAAAGAGAGCTGTTTATCTTTTTGTTTTACCCTAATTCTAGTACCAGTTTTAGACGGAAGAGTCTCTTAAGGGTGAAGAGAACGATAGAAGCTGTAAACTAAGGAAAACAAGAAAGAAGGAAAATGTATATTATATCGTCGGAACCCAGTATGGAGCATTAACTTTGCAATGCATGGCTACTATGTGATAAACGACAAACGCCCCATTCAAAACATGCGAGATCTCCGATTGAACTGAGCCAGCTGACAGAGACTGGAGAAATTCAGTCTTTCAACCATAGCCCAAGAAATCCCGCCCCCGCCCCCTCCCTTTGGGGATTCGAACCACAGTAACTCACTCGACAGCCAGCGCAAACGGCGAGCTGTTGAGGAGGCGTGGGTGTGCGAATGCATAGTAGGAGAAAGGGTGGGGGAGGTAGAGTGTGTGTGAGTGTGTGTGTGTGTGTGTGTGTGTGTGTGAG
>NW_004797272.1:1882016-1884445 GCF_000002075.1 Aplysia californica | reverse complement strand
AGAGGAGGGGGGGGCAGAGTTTACTGACTTTGACTATTCTTTGTTCGCGTTGCCTTCTCCTCATAAATACATGTCTTTGCCACGTGTTTGTGTACAAATCACTGTCCCAGTTATACAGACAGCAATCTTGATAATCTTGATGGAAAACTTTATGGACATCAAAGTACTATAAATAAGAAGGACAAATATTGGTATGTTGTATACTATATAGATTATTCAAAGACTTTCGATAACGTTAGACATGGTGAGCTAGACACAGATGGAAAAGATCTACAGATTGTCAGGAATCTGTAGTGGAACCAAAACGCTGCTGTGCAAATTAATGGAAAATTCAATGAATATAAGCAGATTAAAGAAGGAATGATGTTAGGGTGTGTTATGTCACCAGACCTCTTTAACATATATACAATGAAACAATCCTTAGAAACATAGTAGAATGTCCAAAGTGAATGGCGAAAATATTAATAACATCAGATATGCCGATGATACAGTTTAATGGCTGGCTCAGAAATGGACTTTCAATCGTTTCTAGATACTGTTGTTACGGAGTGTGAACGTAAAGGGTTATTGTTGAATGTAAGGAAAACAGAATCCATGGTAATATCTTTAAAGCGGCAAATCATATTTGCAATCTCATAAGCAAAGGCGAAAAGATCAGCCAGTCAAACAGTTTAAATATCTAGGATATATAATAGCATCTGCTGTCAAATGTTCCACAGAAATAAAACGAAGAATTGTAGTGTCTATCTAAAGCTAGTTTCAATGAAAAATTAGGTGAATCATGACAATTGAGACATCTTGATGACTGCCAAAATGAAAGTTCTGAAACGCTATATAATATGGACAACCCTTCTATGCTAAACAATCACTATAAACAGTGAAAATAACATAGAAGCAACAAAAATATGGCTTCTTAGGAGACCGCTGAGAATATCGTGGAACGAAAAGAAATCAAATGAGGTAGTACTTGATGACACCCACGTGGGATCCTCACTGTTAAAAACCATCAGAAAAAGACAAATGCAGTTTTTGGGACACCTGAATAGGCTTAAAGGTCTTGAACATCTAGCTCTCGCTGGCCAAATGGAAGGAAAACGAGTAGGTGATAGGCCCATCGCAACCTACTTAGAGAACTTAAACAGATGGGTAACGGGGAAAGATCAGGGTAACGTAGCTTTTTTTAAGAACATTCGAGCAAAGGAATGAATGGAGAACCATGATCGCCGATGTCTGCCGCAGATCTGAAACTTGATGAGGATGATGATGATGATGTTTTTACAAGAAAATTAAATTTTGACTCCAACTGTGTATGGCTCAAATATTGTGGCCGTTTCAGAATGACGGCATGAATAAATGGTTAGAAAGTTCGGTGCGTTGTTATTTAACAGTATAATCAGTCCAGAAAAGCGCACTCCACTGGTTACACACGGAATAACATATAACCGCACAGTAAGTGAAATGCAACCTGACAGGAGCGGAACACTCACATTCAGGTAAATTATAGATAGATATGCATACACTTACGCCCAATGCAGCTTCAGTGTTCCCATGTGGCCTGCTCAGATATGACTCCTCGTTCGTAACCTCTGTATGTTAACAAAATCACATATGTGCATGTGTGTCTTTAGACTGTGCTTGAAATGATTCACCGAATGTGTATTACACCTGTGTTAACTATTGATTTATTACAATACTTGTGTAAACCATGCATTTTTCTTTCTTGATTGTATCACTTCCTTGTAATAAATGGAAATAACATGAATAAAAACGTAATGAGACCCTGCCAGCTTGTCTCGTCAGATTTTTGTGTAAAAATGGAGCAACTGATGTTAGGTCGCTTTGTTTCCTGTTAACTGTTCTCCATATAAAGTATTACAAACGTACAAAGCTTTGTTTAATCTGCAGCTATTAAGGAGAAATGCTATAAAAGTACATGTTATGTTAGTTCGAATCTGACGATGTATTATTTAATATGGTATTCTATATGCCAAGTTCTTGGATATTAACACCCGAGAATCTTTAGCTAATAATACATAATGTGTGCGGAGGAAGTTGAAATGCCAAGTCGATCTGCAGTGATACAGTTATGACTGACCTTTTAACGAACGATGAACAAACAAATGTCTATGTTCAGATTAAAACAAAACTACATTTTAGAAATGTTCCAGCTTGACACAGCTACACGTATTATTTGTTAATGGAAGCGAGCGAAGACCGTGAAAAAAACAACTGAGAATAGGAGGAACGGTGTAAATGTGAAAATACAGCTCCTTATACAAAATTATGGCTGTCAGAATCGTTTGTTCTGGAGAAAATGTATACTTTCAAAACAAAGAAAAGACATATTTGACGATATATTGAGCTTACTGTCACGTAGCAGTCACTCGCAGTTCTCTCTCTCTCTCTCTCTCTCTCTCTCTCTCTCTCTC
>NW_004797272.1:1880070-1881820 GCF_000002075.1 Aplysia californica | reverse complement strand
TATCTGTCTATCTATTTATCTATTTATCTATCTATCAATCAATCAATCTATCTATCTATCTATTTATCTTCGAGTGCGTGTATCTGTGTCTGTGTGTGTGAGATAGAGAGAGGGGGGGGCAGAGGGGGGAGAGAGAAAGAGAGAGAGGGAGAGAGAGAGCGAGAGAGAGAGAGAGAGAGAGAGAGAGAGAGAGCGTGAGAGTAAACAACTTTTCTTAATGTTTCTGTGTATTATGGCACTTGTAATTGTCCATTATCGTCATAGTCAATAACCTTTCTTCTTTGCCTAAAAGGTACAGTCTTCCTTTGGGGAGATGCACTGGTTCACTTTTTGACGCAAAAAATTAAGGCGATTATCTTTGGGTTCTGGTTAGTCCTTTGTTACGATAAATATTATTTATATAAGGCTCATCCGTTGGACCATCGGTCTATAAAAAATTCGGTATGATATGTCTCATGTGCTACTTAGTTGTGGACCACAAATCTAGTTTTTTCCCTCTTTTAACAGAACTCAAAACATGTGTCTTCTAGTTGTGACTGCACCTGTTTTACGCCCCGTCGACACATATTGGCTTATATGGAAGCGGGCTTTCTTTTGGGGCCTGCTGGCAGACCGGAATTTGTGGTGGATAGTCTGCCACAATATGCCGAAGGCCCAGGAAGTTGTCTCACTAACAAGCGCAATCCCCAATGTCCGGATCGGATGCGGGAACAACTTTACTTTTTGTCTGCCACTCATCATAAAGACCAAGATGCTCGATAAAATAGACTTCATCGTGAGAAAATATCTCGTGTGCAACGGAGATGCGTGGTTTTTAGTGTTTTGAGATGAGAGGTTGTCCCTTTTTCAAGATGATGTCAAGTATTGTCAAGAACATCTAGTAGGCCTACGGTAATAAAATAAGACAGTGTCTCTTTGTAAAATCTACTTAAAAGGAAAGGGCAAACTGATATTTCTCTTTGTATTTTATTGTTATTATTTTAAGTGGAAGAGACAATTACCCCTCGTTCTCATCAGGATCAATGGTTGTGCTATTCATTTTCTTCAAACTGGTATATTGGCCTGTGGTTATTAAATACATCGGAACTCGGATTCAACTCAAACCTTGTAATATCACCCACCTTGGGACAAGCCTAAAGTTGGCGGTACATCGGGGTTGGTTTATAACGGGATAGCACCGTTAGTCGTCATCTTGACTCCTGGTAGGCTGGTAAAGACTAGAAAAAAGCTGTAGCCGGTGTTGCTTCATCTGGACCTGTTTTGCGCGATTAACAGGCACAAGAAAAATAACTGGTAGCAACCAATTACTTTGTACAGCTCCTGTTACACTTTATGTAAATTTAAATTGAAAAAAAGCTAGGATTAGAAGCTGGCCAGGTGGCTAAACCGTTTTATTATCTGTATTTCTATGAAATGCAGACAGGTGTCAGTGTCAATGGCTGCGCTTACTTCTTCATTTGTCTACCTGTCTCGTCTTGTGATCTTAGACGTTTTTCGGAAACATATCCTTTCGCACATTTGGGTAGAGTCACAAATACTATGTTTATGAAGGCGTTATTGGTTACAATTTTTTTTGCCGGATGCTCGCCATTCGGGTAAGTAATCGTTTTTTCTTGTTTGTTTGTAAGGGAGGGGAGGACAGGTGAAGTTGGAGGAGGAGGAGGAGGGGGGAATTTGGAACTGAGAGGTGACATTGATTGACAAACTGGCCAGTTTGTTGATTTGGTTTTTTTCTTTGTTTGTTTGTGGG
>NW_004797272.1:1871516-1878534 GCF_000002075.1 Aplysia californica | reverse complement strand
GTTGTTGCTTTTGCTGCTGCTGCTGTTATTTATTTTGGTTCTTGTAGTTGTTGCCGTGATTGTTTCTTCACCTCCACCTTCACCTGATGTCCGTCGGGGCGCTTTTGGAAATTTGGTCACCAGCTTCCTCCACTCCTTCTGGTCTTCAGCTTTTCTGAGCGTTTCTTTTAGTTCCAGGCCTGTCCATTCCTTGATGTTGTCCTCCCAACTCTTCTTCGGTTTGCCTCTGCTCCTTTTTCCCTGGACACTACCTTGCAGGATCATCTTGGCAAGGCCGGATGGACGAGTGATTTATCCATACCATAGCAGTTTGCGTTTCCTGACCAGAGTGAGGAGGTCAGCATTTGGTCCAATTTCATTTTTCATCCATTATTTGACTTCATCATTTGTTATGTGATTTTTGAAGGAGATACTAAGGATTTTTCGGAAGCATCTCATCTCCACAGCTTTGATCCTTCTTTCAAGGTCCAGGATCCACATGCATACAAAAATACAGACATGACCAGGGAATTCATCAGTCTGATCTTTGATCTGATGGTGATACTTTTGTGGTGCCAAATAGTTTTCAACTTAGTCATTGCTGCTGAAGAAGGCGCTATTCTGGAGATTATTTCTGGTTTTGATCCTTCGCCTGTCACTATTGCACCCAGGTATTTGGAGCTGCGTATGGTCTCAAGCCTCTGGTTGTTGACCCGGATGTCCACTGTGATGTTCTTGTTGCTGTTAGACATCAGTTTGGTCTTCTCAGTTCTGATCTCCATGCTGTAGGCTGTGGTTGTCTTTTCAAGAGGTCTATTAAAATGAATAATTCTTGCTCTTGTCCCCGCAAGGCCGTCTATGTCGTCTGCAAAACGTAAGTTGTTAATCGTTTTGCCACCAATATTGAGTGTCCCTTCGTGCATTTGTTATGATTCTCTCCAAGAAAATGTTGAAAAGACTGGGTGAGAGCAGACAACCCTTGGGTACTTCCACTGTTATTCTCAGCCATTCCCCAATGTTGTTGTTGAAAAAGACTGCGCTCGTAGTTTTGTTGTATAGCTTTTCTATGACTTTGATCGGGTTAGCATTAATGTTGTTTTAAGTTCATGGTTTGTCCACAAAGCCTCCTGCCATACTCTGTCAAAAGCCTTTTTGAAGTCCACAAATACGTGGTGAGGCTCCTGTTGGTGTTTGAGGTACTTTTCCATGATGATTCTTCGTAAGTTGAATATGTGTTCAGTTGTGCTGCGCCCTGTCCTGAAGCCTGTCTATTCTTCTGCTGTGATTTTCTCTGCGTGTGGTTTCAAGTCTGTTGAAAATGACTTTAAGCATTACTTTACTAGGATGGCTAATCAGGCTAATAGTACGAGAATTTTGGCACTGTTGAAGATTACCTTTCTTGGGAAGGATGATGATCAAGGATTGAGTCCATGATGTTTGGCCATTCGCCTGTCAGCCAGATCTTGCAGCAGAATATTCATAGCATGTCTATCATTGAGTCTCCACCTGCTTGAACTAGTTCTGCTGTGATGTTGTCTATTCCAGCTGATTTCCCTTTCTTCAGTGATGAGACTGCTGCCTCTATCTTTTCTCTTAAGATTCTGCTTTTGTTGTTGTCTTGTGCTAGGGAGACATTATGCACTCTTGGATCTCCTATGGTTTTGTGGGTGTACAATTCAGAGCAATATTCTGCCCATCGGTTCTTAACTTCTTGTTCCCCCGTTAAACATTTCCCTGTTTTACTTTGTACTGATGTGGTCCCCTCTTGTTTGGTACTTGTGAGATCTTTGATGATTTGGTAGGCATTTTTACTGCTGTTTTGATTCAGGCTGTCTTCTATTTCTTAACACTGTTCTTCAATTCACTTCTACCTAGCTTCTCTCATTCCCTTTTTCACTTGCAGATTCGTCTCTCTGTATTCTTTTGCACCTTCTGGTTCTTTTTCTAGCTCCTTAGAGCGCTTCGTTTGTCACATAGGTCACGGATGTCATCTGTGACACAAGGCTTCTTTTTCACGCGATGTTTCCCAAGAAGCTCGTTTGCTGTTTCTGTCATGGCGGTGTTGAAAGTGTTTGACACGGAGTACCATCTTGGTTTAGCGCTAGGAGAGGACCAACTTTCCTCCTATGTGAGCTTGAAAACATTTTGATATGGTTGGGTCTTTGAGTCTTGCAAGGTTGAACTTGATCCGGATATTGCCTTGTTTCCTGCACTTTTTAAAACACGTTGAGAATGAAATCATGATAAGGTTGTGAGAAGTGCCGATGTCTGCTCCCGGAACACTTCTGGTCTTGGCGTGTAATAGATTGTTCGCTAGTTTTTGTCCGTTTGTTTCTTTGTTTCTCTTTCGTACTGTTTTAATTTACTATTAGTGTTGCTTTTGAATTTCGTTTGGTTTTTCCTTTGGTTAGTGGTTTTGTTATTACACCTGTTTGTCTGTATGATAAGATCTTCTGATATTTTACATCTATCTCGCAAACCTAGCAACACTGTGGAAGAAAACGTAATGCTATTTAAATTGGTTTTCATTTATAAAGGTTTTAGGAGATTGAGAATTCTTTCCATGTCCTTTTTTGTAAAGCACATAGGTAAATAACCCTTCTTTTTTTCACCAGGTCATTAATTAAAATGCTCACTAAGCCAGATTAAGGTCAGTTTTGTTTGACTTTTTGGGGGGAACTTTGACAACCATGTAAAATGTGTTATTGTTTTTCTGCAGAGTTCGCTGAAAGTGAAAGCATGATAAAGATGATGTAATTTATGTTGACATTTCAAGATTAATTAAACAATATAAGAAAAGCCGACATTGATCTAATTGTTTCAAAGGAAGGATCAGCGTCAAAAATTTGTCTGAAAAAGGCAAACAATGGGGGACGGGAATATAAGTACATTCTGCAAAGTATAGTTGTATTTGCAGATGTTTTGCGCCCCCATTGACACAATTTAGATCTTTTAGGAAACCGGTTTCGACTCTGTTATTCAGAACGTACATGAGCAAAAAGGGATAAAACGTTCATTACCGTGATACTTTATTAGAGACTTTTTCGGATGTGACAGATCAAGACTGTATTAGTCCAGGGTGTGTCGGTAGCTCAAAAGTGCATTATAACGGCTCAGTAATCCGGAATTCTAGTTTCGATTATATCCTTGCTAGTTTCGATTTATCTTCTTGCTCATGTGAGACTTTTTAGGGGGGGGGGGTGTAGACTTAAAGCTACTATTTCCCCCAATACACTTTAGATCAGTAGATTTTATTTAGGAACGGAAAAAGTCCACTTAAGATAAGCTTTTAACTTGAGAATATCTAATCTGCTCTGTGGTCTTGGCAACCTTTCTATCCAGCTTGCTTATGGTCTTCAGAAGCAGGTTCAACAGCACATCTTCCTAGTACACCCGTCCCCCCTTCTCACCCCCTTTTCCCTAACAATACAAATGCATGCATCCAAAAATTTCTTTATAACAGCACACTGACAGAATGACAAAACCATAAGCCTGACTTCGAGTTTTCATTCCGATTATGCCTTTAAAAGAATGTTCTTCTCTGTCATCTCAAACATTATGTCGTTCTATTCAAGAACTCTCGGTGTCTGTGGGGCAGTATTCAGGCACTTCGCATTCGCATACAAAAGACTTGGGTTCGATCCTTGTGTGGGGAGAGTCTGTATCGAATGTCTCGATCTTTTTCTAGAAAATTGCACCCCTCTCAGAATTGGTTGCCTTGACGGGTAGAGTCCAAGCCCATAATCTAGATGATCTAAATTGTGTCGAAGGGAAACATTAATTTAAACACCAATGCATATCAAAGAAAACCGACAGACGTGGATCTAAACTGGTCAGAGGACTTCATTTAAAGGTTGTGTTTCTTAACAATTAAATTAGATCTAAGCCTTGAAAGAGTACTCAGGCAGAAATTTAAAAATAAAAGTGTAAGCTAAAGTTATTCCTCTAGCGACGCATCTTCCTGAATTGTATGTGCCAACCCTATCAAGTAATCAAGGACCTGAGAAACTGAAGGAGAATATCAAAGCTCGCTATGCTCATTCTGTAGTATACGATTTATGTAAATAATATCTCAGGCTCATTTAATTTTACAGACTATAAAACTATCTTTACATGCTGACAGGTACTTCGATGAGTCTAAATATTATGCTCTATTACGTTTGTTTGTCTGTGTGTTTGTTTTTTGTTGTTGTTTGTTTGTTTTTTAGGCGGTGCTGTTGTTTGTTGGGTGGTTGTTTGTGTTGTTGTTGTTGTTGTTGTTGTTGTTTAGTTTGTTTTTGTTTGTTTTTGGTTTTGGTTTTTTGTGTTTGTTTGTTGTTGTTTTGTTGTTGTTTTTTGTTGTTGTTGTTGTTTTGTTTTTTGTTGGGGTTTTTTTGTTTTTTTTTTGGGGGGGGGGGGTAATGGAAAGCAGGGCATGGTAAACTAACAGACTTCTGCCTCATCTACGATTGATTTGAAAACGGGCGTAGTCAAACTCAAGTTTGCGACAAACCTGACTTGAGAATTGCTAGTCTTGGTTCGGCACCATCCTTAGGCTCTCTTTTCAGCGTAGAGCTAAAGTCAAAATGAACTCGAATAGCTAATGCTTCTATATGCAGAACCTTAAATAAGGGGAAGCCTGCGTGGCTCTTATTTCAGGCCCGAGGCGTCTGACACATCGATGTTTTCGGCGTCCACGGAGATCCTAATCGATGGGCTCATGGCCCACGGCAACTCCCCTCTTACAATTGACATTTACTGCCATTGAAGGCTGTGGTCAAGGCTAGGGCGCTGCTGGGAGGGTTGGTTTGTGACAAGCTTGAAATGAGTTGGGAATTCCAGACCACAGGGCAAAAAGAAAAGAACAGAACAGAAAAGAACAGAAAAGAACAGAAAAGAAAAAGAAGCGAAAAAGTATCCTTAGTTTAGGCTGTTCGGTAATAATAGTAACAAGGATAATAAAAGAGTGGATTGTGGGTGATCTTAACCTTTAGGTATCTTTTCACAGTTTAGGCTTTCGGTCATGGTTCTACTGCTGCGAGTTGGGTTAGTGGTAAGAAAGACTCTACTGCAACGACAGCAAGCTTTAACGTTGGTTGTCAATCCGTTTTATATAACCCTTACTGAGTTATGATTTGCTTTTCTTGCTATGAACTTTGTCCATAAAACAATTGTCGGTCACTTTGAAATGAAGAAGATGTCACTGTTGGTAGTATTGTAGTTCTAGCTGATGTCATTGCAGTTGTTGATTTTGCTGTTGTCGTTGCCTTTGTGGATATTATTGTCGTTGTTGGTGATAGTGCAATTGCTTTCTCAGGATGAAAATTTCATTTTGGATTTTTGTTCGTTGTTATTTTTTGTAATACTTTATAGACACATAATATATTATTATTCCCGATATATTTAACTTTCAAAATCTGTGATAAATTCCTGCATGTGGTTTGAGGTTTGCTAGGGATGTGATTTGTTGTATCATAATAGGAAGCGTTTATTTTTCCATTCATATTGAAACTAATATACAGTTTAAACTGTATGTATATCTACATGTGTTTTTACTATTCCTGTTGTGCAACAGAAAATGTCATAAAGAGACAATGCAGAATAATCTATCTTATCTTATCTTATCGTATCTTCTCTTATCTTATTTAAAATGTTTTTCATCCTTTGTTGTCTGCATGCCAGTTACTGCTGCCGCCGCTGCTGTTATTATCCCAGCCACCACTGTTTTTGTTCATCAAGGGGTTACTTAGGACGAGAGCGAGAGAGGAGAAGAAGAAAAATGAGTTGCAACATAATAACGTTGATTAAGACGGAGCTGGGTTCTAAGAGCAACTATTTCTTCTCAGGACGACGAACAGCTCAATGACCGACTCGACCATCGTCATGAGGCAACACATGCAGATGGAGAAACTCTACCTTCATTGGCTATTCATAGCTTCCTTGTCTCGCATGCAAATGAGAGCGCTCTCTACCAGCAGGCGGGGTAAGCCGTCTGCTGAGTTGGACGTGATGGCTACAGAAAAGAAGGCAGCAACACAGCATTCTTCTACGCTGTCTCTGTCTTTTGTTTTGTATCTAAATGTTGTACAGTTCGAGCCGCTTTCTGTTTCCGAGCATATTGTTTTTAAAAATTATTTCAATCTGTAATGTCACGACATTCAGCAGTTCTTACGATGAATGGACACCGTTGGTGATAATATCATCTACACTAGGTTCTGTGAGCACTGTACTGTCAGATTTTGTTATTGGGAGTGACAATGATATAAATAGAGGCCAAGATTGAGACGTGGAAGGTTCCAACGAGCTAGCGTATTCTAAAAGTATGCCTTTTTTAAAAACAGCTATGCCTATTATATTTAATACAATTACACGTGCGCAATCTTTTGCTTCTGGGTGAGACAACTCCAAGACAAAATGTTTGCCCAATGTTAATTAAAAATGTAATGGGTTAGGTTATAAAAATCACCCCTGTGAGTTTCTTGAAATTGAAATGTTCTTGTTATGTTTTTTATCTACCGAAAACAACGCACTTCGTACCAATATTATGGTTTAGTAGTCTGCTGATTCATAGAGAAAAAAATGATACTGGTATGTTCAAATATTATGTTGACATCATAAAAATGTTAGCCATGAACTGTTGCCCTGGTATACGGTATAAAGATTTATAAAAACATAACAAATGAAGTAAAACAGACTGACAACTTGACAGATGAACAGACAGAGAAACAGACAAAAAGGCATCAGGGCAGCGATTTTCTCTTACTTTGCGAAAATTGTGAAGCTTTTAACACTATAAAGTAATTTAATACGTGGGACCTCCGAATTCAACGTCTAAAACCGAAAAGACCAAGCCGAATGGGCGGAGAACCTTAAATAGTCTCCAAAACAACCCAGGTTCAGAGCAACCCGTTGGGAATTCGAACCAGGACAATCCGTTCCGTAGTCCAAGATAATACCAACTAAGTTAACAACGTGCTCTGGACTTACTTCGTTCTGTGTTTGGCTGGTTGGTTAGTTGATTGATTAGTGGAGTTTTCTTTTGTTTTGGGGTTGTTTGGGG
>NW_004797272.1:1870336-1871365 GCF_000002075.1 Aplysia californica | reverse complement strand
GGGCTGTTGTGGGAATAAAGAGATATATATTGACACTATGACTGTCATTCTAGTAACTGAAAAAAGTGAAGCTGTCACTAAACTTTGAGGAAAAAAATAGGAGTACCTACCAGTGGCACCTTCCAAACACGCGCAGTATACCTAAAGGTTATACATGTATTATCTTGTCGTAATTACAAGTCTATCGTTTTGGTCTATTATTTTTTAGATAGGGGTTTTACGCCATCATGGACGCGATTTAGATCATCTACAAGGCCCGTCTCGGCCAACCTAGTCATACAAGGATACAACAACCCTGCCGAAGAAAGACGGAGATCTGGACAGAAATCCTCCCCGCACGGAAACAGAAATCTGGTATCTTGCGTGCGACGCCTTCCCGCTACACCACAGACGTCAGTTTATCATGATTAAGGCACTGTTAGAAGAGAGCGAAGATAATTAGTTGTGTCTTCATGTTAGCACAGTGTTTCTTATATTGTTTTTTGTTTTTTCGTAACTCCAAAGATTTTTAGGTAATCCTAAGTAAACCACAGGCAAACACGGAAAACAAAATTCAAATCCCCTTTGTGTAACTCTATCATGACAAAAAAGCTGAAACCAGCCTAAAATAACCACAAAATGAATACTTCAACAATAAAGCACAACGGTTAGCTTCTAAGAATTCTACATGACATTAGAGAAACAGGAAGTCTCTGGATCTAAATTTTCAGTCAGTAGGTGAAAGTGTCATCACCAGTTTTTTTCCAACAAATCATCTTCAAATGGTAACAGTATCGTTGAAGATGCAGTCCAAAGGATGAAAGAAAAACCCAGAGTGGTGTTACGGCGTGGGAAGACAAGAAAAGGTCATTTAGAGGGGAGCAGCAAAAAAGCGAGGTCGGTGGGGTTTTTGTCGGATTGGCAAACAATGGCAAGAGCGTTACGCGAATTAGACGTTAAGTCCACCCTCTTCTAGCACTTACGGACTTGGTCTGCCTTTTAGTTCAAGTCTGGGAATGGGCTCTCTCTCTCTCTCTCTCTCTCTCTCTG
>NW_004797272.1:1868940-1869798 GCF_000002075.1 Aplysia californica | reverse complement strand
AGAGAGAGAGAGAGAGAGAGAGAGAGAGAGAGAGAGAGAGAGAGAGAGAGAGAGAGAGACGAACACTTACAACTAAAAATACCCTCACAAAAACACGTACGCACGGATTCACAAAGCAATAAGCTGTCTGCCAGATCCCCAACTTTTTGTAAATGGACCTGCAGTGAGACACCTCTTACTGGTTCCATTACCTCGAACAATAGTCTGAAAATGAAATTCCGGCAGTCAGTAGAGGGACAGACTTGGACACTGCAGGGCTTCTGCCCTGGCTAGTATTATCAGTCTCATTTCAGGACACGGCTTAGCAAAAATAAAAGAGGTTTGTCCACCCCAAAAAAGGGTCTGAATTTCAGTTGGTTGTGTTTTGTTTTTTAAGCTTGCTGCAGTTCGTCTAAAGCAGTATGAGAATGGTGGGCAGACTGCGACAGGTTTCTACTTTAGTTTATCATCATCATCATCATCATCATCATCATCATCATCATCATCATCATCATCATCAACATCATTATCATCATCATCAGCATCATCATCATCATCACCATCATCATCATCATCATAATCATCATTTCCATCATCATCATTACATTTTTTTGCTGTCATCGTCGTTTTGTTTGGTCAATGTACCAATGAAAGAAAACAAAAGAAAGGGATGATACCATTTATCAAGAAAAAGACTTCAAATTGTTTCAAATCTACATTGTCTGTAGGCCATCATCATATCATTAAAATTGAAAAGCCATCAAATATAAATAATGAGACTTGGACAAGCAAATAGGACTTTGTGTCATTGTTGAGCATTTGTACTTTCCCCAGCAACAGCGTCATGTTTGGGTTTTTTTCTATTGGTTTTTTGTGTGT
>NW_004797272.1:1866389-1867370 GCF_000002075.1 Aplysia californica | reverse complement strand
CAGCAGCAGTAGCAGCAACAGCAACAGAAACAGTAGTAATAAGATCAAAACAATAGTTTGCAATATCTTTTTCATTTTCATCGCCAGTATTCTGTCAATCACACAATCTTTAAACCAAGACCAAAAAGGTTATATTTAGTGAAAGAGTTCGTGGCAGTGATGTCACTCATGTATACGAACGGAGGCTGCATGGGGCCACCCCGGAACGCTGAGCGGTAAGAGCAAAACAGGCGCAGTCCAACAGACGGGTGAGTACTTTTCGAGACTCGCGTGGAGACGTATCGGCAGACTTAAGAGGAAATCTGCATGCTGGAACTGAAATGTGGAGGCAAGGAGCTCGTGGGGAACAGGGTGGGGTCTAAGATTGTTTATGTAAAAGGGGCCAGAAGGGACATCCCGATGAGGTCAAGAAGGCGCTCGTATTATATA
Source organism: Aplysia californica (assembly GCF_000002075.1). NCBI lineage: Eukaryota > Metazoa > Mollusca > Gastropoda > Aplysiida > Aplysiidae > Aplysia > Aplysia californica. The sequence continues at coordinate 1,866,941 of NW_004797272.1, read as the reverse complement.
CCGTGGCGTCCAAAAGAAACATGAAAATGTAATCACCCAATCATCACATTAAATCCTTGCACTACCCACTCATGGAGCATACCAATTTAAAGCTAAATTAACTCTGCATCATCTTACTAATACGAGGTGCCCAGTGCCCACTACGGCAGAGATCGGCCTAAAAAACAAACGTGTTTGTTTTCAGTTTCAGGTGATCGAGTTGGGCGATTGGCCCGATCCAGCTGTAGTGGGCACCCCGTATCCCCATAGAGAAATGGGTTCGTCTTTCTTAAATCTAGAATAATCTGCAGATTGTGGTGGCATTTCCGTTCCTGTTGGGCGGCTCTCGTGGCCTTGAGGTTAAGGTATTGACCTCTCATTCAAAGGTCTCGGGTTCAAATCCGGGTAGCGACCGAAAAATTTTCTTCTCTAAAATAGTTTCCTTTCACCTCATTTCCGGCTCTCTAGCAATGTTCTGTCGTCTGCTTTCGTCTCCTCTTTCGGCCCCCTCTCCCTCACATCCTTTGCCCCCCTCCTCTTGGCTCCTGACTCTTTCTGCAGCCTTTCTACTAT
>NW_004797272.1:1863740-1865071 GCF_000002075.1 Aplysia californica | reverse complement strand
AGAGAGAGAGAGAGAGATAAAGAGAGAGAGGGGGAGGGGAGAGCGACAAATAGATAGATATTGATAGATGGAGTCAAAGCATAATTTTACAAAAATGAAAGAAAATAAAGTTTTACTCTAGATCTATTCATTTCCAAAAACTGAGAGGAAAAAAAAGAAAATGTGCCTTAAAAAATAATATTAGATTTTTTTTTCTTCTGCCAGTCCCCTTTGTGGTCTAGTCTACCACGACGTTTCTGTTCTCTTTGACAATCTACCACCGGACACCACAGCCTTAACCATAACCCTAACCGCCACGGACACTGCACAAGTGGTTAACCCTATCCATACGTCGTGTTTTACTATCGTATCCATACGACGTAGGGAACTCAGTGCCACCACAGTCCAAGGAGGAAATTTACTACATGTAGTTGATCCGATATGTACGCTTTGCAAAGCAGTATGTCAAAATTATTTTTTAAGAAATGCAAAGAGATCTTTGCCTTGGAAGTATTCTAAAATGTGAAGAATACAACCCCGAGGGTACAAAATGACCCCAGGGCGTACGGATAGGATTAATCAGGCGGAAATTATGGTAGAACAGAGTATAGCGGTAGATCTAGTCATCAAGTGGACTGGCACCTACTTTTTTTTTTGTAAAGGGAGGGGGGGGGCAGTTTCACGTGTAGTTTCGCTGGGTATTTTCAAAGTAAGACTTTCTTTAATATCCGAAGCAGCTGTTTTGCGTGCTGTCTGCCTGAGTCGTTTAAGACCAATTTAGCTTCTTCTCGAATGAACGGAAAACCGAGTTACGAGCCACTAATTTTTTTTATCGCCATACCTTTTAGTAACCAGATACCAAATCAGATCAGATCAGATTAATATATGTAATCACTTTTTGAAAGTGACTTTCGCATGAGGTCGTTGTATCAAATGCTTAATCTAGAATAAGCCAAACCATATTTGCAGCTATCTGGTCAAAAATGAAGATCTCGTAATTCACGAACCCCTTGCACGATTTCCATTTTCATTACACGAACCCTGCGTAACAGGGGAAAGTGGACAGTCTGAAATCGTTCCTTGCCAAGGCAGCTGTCGTTGCTCATGTCAAAGCGCGTGTCCCTTCCCCGTGGTTGTTATTTGTTTTGTTCCGTATTTGTTCCTGATAGCTGATGCATTTTGGAGTGCAGTCTGGACAGATAAACAACAAGAAACGACAGGATCGGAGAGTGAAGGTCATGAGTAAATATGACGACAGCCATGGCCGAATGGAGTAGAAGTAAGGAGAGATGAACTCAAGCACCGATGGTGGGAAACGACGATAAGGTGGGGAAGAGGGCAAAGGGGGGGGG
>NW_004797272.1:1859529-1862658 GCF_000002075.1 Aplysia californica | reverse complement strand
GATGGGTGTGTTAAAACACCAAAATGTCAATAAAAGAAAAAAGGAGAAAATTATGCATGTACCCAGCACCGCTTCTCCGCCATGGAAATGACTCATTTGCTTTGCCTCATGGAGTTCTCTTCTCCTGCTGTGGTGATGTCATCAGTAAACTAATTTTCACCGAGAGAGCACCGTTTCGTTGCAAACCATGGCACGTTGAAGAAGTGTTTGGAAGCGCTAATCCTGAAAAAGTTTGAGGGAAAGGGGAGAGAACTGGGAACTTATACGAAATGTTCGGTCACGCTGCCCTCGCCTTGATTCGAAAACTTTTCCGTTGCCTCTTATGAGAAAAGGGGGAAAGGGGGTTGTGGAAGGGGGGGGGGGGGTAAACAGTTGAAAAACATTTAGAAAAAGAAAGGGGAGGGGGGTTATGTGTGAAACACTTTTGTTTAAGAGCAAGACGGCACTTATACTCTGATTTCAGGTGAGAGAGGGAGAGAGAGAGAGAGAGAGAGAGAGAGAGAGAGAGAGAGAGAGAGAGAGAGAGAGAGAGAGAGAAAGGGGGGGAGAGACAGGCAGATAGACGTATAGACTAAGAACCAGAAGAGTTGTAAGAGAAAATATGTTTTAATAAGTGGGAGTGAGCTTACACCCCCCCCCCCCTCCACACACACTAACGCCAACAAAGAGTGAGTGGGAAAAAAAGAGAGAAAACACACAGCAGAAACAGTGAGAGTGAGAGTGAGTGAGAGAGAGAGAGAGCAAGAGAGAGAGAGAGAGAGAGAGAGAGAGGTAGAGAGATGCTCTTTCTCTCTCTCTCACACACACACACACACACATATACACTCACACACACTCACACACACATACACACACACACATAGACACACACACATACACACACATACACACACAAACACAAACACACACACACACACACACACACACACACACACACACACACACACACACACACACACACATACACATACAGATCTCCAAAACAACCAATTATGTAAATAAGTCGGCGAAAACGTCCCCTCCCTTGAATAAAGAAGCTGTATGATTAATAAGTCACCTTGGAGTTGACATGAGACTGTCATAACTTAAAGGCTAATGACATCTCAGCCTTATTAATATGTACAGTGTTTTGTTGGCCTACGCCAATGTATACTAGAACCTTAATGTGTTTCATGATACGTCCTTGAGAAATACTAACAGAATGAACGAATGGATGAATGGTTGAATCGAAGGATGGGTGGACAGACGGGTAGGCTATTGGACTGGTAGGCGAGTGGATGGGTACACTGGATAGGTAGATAGACAGGTAGCTATATTATGGTCGCTTTTAAGGACAAGCGGGCTAACCCAGATTTCAGGGGTTTCCAGAAATCTGGACCTATACCAAAAGTGGCGATTGCCATACCTATCCGCGAAGTTTGGTTTCTTTGGTGTGTACATTTGTTTGGTTATAGAGAACACTCTCCTTGCCTTTTAAAGAAACTGAACAAGGGGCAAAATCTTTACCTTCGATTTTCTCAAAACAGCATTTTTCAGGATAGCCCCCTTGTGCTTAAAAGCGACCATATAGGTAGGTGTATCCGGATGGGTGGCTTGGTGAGTAAGTTGATAGAAACTTGAACCCTTCACCTATAAGTTTTAGAAATTATACAGACTAGGCTACAAATAGGTCTTAGATATCTCATAATATCAGATAATGGTACAGCACATCTGGCGACTGCCACAGCACTGGTAACCAAAGCAAAATAACAGCAACAACAGCATCATCATCATCATCATCATCATCATCATCATCATCATCATCATCATCATCATCAGCAACAGCAGCAGCAGCAGCAGCAGCAGTAGCAGCAGCAACAACAACAACGACAGTAACTGCATCAACAACAACATTGGTAATGACCACAAAAAGAGTGTCAACAATAACGAATAAATCAAAGATTGCAATAACAGCACCAAAGAAAAATAAGCTTGTTTAATACCAAAGAGACTTTAAAATGTTAAAAATAAATATTCGTGACACAGAGCAAAAATATCGGCATAAACACAAAAGTCATAATTGTCAGTTCTATTCTTTTCTTTTTCGGATATGACTTATAATTCCCTTATCGACAGCAACAACCTCTGTAGCGGAAAAGAAAACGATCCCACGAAAGCCAGGCTATAAATAATTAGCTGTACCAAGATCATTTGCGCTGCCAGTCGCTGCCTTTCATTCCATTAGATATAAGACTGCTAGCAGCAGGCCTAGCTACAAGCTGTAACTTTGTACAGGGCAGAGCGCGCGGGGCCAGCTATTACACCTAAGAACCTACCCAACAAGTTACAGTCGGCTGACCAGTTCTGCTGTCTCCTTCACCCGTCCGTCCGGATTTCAGCTTGAGAAATTGGTAGGGGAGTTATGGTACCTAAAGAATTGTTCGTTGACTTGCTATATTTTATCAATACGTCCATAGAAAGGCCTCCCTACCGCAGGTTTTTACGTCTCCGTTCGCATTGTATTTTAAAGAACAGGTAACACTTGAGGCTATAATCATTATGAATCTTGGAGGCAGTTAAAGGCTATACTATAAAGAAGACAACAGGCCTACTTTTTCCTAAAGTTTCTCATCCGATAGCGATAGATCTTTTGTCTTTCTTGCTTTATTTTTAAAAAGTTTATTAACTAGAAACGAGACTTGGATGTTGGTTATCTCACCCACAGTGCTTTCGTATTGTTTCGAGTTGACTATTGTGTGTGTGTGTGTGTGTGTGTGTATGTGTGTATATTTGTGTGTGTGTGTGTGTGTGTGTGTGTGTGTGTGTGTGTGTGTGTGTGTGTGTGTGTGCATACGTGTGTGTGTGTGTGTGTGTGTGTGTGTGTGTGTGTGTGTGTGTGTGTGATATGTATATATATCATATATAAATATGTTATCTATGTCAGGTTGTTACTATTGTTTTCATTTTCAGTCATTGAGTATTGTCTCCAAAAAACAAAGGCCACAGATGAAGACTAGGACAGAAATTAGAAAGAAAAGAACTGGGGGCGCGCAGGTTGAAATACCGGGTAGAGTTGAAAAAGTGGGAAGGGTAAAAAGGGAGGCAAGTTCGAAAGTAAGGCAAGGGTAGGAAGAGAGGGGGGGGGGGGGG
>NW_004797272.1:1856024-1857929 GCF_000002075.1 Aplysia californica | reverse complement strand
CCACTACAGTACAGCATCATCATTACTATTACTTCCACCACCACTACACTAGACTACAGCATCATCATTACTTCCACCACCACTACAGCATCATCATTAAGTAACTTCCACCAACCATTTGTCTTTCCACATATTTAATTTGATTTTGTTGAGTGTGGAGTTTTTCTGTAATTTTTTTTAAAAATCACATCGCACAAAACCGACTGCCGTGGCCCCTTTCCAACACCTCTTCCCCCATAAACCGAGAGTGCGATCGCTACGCGCAGTCTCATTGGTCAAAACAATTAACTTTGCCCCCGGCAAGGTCAGCTCAACTTAGTTTTGTTCATCATAAACATGACGATCGATGCAGGGAGGGCCAGTTTAGATAGATCTAGTAACTGGATATTAAAGCTCACGTCTCAATTGTTATCATTTTAATCGAAAAAAATGTTACTACAACCTGGAAATATTTAGAAACAAGGGTCGGAAGTCGGAACGATTATATGGACTCAAATCAGAGTCCGAATATAATATTTGTCTATTCGGACTCGCTTCCAGTTACTTCCATTCAGTTTCGGTTTGACTTTGGAGAGTGAAACTAAATTACACACTGGACGACAACAAAACATAACAAAACTCCGGGGTAAGATCTATAGAATGTGCAACCAAACGGATCAACAAAAAGCGCTGCGCGATCCGCTGATCAACAGAATGCTCAACGATCGATGGATTGTCGCGCGTTTCCTCGATCAACCAAATGCGCTGCACGGTCGATGGATCGCCAAATCGACAGATCGCGCCCAACATAGGCACTACTTGGATATATGGTGGTCCCGACTTTTGTTTAGTGTAGGCAACTGAAATATCGATACTGATTCTATCAATGTTTTATCATGTTTTTCAGTAGCCTAGATTCTAAATCTAGATCTAGCCTTCAAAATGAGCAGTAAAATTTCACTTCAAGTTTTTCACAAAGCAAGGGGGGTTGCCTCCCTGTCTTAAAAAAACCCCCAAAACTTTGGGTGTTTCAGGGGGGCATGCCCCTCTGAATTTGACCATGATTTGATGTTTTTTTGCAATTAGGTTTGAAAGGCTATCTCTTCGGCACGCGAATCAAAAAGTAATCGTAAAGACTTAGAACCAGAAGTAATCGTTCTAGATTTTCTCTAGGTTATTTCCCTGTCACAAAAGTGGGGACCACCATATCCAAGTAGTGCCTAGATCTAGAATCTACCCACAGGGTGAACTCGGCTTCCTGATGATTTCATTTTTTTGTTGGCGATTTTGTAGTTTCGTTCGTTAAAGTCCAAAGTCAAAGCTGAACACCAGAGACTCTGAATTGTCAGAGGTAATCGTTGAGGCTGAGGAGTGAAATAAGCGTAAGACTGGGAGGAAACACATAAGTAAAGCCAGAAAATAGAAGTTCAAGCAAAGAATGGCACTTTATCGGCAGTTCCCACCCCCCAATTATTATTCGCCGGTTTAGGCCCCGAGAGGGAAGGGGGTAGGTGCCCCTCTAACCTATTGAGGGGGGTTGCCCCCCTGAATTTTACCATACATTTTGATGTTTTGCAGAGGTTGCATCCCTGTTCTTTGTGTTGCCTATTTGGTCATCAAGACTTCTGGATTTCTTCTCTAGATGTAAACAAATGGATTGTGCACTTTAACGAACGGATGTACTACAAGATCACCTTTTTCTTTTCTTGTTCTGGAATTTAGATCTAGAAGGGCTACCTCTATTCTCACCGGAGTAGACCTAGTCTAGATCTAGCGCAGTTTTGAGCCTTTTGGCTTTTCTCACCCAGTGTGCGTTCACCGTGATACCAGTGTAAACAAATGTTGCAGCGCTCTTGTGTTGAAAGCGCGCAATTTTTTTTTCTCTTCGGGCAGTGAGAGAAAGACAGAGAGGGAGAGTAGGGGGGG
>NW_004797272.1:1852811-1855924 GCF_000002075.1 Aplysia californica | reverse complement strand
AGGGGGGGGGGAGAAGGGACGAGAGAGAGAAAGAGCTGCGAGAACTTCCATCAAAGCACAATATGGAGACCGGCGTATTTTGGCTCGAATTGAAAAGTAAAATAGCCGTAGCATCTTTGTAGATTTGTAGACGACCAAATTAGTTTACTTTTGTGCTATAACATCATTTTTTTCTTGGTTTTAGTCAATTTGATCATCCACACAGATAGACAGTATAATTCACAATCGGAGTGTCTACGTACACGGTAACCGGACACCCTACCCTCAGTGTCTACGTACAGGGTAACTGGCAACCGGGCACGTAGTCTCAGTGTCACGTACACAGTGACCGGGCATGTAGCCTCAATACCTACGTACACGGTAACCGGCAACCGGGCACGTAGTCTCAGTGTCACGTACATGGTAACCGGGCAGTTCAGAACTCCAAGTTCAGTTTTTGTCATCAGGTGTTGCCTTCCTCCCCACCCCTCCCCCGACAGTACCTTAAAGAAAAGTCAATAAAATCCCCCCATTCCGGAGCCCTATACTCTGCAGCGCACAGACTTTGAATGAACTTTGGTGACCCCAACCAGTACTCACAATGTGATGTGCACGCACAGGTTCACTGACTGGTTACAATGGCGAGCCCGACAAGACGCTTGTATGACTTTCTTTTTTTTCAACAAGTGCCAGCACAAGACAAATATTGATTTACTTCCATTCTGGTTACTGTGTACATAGATACTGAGACTAGGTGCCCGGTTGCCGTGTGCGTATCTGAGACCAGGTGCCTGGTTGCCGTGTATGTGGGCACCCAGATTGAGAAATTTGAAAAAACAGGTCTTCTTGTTTCACACCGGGTGAGAATAGCCAACGCTGGCAATATTTTAATTCTCAATTCTCACCCGAGGCAAGAATCGCCACTTCCCTTTAGAAGATCTAGCTAGCTAGATCTAGGCCTACTTGTACTGTCTACTGCTACGCCCAGGTTTCAACTCTAGGCCTAGATCTAGGGACTAGCGAGACTGACTAATTTGGTGGTGAATTGGTCAGTGAAGTGAACTCTGAAACTGCTCCTTCTTGGATGTTAACACTTTGCAGTCATACAGCCAGCCGTACAAAATACCCCATCTGGTCACCCTACCTGGAGAATGGCTGCAACGGGCTTCTGGGGCCTGGTGCAGAACTGCGCCAGGTGACTGGAACAGATCATTTTCACTGTTGCATTAATGCGCCAAGTGACCGCAAAGTGTTTTAAACTAGGTTTCTAGACTAACTTTTATTAAGTTTAATTTAGACTTTAGAAGACGTAGCCCTACCAGTTACTAAAGTAAAAAGTAGGTCCTGCCCTAATTCAGTAATTCTTCTAAGCAGCAGCAAGACAGGAGTGATTCTATCTGAAGGAAGTGATTCTCACCAGGAGTGATAATAGCTATGGCCCTATGTCTCGCTATTCTCACCCCCCTCAAGTGTGCTAACATACAGTAGGCCTATAGTCTATACCACAGACACAGAACAGACCAGAGAATAACTTATAGATCTAAGTTGTAGAGATAAGTTTTAGGTTTAGTTTATATAATAGGCTGGGTGAAGGCCATTTCACACCATGAACAGCGAACAACAATGAAAAAACCCACAAACACCCCCCCCCCCCTCCCCGGCTTGTTGGTCCTGACTAGCAAAATCAAAGTTACCTGCCTCCTAATTTGTATTCTGAAGTGTGCGGATGGTAGCTTCAAAATCCCTACCTTCACTAGAAGAAGTCATCTGGCATTTTGTATAGAGGCTTTGAATTTCTTGTCAACCTCAAAGAGGTGACTCCCTTCCCCATGAGGGGTCATTCCACAAGCCTTTTAATATTGAAAATTTCTGCATGATATAATGTTAATGTGCGTACACTTTCATTTTCATGTTATAATAATATAACTAGCGCAGCTTTGTCTGAGGAAAAAGGTGCAGGTAGCTTGAATTATGGGCCTGTTTCTGCTAGTGTTTCATTTAGGAGTGGGGAAAGTTGCTACTCAATTATTATTCTCTTTCTTTCACTCTGTCTTATTTTCAAGAGACCTTCTTGTTTGGCCTCTTTATAATCTAAAAGATTGTACGCACTTGAAAAGTATCATGACCACTGTTTTCATACCAGGTACCTCTTGGCAGGGCTGGATCTAGTCGGGTCGGGTCAATTACTGACAGCTTGAATGCACACTAGGAATAGACCCTTCCTGGCTTCATTAAATTTGGTCCGGTAGGCAGTTATAAGGCAGAGAACATGCATATATATTTTTATCACAGTTGACAATGTAACTTGGTTAGGCGCTACCAAATGTTGTTGAACACTCACAACTTGTGTTTACAAAACAGCCATTTCATTGAATGATATAATGGCTTCAAGTGCCTACTGCCGCGCCGTTGCTGTTTTGTGAGGTTCTTGAATTCCACAAACATGGGAAATTTATTATAGCTTTCTATCAGCCTCCAAATCAACACCATCCATGTTTGATTTTAAAGGTCACTGTTGACTTGTGACGAAAAAGTAGCTTTTGCCGGTTCATGAAGGAAAACCTAGCTCTCGCCCTGACTGTATCAAATGAATCAAATGTAAATGGGCAATGACAATGTGCATTGGGTATTTATCATAATGCATTATAATTCCTTTTTGTTGGTTTGTAGAGAGAAAGATGATAGCAAACAAAAAGACGTCTTTTGGAAAAACAGTGAAATCTGTCAGATTTTATGAATGTGAAAATTTCAGTGATTTCGACAGAATTTGAAGCAGGTGTGTTTTGTTTGTTTCAATGTGATTGGCTTGTTGTCCCTTTTTTGTTTCTGTCAACTTGTTTGTTCCTAACCTTTTCTCAGCTGCACTTAATGACCTTTAGTTGGTTGAATTTACCCTCCTGTCAGAGTTATCCAACAATGATTTGTACCTCTAATTTATCTCTGAGTAGGACTAAGTATTTGTGCGGGAGATTGATAGAAGGGCATCATGGTACCATAGTTATAAAAAAAAGGCAACAAACTAGTAGTTTGTGAGTGGGTGGTTGGCGGGTGACATGGTGTGGTTTGCTCCTTCTTTCCTCTATCAAACATCTATCATCCTTATCTCCCCTCCTTTTTTGTGTTTTTTACTCTCT
>NW_004797272.1:1851288-1852392 GCF_000002075.1 Aplysia californica | reverse complement strand
ATTAACCTGTTCTTATGCACAGTAGAATTGTAAATGGGCTGATTTTTGTTCATCTGCCTATATGTCATGCTCATAACTGCCTGATCTGCAACTGGGAACTGCTGCTTTTTTTCCTTTATCCTTACTATTGTCAATGTTATTTTTCTTCTACTTCTTTTGTATGTTTGTCACGCTCTTGTGACCCGCTATTTCCCGGGGTGCCTTTATAGTGGAAGCAGACTTTGTGCTGTTCGAGCTAGAGAGGTGAGCAGGGTTTATCTGATTCCCTGTACTGTAAGGACTTCTCTGTTGACATCCGCCCCATGGCGCTCATGTGACCTAATGCAGTTGCGAGTGCTGTAAAACCTCTACTAAAACAAAAATGTAGAACTTTTACGGTTATGTGTGAATCAAAAGGACAGGACATTGCCGCACATAGCATCAGACTTTACAGTATGAAATTATTTTACCATGTACCTGTTTCTTTTTTAAAAAGTTTTTGATAGATTTCCAGGCTGGTGTTGTGTGCCAGTTTGACCCCTGAATGTGATTTGAATGGGTTGAGATAAGGGCTAAGAATCTGCTGAGGTATGATTTAGTTTGAGACTGTTTTCAGGAAATGTATAGTTTTCAAAGTGAAAGTGAGACATGTGCAGTATTCAGTAGGTTGGTAGTGTCCACTTTTTCTTCTTGTTGATCATGTTTATCTTTTTGTCCGCTATTCAACATTTCGATTGCACTTATAAATATATTTTCCTTTTTGTTTTCTGAAAGTCTTTCTAGATTTTAAAAAAAATTGCTAAGTTCACTTATTTTCGGTCTGTTCAGAAAACAATCAGGTCATGGTCGGGTTATGGTTTGATTGTTATCTTTGAACGTTCTTTTTCCCCCCCCTTTTACCTTGTTGTCTCCACATGCCATCACAAGGCAGTTTCATGACTGTTGTGTTTGCGAAATGAGAACTTAAATTTACGAATATGTCTGTGTTCTCCTTTTTTGTTCGGCTTTTTTTCTTTGACTCACAGCGTAGAATGTAAGTCACTTGCGATGGTTCCTTGATTAACAATCTGATTGATTCCTCTTACCTCTCATTCCCTCACTCACTCACACACACACACACACACA
>NW_004797272.1:1847120-1849589 GCF_000002075.1 Aplysia californica | reverse complement strand
TTCTTCTTCTTCTTCTTCTTCTTCTTCTTCTTCTTCTTCTTCTTCTTCTTCTTTCTGTATTCTGTCTGTCACTCTTTTCTCTATCTCCAAATGTGTGTGCGTGTTGCTGTTGTTTTTGGGAGGTTTTTGGTTTTTGGTGTTTTTTGTTGTTGTTTTTTTTAAACATCTGGGTGAGAATTGAGCCACTGTCTTGTTCCGGTAGACCTTTGACTTGAACTTAAACCAAACCACCCTCACTGAGTTAGTTGCTGTAGGTTACCATTGGTAAGTCTTTCTTTACTTTTCCTCTGTTCTGTCTGCCTGTCTGTCTGTGCGACTGTTTTGTCTGTCTATCTAACCATCTGCTTGTTTGACACTCTGTCTGTCTGTCTGTCTGTCTGTCTGTCTGTCTGTCTGTCTGTCTGTCTGTCTGTCTGTCTTACTTTTTCCCATCACTGAACGACCATTTCTTGTGTTATGTATGTGCTGCTCTTTACTCAAACGAATAAAATCCCCGCTGATCCAATGATACTTATCGAGCGAGAAGTTGAGAGCGGATTTTCTTGTGGTCTATCCATCGAGTGCACAGTGCACTATAAAGCGTGCCGTAGAACACAGTATAGAATATTAGTTTCGTCAAACAAAATAAGCAATCAAACAATACTAAAACAAAACTAGCTTGAATTTTTATGACTGCCAGTTCTCTCTCTCTCTCTCTCTCTCTCTCTCTCTCTCTCTCTCTCTCTCTCTCTCTCTCTCTCTCTCTGTCTCTCTCTCTCTCTTCTTTCTTTTTTTTCTCCCTCTAGGTCTATCGCTCTCTCTTCTCTCTCTCCTCTCTCTCTCTTTTTCTCTCTCTCGCTCTATCTCTCCCCCCCCCTCTCTCTTTCTCTTTGTGTGTATGTGTGTGTTTGTGTGCTCCCACATAAAACGTGTAAAGCTGTGCAAATACTTTTCTCTGTATGATAATAATCACGTCATACTGATTGAGGTGATTGTCTCACAATACAGTGTAGCCAAGGCGTTGTGGATGAAATTAGAATGTTGCTAAGCGTGAAGAAGCAAAGAACCACGTTTGGAGATTCATTATTTCTGAAAATAAACCCTGAGAAATACACGATAGCACTAGCACACCTTGTGCCCGTCTCGTGTCAAAACGGCAAGTCGATAAATGTTGAGAAAATGTGTTTCTTTCTTCTGGAAATCAATTGTTGAACATGTCACTTTCACTTTGAAAACTATGTCCTGAAAACTTAACCGTGCCTCTGCAGTCCTGCCTTATCTCAGTCCATTATCTTGTTCAGGGGTCAAACTCAGACTACTCAAATCTGGTAAAATGTCCAGTACATTCCAGTATTTACAGGATGGATGAATATAATCGTAAGGTTTTGAAGCTGCTTGAGGCAGTGTCCTCGTAGTAGTCTTAATAGTTGTAGATATTTTACGCGCCCATCGACGTAGTTTACATTATTTTGGAGGCGGGCTGCTTCGACCCTTCTTGTCAGAAGCAGCTGTGGCTGTAAGGGATTCATCGTCCCAGTAGACAGACGGACATTCTCGATAATAATAATAATTTATAATATATAACATTTGTATTGCGCAAATCCCATTTCAAAAGCAAGCTCCTTTGCGCTTCACAATCTATACTATTACCCCAGCAGACCTGAGAGCATTCTGAAACTACCTTACTTCCTGAGAAGCATAAAGAATAAAGTGCAAGCTGCCATATAGGCGCTAAAACACTAACATACTGACAAGATCTTTCTCTGTCTGTAGCTAGGTACCCATTCCCACCTGGGTAAAGTGAGGAAAGTTCGTGTAAAGTGCCTTTCCCAAGGACACAACGTCGGGCCCGCGGTTCGAACCCCCGAACCCGCAATCTCGCGATTACGAGTCCGGTAGCATAAACACGATAATATATAACTTCCCCCTACGGGAGTCGAACTCACGTCATCACTTATGTTAACGTCTCATGTTAATAACCAATTCTTCACATTTTTCTTCAACTCTTAAAATGGTTGTTTCCACGGCGGTACGCCAAGTGATCGCAGGCAGACTTGAAAAGTCTGAAAAGATTCAGGATCAAATGTCCTCGGGCGTGACTTGAATTTGGGACCTCTACTTTCCCGGCGAGAATACACGTGGCGAGATAGACTTGCAACGTGTAAGTTGTCGGTTGCTTGGAGGGCTGGCGATCGATCGAGTAATAATAAACAACTCACCTTCTGATTCATCATGACAGCAGAGAGCTGGTCGTGTGAGCTAGGACTAAAATTGATGTTTCTCAACCATGTTCATCAAATATGTCAGTGAATATGTCAATGCCGTTCTCTCGTGCTCTGACTGCCTTTTATCTCTCTCCACTCTCCTTTCGTATTACCTGTAGCACCGTTCTCCCAAGGGATGGTTAAATTAATCTTTACTTCTCTTTGTAGAGTTCAGACACGTTTTGTCTTTGCGCTTCCTCAAGTTTTTGTATTGTCGCCCCCCCCC
>NW_004797272.1:1844522-1845906 GCF_000002075.1 Aplysia californica | reverse complement strand
TACAAACGAAAGTGTGGTTGGAGGGCGCCCCATCTTCCTTTCGGTCTCTTGGTTGGTTCTGACTCTGTTTCTTGATTTTGCACATAGTATTCTTCTTGTTCGCTGTCGTGTCGATGTGCTTCTCTCTACTCACACTACATTAAAGCAAAACTGGATCTATGCGTCACGAACCATACACGCTACACGAGCCTCGGTGTGATGGAAATCTGGGAAGCACCGTAACAAAGGCCCTGCTGTGCCGCCCCGCTCATTGCTTGCTTTTCTTTAAAATATCATCCATTGTGGCAGGAGTCTGTTTATTGGCGTTTCGTATCCGGCGATCATTGCAGCGCTCAATGGGATCGATGAACTCAATTCTCTCGGGAATAACTTACTGGCGTCGTTCCTGGTGGTGCTCGCTTTCTTATTCCCAATTTTTCACTTCTGCCGTTTGTCTTAATTAATTTTACTTGGGTACTGTAACTTGTAACAGTGTGAAGGAAGTGAGTGAGTGAGAGAGTGGATGGCAGAGTGCGTTTAACAACCGTTTCAACAGTGTAATATTATATGAGTTGGGACCTTTGAAATTAACGTTCATCTCCGATAGGACGAAGCTAAATGGGTTGAGAGCCTTGAAAAGTCCCCATAACGACCCGAGTTCAAGAATACCGTGCGGTTGGGATTTGGAACCACGGCCCTCAACTCTGTAGTCCAGCATTATACCAACTGAGCTAATGCAGTGTCCCCATATCGAAATTTAATGTTATGCTCTGTCTAATACTCTGTTAAATAATGCACAAAATCGATAAGAGTAGGCTTCGGCCGCCACCAGGGCAAAATTCAAAATTTCCTACCAAATGAAAATGTTAGGTGTGTCCCGCGCGCTCATATTATGACCGTATGCAGTTGCGAGCGCCGTAAAACACTTTCCAGAAAAAATAAAATAAAATAATGCACGCTATGTATGTATAATTTTTTCCTGTTCTTTACTGGTGCTCACCCGAAGGTATTTGGCATCATGTTGGACTGCGGCGCAGTTCACCTTAGTTCGAGCCCCTAAGGTGTTAAGCTAAGGTTCTGTGGCTTTCCGCCCTCTTGGTCTGGTTTTATGAGAGATGGTGGTCAAAATGGGGATCTTCTTCTCTCGGACAAATTGCTTTGTTGAACAAGGCATTTAAACCATGCCAGATAATGCTCTCCCTCCTCCGTGCGAACTTTTCGTCTCTCAGCCTGGCTGCTTATCCCACTTTCGTGCGTCGGGGCATGCGCGCAAATAGGTCGAACGAAAAATCTTGCTGGACCTCTTGTTGACAGCGACCTGTTGACTGGTGATTTTCCAGACGTCTTTTCAACGTCAATACAGCCATTCTGTCTTTAGACTTGTGTAATCATTGCTTCAGCTTAG
>NW_004797272.1:1839929-1843614 GCF_000002075.1 Aplysia californica | reverse complement strand
TTGCTCTGCTGAAATGAATTTGACACACACATGCACACACACTCACACACACACACACGCACATATGCACACACACACACGCACGCGCACACACACACGCACGCGCACACACACACACACACACACACACACACGAGCAATGTCATGGTACTACATAATAATATGTATAATAGAAGCTTCCGTGAAGGGGCACGGGCTCTATTCTG
Organism: Aplysia californica; assembly: GCF_000002075.1. Taxonomy (NCBI): domain Eukaryota; kingdom Metazoa; phylum Mollusca; class Gastropoda; order Aplysiida; family Aplysiidae; genus Aplysia; species Aplysia californica. The sequence goes on along the minus strand of NW_004797272.1, from coordinate 1,843,408 downwards.
GGTAGGTAATCTTGCTCGATAAATAATCGATGTAAATGCTCGACTGGTCTCAGAACACTTCTTGTTGAGATAATATATCTGACCTTTGGGTGAGTTTAGCGTTTTGCTTGGAGCTGATAGATTTCTTTTGAGTGCCATTGTTGTAGCCCCCCTCCCTCTCCCCTCCCAAATCACGTCTCTCTCTCTCTCTCTCTCTCTCTCTCTCTCTCTCTCTCTCTCTCTCTCTTTCTCTCTCTCTCTCTCTGGGCATGCGCAAAGTGTTTGTTGTTGTTTCGTCTCTTCTTTTTTTTTTGGTACCTACCTGTCTCTTGAATTCTGCCTGCTGGACCATGTGCGTCGGTTTCGAGACGACCTGTCAATTGGGGCGTTTTAGTGTACCGACTCAAATTATGCAAAGTCAATAGGTTTATGTTGACCCCTACTTACCCTTCCTTGACGCGCCAGTGGCAACGTCTTTGTTGCAGTAACGCCCGAGTCAAACGTTTATTTGGAAAGCTCTTCTCAGAGTCATGTGGGTAGTTGGTGGGTGCTCTGGTGTTGTTTAATCTTTCTTTCCTATCACACTTTTGTCAACTTTATCGCCCCTCCTTTTTTATACTCTGTCTAGTAGCACGTTTTACCTTCGGCACTCATATGACTTAAAGTGCCATAAAACTTTTACTAAAACAAAACTCAGAGTTTTGAAATCTGATATCAGTTCAGTTCGTCCCCCTTTTGCTTGCTTTCTTGTGTAGAAATTTTAAATGTAAAGTGACACCAATTAATGGGAAAGGTCAATATTTAATGGAGTGAACCCGGGGCTGCAGTGTGCGTGGATCTTGTGTATCCCAATCTGCCCGTGTTGTCCCTGACAGTGGGGGCTGAAGTAGCTCGCCTCCAGCATGATCTTAATCATCGATTTTCGATCATTTACTATGATCGGTGTCTGCTTCCAGATGTGTTCATACCCTGATTGTATCGATGGTGCTCTTTGACATGGTTTTTTTTTCCTCTCGTAGCGTGCAATGCTTTAAGTGATATCGAGTGATCATGCCAAAAGAAAGTTCCAAAACAGACCTGCCACACGTCATCATCCTTTGACTTTTTTTTTGTCCTTCTGTGTCACAGATCCGTTGTAATGAAGGGTTATTGTTTACGTTATTGAAACATTAAGATTCCTGAAGTGTACACAGATTTGTTTTGTTTCTTTTTTAGACTATGGGGGACAGCAAAGTATTTGAATTCCCAGATTCCATTTTTTAAATAAGAATTCCTTTCCTCCGGAAGATTTGTTCTAATATATTCTTGTTTCGACCAGTTTTTTGTTTGTGCTGGTGGATCTGGTGAAATTGGAATGCCTGCCTTGGTTTTTACAATATTATAATGGGCTCAGAATTGATTATTGTGTGCTTGTGTACTGTGGGGACACAAGTTTTGTTAACCCAGCGGAGAAAGTGAATAATTTAAAAAAGTGTTTGTCAACTCTGAACTGTCGCGATGAACTTTTCAAACCTGTTAAGTGTAATGCCCGACGCCGAGTGCTGTAGGAAGGAGACAAGAATCGATGGTCTGAACGTGTGTGCTTTCGTGAGTCAACTCTTATTAAAATTAACATATAATTATTTTTTATCTATGAGTCCACGTATGCCGCCCTGGAGTATCGGGGGTTTTTTTTAATCATTTTTTTTTTATAGTTTTCTTTTTCTTTTACTGCGTTGAATTTCAGTACAATTATGGGAGTTGAATAGGTGTCCGTGTGGATAGCCACTTTCTTTCACCTTTCAATGTCCATTCGTTTGCTTGGAGCCATGGTGGTGGACTAAGGCGCGGATGATTCTCGTTGAATGTCCTCATTTAAAATGGAAATTTTAAAAAACAAAGAAACGTAGGTTGTTTGTTTGTTTTTATTTTGGGGTTGGGTATTCCACCTTTTTTGGTATCCCACCCTTTTGACTCTGTCTTATTAGTCATAGATGTTATATTCAGACGTATGTGTTCAAAAGGAACGTTAAGAGTTTAGAGTCAAATGTTTGGAGTCGTATCACTAGGATGCCATTTTATTTTGATTTCCTTGTACGTACTAGTTCGAGTCTTTTCTCTTGAAGTTTTTTCATTGTTGGTAAAGTTGTGAACTTTGATATCCATGACCCTGTTGTGAGTCCCTATAGGAACGGTCTTGGTTTTGAATTTTATGAGCTTCCATGTTGTAACCGCTTCGTTTGGTCCTATCTTGTTTGTTTTAGTAAAGAGAAGCACATCATCACATTAATGGTTATTTAGTGTACGGGAAATCGTAAGATGTTATTATTTTGCACTCTTTGTTTGACCTGTTGTCTGTTGTCTTTCGCTTTTGCATGGCCTGCTTTTTATGACGCTTGGTAGTTCCACAACTTAATCGAGAGAGGCTCAGAGTTTTAGATGTTGGCATTTTGGAAATAAGCATTTTTGCAACAGTTTTCAACGTACGTTTTTGTCTGAAGTTTGGGTGAAAATTGCCGGAAGTTAAGGCCGCCGTTGCACGCAGAAGACGTGTGTTCTATTCCCGAAGTGGGAAAATATTTTTCTCTGTGCTCTGTATTGTGGGATTCTGTATCTGCTTGTCCTCATAATTGTTTCGATTGGGACGTAAAGCATCCCCCCCCCCCCGAAAAAAGGTAAAATAATACGTTTGGGGACAGCCGACTGCTCGTTTTCTCTGCCACTGTCATTTCTTTTTTCTATTGTCTTGCTTGTTCCTCCTACTGATATAACCAGCATATGCCGAGTAGACGCGTTTCTTTTGTAACATTAACGAGCCCGTCGTGAACCCGGGAAAGGCCTCTGTATGTTCTTTGAATTGCACACAATGTCTTTGTGTTGGCGATATTGCGTGGCGTTGTGGAAGCAGTGTGTGTCAGATTATACTATTGGCGTGCATATATTTGTATTTCTCACTTGTCTCTGATTTTTATGAGTTGCTTATTTTCCTGTATTTCCGTCGAAGGAACCTGGCCCTCTTTGTCATGTTGTCAGGTTTCCGAGATTGTGTACTAATTATTTGTAAGACCTTCCTGTGTATTGCCTGTACTTGTATTGTTGTCGGAGGCTCTTTGTGGTCTGTACGGAGCGCTTTGTGTTTTTGGCCCTCATTCGTTTTTACGTTGAGAGGTTGTTGGCGGGTGCTCTGGTGTGGGTTTGCTCATTCTTTCCCTTCAAGTCAAGGATCCATCGTCCTTTTCTCTCCTTCTTTGTTATGTTTGTTACAGTCTTGTAACACCTCTAATCTTCGGCACTTTTATGACTGATTGTGTTGCAAGTGCTGTAAAACTCTTACTAAAACAAAAGTACTTTTGAGGTCGTCTACCGAGATGATAAAGTCCATATAGAGACTTCTATTGTTGATTCGACAACATTCCACCAAAGCCCAGGTCTTAAATATTAATAGCGGGCACAGACACCTCATTCTCGCCCTCACAATCACATGCACGCACCCCGCCCCCACACTTACACACACACACACA
>NW_004797272.1:1834930-1836132 GCF_000002075.1 Aplysia californica | reverse complement strand
ACTACTACTACTACTACTACTACTACTACTACTACTACTACTACTACTACTACCGCTGCTGCTTCTTCCTCCTCTCCTGCCTTTCCCTTTCCTCTTCTTCATTTTAACTTCCCGCTTTCTCAGTTGAATAAGAAAACAAACAACAAAAACAAAAATAAACAAAAACCTCCGGCGATCACTTAATTGATCTCCTTCTACATTTTCCACCCCCCGACAGGAGTAGCAATTATTTTTAACTTCAGATCAAGCTTTTTTGTATTACTTTAAACATACGGGTGGTTCTGGTTTGTTTTCAATTGTGTGTTTTTTTGTTGCGTTTGTCCAGTCGACGTTGATTGATTGGTAATAATATTACTTAGCCCGACTCAAGAGACGCGGGGCTCACGGATCCATGTTAATGATAATTTGCGATACAAATTCGATGCATCTAGCGAACCGTCTACTCGTGTTTGTCATGCGTACTATTCTTTCAAATGAATATATCGCGGTCACACTGATACCTGTAATTTCCGTCGACGACCCTCGACGAGATTTATAGTGCTCGTTCGATCGATACTCTCCCACTCCCTTTTCTCATCTCACCCTCCTGCACTTTTCATTCCTTCTGCCTTTTTGTTTTTCCTTTTCCACCCCCCACGGCCATTTCCTCCGTTTGTTGGTAGTTTACGGGTGCTATGGTGTGGTTCACTCCTCTCCTGTCAAACATTTATCGCATGTAAACAAAATTGTGTTGCATGATGAGCGTGTGGAACGTAAATTACAATCTACAATCATTATCATTTCTTTTGATTGAGTATGCCTCTTCGTCAGACCTTATTTATTTGTCTGAAAGCGAATTTTCTTATTATTTTGAAAACACGTTTGGTGTTTTACCGTGGTATTATGAGAACATTCTTCTCTGTGACATCTGAGATTTTGGAAATCCGAGTAAAGTTTTAATACAGATCTTGTTAAAACTGGTTCACGGCCAAACCCCGGTTTTCACCTTTCCGTGTCTGGAGCTTAAATAAAATTTGAGTTGAATGCTCCAGCGTTAAGAAAGTATTTTTGGTTCTCGACTCGTCCAAATCGATATTATCTCATTCGCTTGCATTAAGACCACCCTAGTTTACACGTTGTTGCTTCTTCCCGTATTCCCGTCATACATCACGGTGAGACGGCGGACGCCAGCTGTTGGTGATTTAGAAGGTTTGGGGGGGGGG
>NW_004797272.1:1824701-1830462 GCF_000002075.1 Aplysia californica | reverse complement strand
CCTTTCCTCCCCGTAAACTTCTCACCAAGGCTCCAAGCAGTGTGAATTCAGAATTCTAAATAGCTGTAGGTTGGGGCACCGTTGATAGGTTCTACCTTTGTATTTTTTACCTTAGCTAAATAACCGATATCATGTCGAGTCTTTAGCAAAATAGAACCTGTTATTTCGTTACTTCAAATTGAACTGAAGGTAAGTAACATCGGTCCTTTAATTTTCAAGTCTTAAGATTATAACGGTTTGAGCACGGGATACCAGGCGGAGGTTGTGCCCGGTAGATTGTGGACCGGCGTCTGGTGCAGCGATGAGGCGCTGTGCCGTTGCAGACAGGAAACGTACGTTCGATTCCTGTGCTCTCCCCCCCCCCCCCCCCCCCCCCCTCTCTCTCTCTCTCTCTTTCTCTGCCATATTCTCAGCTTAATATTCTGTCATAATCTCTTGATTGTGATCAGGTCGTAGACGCTAGCCGCGGGAGCCTGCTCCAATGTCTAGGCCTACTCGCTAGCTAGACCATCTGAGTCGACGACGCAACACGAACGCGAAGGGAGGAGTTTTAAGACGTTGATCTGCCATGATCAGCGTACAAAAATACACCAGGTTTCGTTTCTGGGGCCATGGTCTCTGCCCGGGGCCAGAGGGGGATCTCGTGATGTCCTCATTTCGTCTGATAAAATTTATAACTTTTATGTCGCCCGGAGAGAATCCTTTCGAATTCTCCCGGCTAATGTCGTTCTTTCAATGGCATTCCTTTTGGGACTTTTTTCTCCTTCGCGCCTCTAGCTATTAAGGGAGAAAAAAAAATAAAAACAACCCAGTTACAGTCGCCTTTTTTTTTCATCTCACATTTCATTCTTTTATACTCTTAATCAATTTGTCATCCTTCCTTTCTTGTCTTTTAAAAAAAAAATCTATTATAGCCTTGTGGTGTAAGTGTTGCTAGAAGGATACCACGTCTTCTGTCTGTTCACCTGTCTTACCGTCAGTTTATCTATGTTTGTCCATCTGTCTGTTCTTCTGTCTGTCTTTTTTTTTCTACTTGTGGTTCAATAGCTAGATGCTTCTGTTGCATCTCCCACTTTCGGATATTACAGTTTCTATTCCCATCTGCCGGGCTACTTTTCCGTAGTTTGTCTTCCCTCCCCCCCCCCCTTGCGCCATTTCCCGGTATCTCCTCTAACTGCTTATGTGTGTGTCTGTGTGTGTGTGCGCGTGTGTGTCTGTCTATCTGTCTCTGTCTCTATCTGTCTCGCTCGCCACAAAACACAAACCCAAGCACCCGCACATGAGTGCACGGTTGTGCGTAGGCACACTCTTATCCGCTAGGCACATAAGACATGTATCTTGTCAAGACGAGTGTAACATTAATATCAAAGGCCCTGTGGGATTCATCGTTCACAATGTAGGCGTGTATACCATTAATTGAAAAGAGGTGAGTGCCGGAAATGGGACGTGGGTAGAAGAGTCTATTATATTGCTTTTATGGGCTATAGTGTGCTGATTTAATTATTTCCTTTCTGCTATTCGTGTACGTAGATTGCTCGTATTAGATTGCATTTTAACGATTTGTGTGTAGGCCTATAGATTGTTTGTATTAGATTTGTAACTATGAGATTATTTTGCTTGTAGATAGACAGCAAAGAAACAAAGAAAGGATCCCCCCCCTCACACACACGCACTTTTTGTACTCAACATTCGTGTAGGCAGCTTAAAGGGAAGAGAACTCGCAGATGTAGTCAGGTCTTGCAATTTATAGTGCGGTGTTTACTTGCTTAATCTCTTTGTTTGCGTATGCCGAAGAGATACACCGTGACCTTGCGATAGCCTCTCGCCATATGGTGCCAGATAATATCGTAATGTATTAAAACGACAACAATGCGACGAAGTATGGAGGCCACGTTTGACAGGCATTTTTTTAGGAAGGGGGGGGGGGGGTTGTTGGCTATCCAGTTACCTGGTCATGGTGTACTTTTCGCCAAATGTGTGTGTGTTGGTATTAACAGAGCCGTATCGATGTGTTTTGTAGTGTGGTCTGATTGTGGGTGGGCTTATTGTATGTAAAACAAAGAAAAAGCTAGAGGGCCCACCCGGCCCACCTATCGCCTAGCGCACAGGCAAGAGTGCGTATTAGTTTTAAGCCTCGGCAAGTGAACCCGGCCAATGTAAGGCCCAGATGAGCAGACAAACTCTGCAGTTTAAATCGAAAGACCTGACTTCATGATACAGAGCTACACTGATTGGCAGGCCCTATAGTTCTAAGAACATTTTGTTGTAGTGTAGTATTAGTAGCCGAATTGGTGTGATTATGTAGACTGCTCCGCACGAATTCATTTGAACAGTGTGTGGGTGGAGGGCACCACTGGTAGGCCAAACTTAAAAAAAAATTATATTCACCTGTTGTTGTTTTGTTGTTGTTGGTTGTTGTTTTTTTTTTGGGGGGGGTGTCGGTTTATTTTGCTTTTTTCTGCACTCAGTGACTGATATTGTGTCAGTGCTATTCTTTTTAATTACTCATATTCTTGGTATCTATCTCTGACTATCTCTCTCAGACTATCTGTGTCGGACTGACTGGGTTGGTATCATGGGTTAAGGTCTAGTTAAGGTCTCCTTTCAGAACTTACATGACTTTCTGCACCCTTCCGGGTTTTCCAGTCTTAGTGGTGCCAACATTGAGGCAGCCACGACGTCGTGCGCAGGAGGCGATGTTAACTTACTTTTAGAAAGGAGTCCTCATTTACATCTTTACTATGTGGTGTTCGTTATCTGGCTCACATGGTTGTTTTTCTGGTTTGTTTAAATGGTGAGCTGTACAGAACGACGGATGAATGAAGTATTGTCATCTCAAGACGTCCTCATAACAAGCTGAACCAATGAATTTTCAAGTCGTGTCCATGGATGTGTAGTTTAGTTCAGACAAGGAGCCATTAGCCTAGCTTCAGACTCAACGGGACCTCACATCTCGGTGGTTGGTTGGTAAGTGATATGGTGTTTTCTGCTCTTCCTATTTGTCTTCACTGTTGCTTACCATTATCGTAATCTGTTTCTGACAAAATGTGACGGCTCTCAGTTTTATTTGCCGAGCAGTACGAGCCAACTATTTGGGAAATTTGGTATGAAAGTTTCAAATTCAAGGATTTGAATTGCACGTAAAACTCGTGACAAAAGTTGCTTTCGTGATTCCCATTTCCAGGAGTGATCATATATCTTATTGATCGAAGCTACGAGTCAGTTATGATAACCATCGTTAGCCTGATGCTCGTTGCCATGACAGTTTGTGTACGACAGCTCGGGCAAATCCTCCCCAAGCGATCCCACGACGCACAGAGGCGTTGGATTTCGGACGGTGCTGTGTGTAGTAGTCTGAAAGCGAACAGTATGTGCGTGTGCGCGCGCGCGCGCACGTGTGTGTGTGTGTGTGTGTGTGTGTGTGTGTGTGTGTGTGTGTGTGTGTGGCGTTCCTTGACCCTGTGCCTCGTGACCACGTTTTTTTCAGTATGGCAGTTGCGGTGTCCTGCAAGCTCATTACATTTTTCTTTGTCATGTCTTGCTCTAGTTTAGAATTATAATGTATAGTGCCTTTGTGAAATGCGATTTATTTCGTGGCCGGATTTTACTCGTCCTGACGTCCTGACTTAAATGTCGCTCCTCGTTACGTAGATTTTTGCCTGCGGGTTTCTTTCCTCGTAGTTTTTGTTTTTGCAGCCTCTTCTATGAGATTGTGTCATTTGCCCCCCCCCCCCTCCTTTCCTCCCCGTAAACTTCTCACCAAGGCTCCAAGCAGTGTGAATTCAGAATTCTAAATAGCTGTAGGTTGGGGCACCGTTGATAGGTTCTACCTTTGTATTTTTTACCTTAGCTAAATAACCGATATCATGTCGAGTCTTTAGCAAAATAGAACCTGTTATTTCGTTACTTCAAATTGAACTGAAGGTAAGTAACATCGGTCCTTTAATTTTCAAGTCTTAAGATTATAACGGTTTGAGCACGGGATACCAGGCGGAGGTTGTGCCCGTTAGATTGTGGACCGGCGTCTGGTGCAGCGATGAGGCGCTGTGCCGTTGCAGACAGGAAACGTACGTTCGATTCATGTGCTCTCCCCCCCCCCCCCCCCCCGGGTCAGTGCTACTGGATGAAGTGTCTTTAGGCCGTTTCCGAAGGGGAGATATTAACATGGTCTTATGCACAGCAGAATTGTAAATGGGCTGATTTATCAATGTCATGCTCATACTGTGCCGTAACGACATAGATCTAGTCGGAACTGCTGCTTTCTCTTTCCTCATCCTTACTATCGTCGTTTTCCCTCTACTTCTTTTATATTGTTGCATATTTATCACTCTCTTGTGACCTGCTATTTCCGGGTGCCTTGACAGTGGGAGCAGACTTTGTGCTTTCGAGGCTGGAGACGGGCGCAGAGTAAGTCTGATTTCCCGTTTGTACTCCTCTGTTGACATCCACCCCTTTGGCGCTCATTTGACCTTGCGAGCCTCGTAAAACCTTCCTGTAAAAGATTCCTCCTGTTTGAGAAGAATTTTAGTTATGTATCTGCGTCTTTCTGCTGGGACGCTATAATATATCACTCAACCTGATTTGACCCTGACAGGCTAGGTTGAGGGAGCCCGCCTCCTAATTAATTGCAATAATGTCGGTTGGGGTGTGTGTGTGGGGGGGGGGGGGGGGTATTGTGCTCTCCCAATTAATCAGACTATGGCGTTGTGGGAATGGTTTTCTTAATGTGAGGGTGGTTGAAGGACGCAATTGGTAGATTTTTACGCCTATACTTTCCGTCTTTTGTTGGGTTTTTTTTTCCTAGTAATGAATGATTATCATTGTGTCTATATGTGCTTCTCTTTCCTCAAACCCAATACATGCATGCGATACGTATATGGGAACTACTTTGCCCCTACTAATCCTATGTACTTTTGTACTCCGATCACCAGAGCCAAGTCCTCCAACCTCGAATTGTCTGCTTATATTGTGCCTTTTTTACGGCCTTGTACTCGAAAGAGAATGTCATAAACGTTACCCGAGATACGAGTTCTTGTGCTCTCTCTGCATGCGTCGTGACATCACTTGTTTGGTGACTTTTATTCGGGCACATAATAAAGTCAGGTGTCGAGTGATTGGTTATGGGTGCTCCATGAGCTCAGCTGATATCATGCTGGGCTCAGGGGCGGGTGGCCCAGGTCCGAATCTTCAACTGGGCGCTTTTGAACTCGGGTTGTTGTGTTGAGTTTTCAAGGCTCTCAACCCATTTGCTCGTGCATTTATCTGGAATGGGTATTAAATTCGGAATATATTGATGTAAACTTAAACACCCGTATCTGGACAATTCGGATTATAGAAGAAATACGCTAATTTAGCATTGCCTATTTGGGCCAGTAATGGTTTACGGTTTAGCTGTTCTGTGTTGCATGCAGATTATATGAGGTAATAATCTTTGCAAATATCTCCGTGTGTATTCCACTCCGCCAGGGTTGGCCCCTGAGAGGAAGGATCGAAGATCCGGGCTCTTCATCTAAATCTTTCCTTTCTTTTTTGGAGGGTGGGGGGTGGCGAAACATGCACAACCAATCCTGCTGAGGCGTTTTTTTTGCTCCTGGCGAAATGTGGCCATCACGGTTCGTGTTGACCGGGCGTACGCCACATCTGAACTTCAAAGATTTGGCCAGCACCACAAGAGAGCGTCAGACCGTGCGGATCGTGTGATTAACCCGTAATGTCCCCCGGCGTGTGTGCTTCATCGAGGCCGACTCCACTTCCTGTCTGT
>NW_004797272.1:1822107-1823466 GCF_000002075.1 Aplysia californica | reverse complement strand
GTGTGTCTCTCTCTCTCTCTCTCTCTCTCTCTCTCTCTCTCTCTCCTTCTCTCTGTCTGTTGGCAGTTGACGGACGCTTTGCTTTGGTTTCCCCCTGCTTTCTTATCGAATATCTATCATCCTTATCTCTCCTTGTTGTTTGTGTTTTTTACTCTCCTGTAATACTTCTATGTTCAGCACTTACATAACTTAATTTGCTTAAAAGTGCAGTAAAACTCTTACTAAAACTAAAGTCTCCCTCTTACTCTCGCTCGCTCGCTCTTTCTCTCTCTCTCTAAATTTGTGTTTGTGTGTGTGTGTGTGTGTGTGTGCGTGCGTGCGTGCGCGCGTGTCTGTGCGTGTGTGTGGAGGGGAGAGAGAGAGAGAGAGAGAGAGGGGGGGGGGGGGGGGGGTCTATACTTTTCTTTCCCCCCCCCCCCCCAACCCCCAGTCTACGACAGAACCAAGTTAGTTGACACCGCAGTGAAATATGTCTAACCTCGCAAATTCGAGTTGACCTTTTTTGTGGGTTCGAACTAAGGTCACCACCGTGATGGTCGGGCGTAATGCCAACTGTGCTGGCGTGGCATCTTTTTTTAAAAATGGATTATGGGATTTATATTCATGCTTGCCTCCAGATTTTGGCAGAGTCTGCAGAATGGCAGCAATCATTCTGGTCAGATTTCCCCCAAATTGAGTCTGATTTGGAACAACGTGGCTTCGTGGGGCCCCTAATCAATCGCGTTTGTTTTTCTGGGTCAAGGAGAGTGTGATTCGGAGGAAGTTTCCAGATGCTTGCATCAAAGTGTCGGGCTAAAAGACATTGTTTCCGTGTTATTATTTTGATCCTAGTAGCAACTGTAATAAGAACGGCCATAGGGCTCTTCTGTCACTTACATCGTTGCTTCTTTTTCTCTAGAGCAGTGTTGGGTAGGTTTGGCCGTGGGCATTGACCAAGTTTGTTTAATAGTGAATATTCAATGTGAGCTGGTAGCTTTTGGGATCACATGTTGATACTATAGCAAAGATAATACAGACTACCGTTTCACCTCCAATTTTTTTCTTCTAACTAATTTTCATCTGATGAAAACGTTGCCTTAAAAGTAGTTTGACGTGATTTATAACATTTAAATCTCAGGGGCACACACAGCACCTCAAGCATATTATTATTCCATCTATGATGAGCTTGTTTCAGCTGTGAAGTCAAGGAAAATTGAAAGCACCTAACGAAGGTCCAATGAGTGCATAGGTGACTGTGTCACTGGGTGGAAGCAGAGACTTTCACCCCGTTGTCAAGGCTTGGAGAGCGTGAGCCCTTAGAAAAGAGAGAGCGAGTTAATAAGACATATACTTTTATGTTGTATTCTCTCTCTCTCTCTC
>NW_004797272.1:1820296-1821784 GCF_000002075.1 Aplysia californica | reverse complement strand
ATACTCCTAAAGATCCTGTCATCAATACTATCTCATCAATACGATCAATAATATTGCATTGGATATATTCTAGGCCTAGATTTCGTGATTGTCAATGTTTAGGCCTAGATCTAGATCTAGATTTAGTAGATCGTGAGCCTATGCACCCGGTGCCTGGTACCGGTACACTAGATTTATCCTCTTGTCTGATCATTCGTTACCGAAGTGAGACTATTTTTAAATCTAATGTTTTTCTTTTTAAATAATTTAGATGTAGATAGATTATTGAAATACGTTGATCAGTACTTTAGTTTGGTAGATAGATCTATATAATTATTTAGATATAGATCTAGATTAGAATGGGCCCTAGAGTAGGATTAATTAGGACTCTTTCATACTCTATCCAACAAGCAAAGGGCCAAGCCACCAGGGCTCAGTCACACGCTCGCTGTGGGCGTGGCCTATTTTACGGGTGCAACGTTGTTGTTTTTTTTACAGAGGGAAAGAGGCAGCTGCAGCATCTTACCGTAGGGTGTAGTGCCTTTGATTATAGTTCATTCAAGGTGGGGGGGTTTTTTGGTAAGTGGTGTCAAGTCCAGTTGTAACTTCACGACCGACCTTTTCTTACTAATTGCAGTTGACTTCTTTTCTTTTCTTTTGTTGTTGTTGTTGTTGTTGTTGTCCCCAACGACACAATTTAGATTTATGTAGAAGAGGGGCTGCTTATGTCCTGCCTGATAGGGCCACCTCGGGCTTAGAGAGATACACAGTATTCTAGCAGAAAGACAGAGATAGCTGATGAAATGGACTTACCCAATTCGGGTTTCGAACTGACTCTTTTGCTTGACTGTGTGAGGAACCTAACCATTTCCCTACAGCAAACTGCCCTTGTATTATTGACCCGGCAGGTGGCGTTAAATTACACCCCCCCCCCCTCTCTGCCGCTCTCTATAACTGTCGTTTGGGACACTCACATATATTATACACGTGGCCACAAGCGTGCATATAATAGTGGATATAGTAAGAGGCTTGCAGGCGCACGAGTTCGATTTCATGAACTGGGATATTAATTGGTGTAGCGGTTGGCGTTTGCAGAAAACGAGTTCGATTCCCGTGTTGGGAGAATTTTGTTATTGCTTATCTCGGTTGCATTTGGGTGTTTTTTCCTGGAATACCGTCATCCCGGTCGAAGCCAGGTTGGAGGTCGCCACTGGTAGGTTCTGTTCCTTTTGTTTCCCTCTGTTGTTTCTGTCTGTCTGCCTTACTTTTTCCCAGCATAAGATGACCGTTGTTGTGTCGATATTCTTCTTTATACTCAAACTTCAACTCAGAAGCTCACTCTCTCCCAGCGTGTTGTTTGATTAGAAGCCACAACTGGTTGGTTCTAATTGCACTTGTTCACTTTCCCTGATTCTGTCCTTGCTCTGATTGATCATTATTGTATCGGTTTGCTTCTCTTTACTATTACGAATAAACTCTCTCTCTCTCTCTCTCTCCCCCGCCCTCTCT
>NW_004797272.1:1818153-1820196 GCF_000002075.1 Aplysia californica | reverse complement strand
TCTCTCTCTCCCTATCTCCCTCTCTCTTTCTCTCAAACACACAAACGTCATGTCATCCCCCCCCCGGGGCAGTGCGACTGACTGTAGTGTCTTTAGGCCATTCCCAAAGGGGGGACATTTCTCGTTCAAGCACAGTAGAATTGTAAATGGGCTGATTCATGTCACGCTCATAACTGTGCCTGATCTACAACAGGGAACTGCTGCTTTTTCTTTCCCAGTCCTTACTATTGTCATTTTCCTCTACTTCTTTTGTATGTTTGTCACACTCTTGTGACCTGCTATTTTTGGGGTGCCTTGATATTCGAAGCAGACCTTGTGCTGTTGAAGCTAGAGAGGTGAGCAGAATAAGTCTGATTCCCTGTAAAGATTTCTCTGTTGGCACCCACCCCTTGGCGCTCATATGACCTTATGCTGTTGCGAGCGCCGTAAAACCCTTTACTATTTTTTAAAATAATTTAAATTTAAAAAACGTCATGTCGTTCGTTCTTGTTCTCGTCACCATACTTTGGATTTGACGTCAGGTCAACAGGAATAGGCGTCGTTATCTCGGAAAGAAATCTGTGATTAGACGCGGGAGCCTACCTAATTTAAATGCCATCGTCGATTTTGTCTTTTCTTTATTACAAATCTGTGCCTGTGCCAGTGGAAGTATTTCTTATTGAGACAAGCTGTATTGAGACAAATATCATCCTTGCTGTTAACTGTTAGCTTTGTATGTTGCCGTCTTAACTCAACCGTTAGCCTTTTTATACTATGTTAATTATTTGATAAAATTGGTCTGGGTTTTTTTTACTTGCTGTTTTCATTCATATGTTGTTTTATTTGGTGTTCAATGTGATAATTCGAACAAAATAATCCCCAAATACGTTCAGTCTTTAAAAAACCCAAATTCTTGGCAGAACAGGTCATATATACAAGCGTTTTCATTTGAAACATTTAAACCTCTCTGTCTACTGCCGGACACGAATACATTTCTTTCTGCACTATTCTTACATATATCGTCTTTATCTCCCCTCTTTCTCTTTTTTGTGTTTGTTACTCTCTTGTAATACCTCTAATCTTGGGCACTTATTCCCTATTGTGCTGCAAGTGCCCTAAAACACTTACTAAAACTTTTTTTATTATTCTTACGGCAAACAAGTGTAATAGGATTTTGTCTTATGTGCGTGGTTAAAGCGCACTTCTGGTGGGTCCTGCTTCTCTACTTTCTGTCTGTTGTTTCTGTCTCTCCCCCCCCCCTGTACTAAATGGCAGATGGGTGGCTGGCTGTTGCCCTGATGGATACTATCGTCTTTGTCTCTCGAGATCCCCCTTCTCCTCTCTGGGTGCTACTTTCTCATAACACCCCTAACCTACAATAACATGTATATTACTTTTTTTTCTAATGACGTAAACGTATACTAATTTATTTTTTTTATGATTGGTTTTGTATCCGCGTGCTTAGGCTTACTCACAGTCCAACGATTTGTTCATGCCAAACAGGATTGCAAACTGAAAATGTGTTGTGCGTTGTCGTTTATTGGTACATAATCACTCAGTACTGTCGTGTTTGTCTACAATTTTTAAATTATGACAGAAACTCAATGGCATCTCCAGAAACCACCTACGCATTATGCTTTTTAAACACCAAAAGCTCATACCAAGCATGTGTTCGGGTCGAATATTGTCATAGCTGCGAATCATTTTAAGGTTTAGTGTATAGCACCGACAAGAACTGAAAATATATGGGGGTTTTTTTTTTCGAAGTTTAGGCATGAAGAAGTGGATATACATAATATTGTTGTTAGGAGGTAAACGAATATTTCTGTCTGCTGCCTCCTTGCCTTCCGGCTGGTTCGGTTATCTCAATTGTCTGTTGGTGTGTCTGCTTGGTTAGCCTGTTGGTATATTATTATGTTTCTCTTTCATCTCTCTCAGACTGCCTGCTTCGCGGCGTGTAGGCTCTTTATGGGCGCCGGTTAGTCTTAGCTCTGTAGAACCATCATCATGACGATCGATGGATCTATCATACAACCATTATTCTCTCTCTCCCCCCCCCTTCCC
>NW_004797272.1:1814981-1816792 GCF_000002075.1 Aplysia californica | reverse complement strand
CACACATACACTCACACACCCACAATCTGCTTTGATATAATATACCAATATACGTGCGTGCCGTCAACAGCTTGCAAGAAAACAAAAATAATAGCCTGAACGAAAAGCGCAAAGAATACCAGATGAGAATCAGCATTGCGAAAACAGAGAAATAATGAAAGTCAGCAGAAACCCAGGCCCACTGAACATAACGATCGTCGGTGCAAAATTCAAACACGTTAAGGAATACACGTGACGAAAGATTGGACATGGGAACTAAAATGACACGTAGAAAAGCAAACGAAGTGAACTACCAATTGCCACCATTACTAACCATTAAATCAGTACGAACCTGTAGCATTGGAAGTAAAAAGACAATTTATCAACAGCACATTCTTTCCAACACAAACTTACCGATGCCAGGCATGGTAGTTAAAGACAGCACAAAATAAAGGGAAGATTGTTGCCCATAAGATGAAATGCCTTAGAAAATTGTGGGTGGTTGGCGGGTGCTCCTGTGTGGTTTGCTCCTTCTTTCCTATCAAACATCTATCGTGTTTATCTCCCCTCCTTTTTATATTTGTTACTCTTTGTAACACCTCTAATCTTCGGCACGTATATGACCTTATTGAGTTGCAAGTGCCGTAAAACTCTTACTAAAGCTAAAACTGAAGCCTCGGAAAATTGAATAATGTCGCAAAAAGACTGCGTAAGGAACGAACGAGGCTGTCTGAAATTTAGCAAAGATAAAATTGATAATGGAGCATAATAATGCAGAACATGATATAATCAAGTGGTTGGGTCATCTGATGACAATGTCCCTTAATAAACTAGCAGCACTATCATACAACTCAAAGGAGTCCTGATACAAGGGCGCGGGAAGACCACAACTTGCGCTGGATGGCGTCGAAGAGGTCCTCCGAAAGAATAACATAAATATATCAATAACGACAGAAGACGCCCACCAAGCCCTTGACCAAAAATTGCACCTCCCCTCAATATCTCACGACACAAAAGGAAGGATAAAGTAATGTGTTTGCTGTGCCCAAGGTTTCTTGTTAATCTTTCTGTGTTTAAAAGGATTTACTACTATATGTAAGGGGGAAGTTGGGGGCGGGGGGGCATGTACAGTTTCTGAAAGTGTCCAGTGTGGTGGTTGACGGGTGCTCTGGTGTGGTTCGCTCTTTTTTATCAAGCATCAATCGTCCTATCTCTCCCCCTTTTGTGTGGCAAACGAGGCTGGGGTAGGCTCAGAGCAACCTACTACGGGAACCTAAACAAATGGGTAACGGGGGAAGATCAGGAAAACGTAACTTTTTAAAGAGCATCCGAGAAAAGAAATGAATGGAGAACCATGATCGCCGATGTCTGTCGCAGATGTGGCACTAGATGATGATGATGACTGATGACTCTATTGTGACACCTCTAGCCTTCGGCACTTATATGACCTCATTGTGTTGCAAGTGCTGTAAAACGTTTACTTAAACTAAACTGAAAGTGTCCATTTTCCTGAACTGTTACGTAAGTCACCATAGAGCTTTGTGTTTCTTCCCCAGCTCCTGAGCAACGGTACTGAGTGATTCACTATGAAGATGGGAAGATTACGGTTCCAGTACTGTAAGGTGAGTGGGTTTTTTCCCCCGACATAAATATTTTTCTATTGACGTGTCAATTTTGGCACCTCTGGCATTGTCCTCCTATTTCCCAATTTATCCAAAACCTTGAAAAAGAGGGATCTATGCGAGTTCGCTGAATAATTGTGATTGTTATTATTTAAAAACACAATTTCAATTTGATTTGTAGGTAGAACAGGGGAGAAAAAAGGCGCTTTG
>NW_004797272.1:1811345-1813721 GCF_000002075.1 Aplysia californica | reverse complement strand
CCACACACACACACACCAACTCTTGCGCAAAAAAACGTTGAGTTCCATTCTCTGGTGGAAAAGTAGGTTTTATCGAGTGGGCCTGTCTTTTTGCGAGGATATTGTATCCCACTCAGTCCAGGTTTGCCTTGCCTGGCAGAGTCGAAGCCGCCCGTGTCCTGAATAATCATAAGTGTGTCGGCTGCGGCGAGGAATATAGCTGCTGGCTATAGTGCTGTCAAAAATTTGTGGCGCAACTTATTTTCAAATATCTCCTCAACTATCGAACATAAATTGTCCAGCTTTTGCACAGTGACTTGTATCAATTTGTCTTAACAGATCAATATTTTTGTAAAGACCTCTAGACTATTCTAGAAAATTCTTTACTAAATACTAATAAAAATCCTAGCGGGTGGTTTCTACTGATTTTAATAGGTTTGCAGCTGGGACAATATCGTTTTTAAAAGCAAGTCCGTCCTTTTTTCCTAATCGCGAGTTTATCTTTATTGAATTCATGTTCTGAGAACTTCTAGTGCAAAAAAGTGTTCACTATGAAATTAATTTCTTGTAACAAGTTTTGCCACTAAAAGTAAAAGTGTCTTTGGTGAGCTGTGACGTAACCCATATGCTTTATGTTCATGTTATCTTGTTGTTGTTTTTTTCTTCGTTGTTATTCTTTGTTTTAAGAGAGGTTAGGAATGAAGGCGGCTTTAAATAGAACAATAATGTCCTGCAGATGCTATGATATCAGTGGATGATCAAGATTGTTTTCTATTTTAAACATATTAAAGTCCCAGAATCAGCTCATGTGTGTAATGGCTGGATTTGGAGAACATGCGACTGTACGTCTTTGTTGTTAGTTTAGTGTGTCTCTCCATGCACTTGGAAGTTAACTCCCGTCCATTGAATGACAGGGTTCGAACTTCATGCATGATACAATATCTGGAGGAAAATTCAAAGTACTGCATTCGTACAGCTAAAATGTCTTACGCTTATTTTGTTATGATAAAAATATACAACATGTGTGTGAACAGTTCTGTTTTCCGCGTGAAGGAGGTTTGTAGTATTTTATATAATCTTATGAAGCGAAGAAAAGTTTTTTTTAGTCTAGCCTCAGTTGTTGTGGGGAAAATATGATTAAGTTTAGACAAATTGAGACTAACTGGTGTGCAAAGTATGGGTGACATTGATTTACCCGTTATAAAGATGTTTGAGGATGAGTTTCGCCAGGTGGGTGGTTGGCGGGTGCTCTGGTGTGGTTTGCTCCTTCTTTCCTATTAAAAAATATATCGTCTCTATCTCCTCTCCTTCTTTTTTGTGTTTGTCACTCTCTTGTAACACATCTAATCTTCGGCACTCATACGACCTTATTGTGTTGCAAGTGCCGTAAAACACTTACTTTAGTTGCGCCACGAATTTTTGACCACGCTGTAGTTTGTAAAAAGAACTTTAAAAAAACCCCATCGTATTTAATACTTTTTTTTAGCGCCGGAGTACAGAAGTCGGGTTTTTTTTTTCTTTCTTAATATTTTGGTCCTATACGTATTGTCTGTTTTGTAGTCTTTCTCCTCATCGACTTGTCGATAATTCTAATTGAAAAAAAAAGGAATTTAAAAAACCGGGTTTCCGAAAAATAATGTGAACCAAACTCACAAATGAGTGGGAGCCGTCTCCCTTCCCATTTTTTACAGTATTGTTGACGTCTGCTTTGAATAGCATGGATTTTTTGAGTTCAGAAAAGTGGGTGTGAAAAGGTGGGAAGGGGGGGTCTTGGACAGTGCCCACCATATTGACCCGTTGCGTGGGTAGTGTCTCTATTTTGGTTTTGAAAAGTTGACCACTGTGTAGTAGCAGTTAAGTGGGTATTATTGTTTATTTTTAGATCTTATATTTTTGTTCTTCTGCTAAATTTACGAAATAGTACAAGTTACCGCCTTTTTTAAAACGTTTATAGTATGGATCGTACTTTTGAATTCGGGCCTGAGCAGATTATTCTTCCAGCTGGTGCGGAATAAAAATTAACAATGTAGATACGAGACTCAGCTCTTATGGGATTTACAAGATTAACACTTCTCAAATGACTTCCATCCATTTAATGGCCATGAGATCCCGCGTACAGCAAAGGGCACTTCGGGGGTTTCGAGAGCAGCATTATTAAAGGAGATTGTGTTTTGTGTGGATTGACGTCAGATGCGATTTATCTCAGTTTTCTGCCGAGGTTTCATTGTAATAGTTAATAGATCTAGGGAAATGCTAACGCGAGAACTATACGTAACATATATTTTATGGAAGTGAAGACATAAGACGTGTGTTGCCCACACATTTGTTTTTATCTCCCCCCCCCTCTCCATCCCCTGCTCTGTTCGTTGTTTGTTTCTATGTTGTTGTTTTTTCGAA
>NW_004797272.1:1807966-1811245 GCF_000002075.1 Aplysia californica | reverse complement strand
TGTGTGTGTGTGTGTGTGTGTGTGTGTGTGTGTGTGTGTGTGTGTGTGTGTATGTTCATTTACTTTTAGTCTGTTGTTCAGATAACATAGCTGAGTTTGTGTTTTTGTGCTATTGAAATGGCCATGACAGGTGCATGTTTACCTGTACTTCGTATTATAGTGCTGGAAGTTTAAAACGTTACACCCCCCCCCCCCCCCCCACACACACACACCAACTCTTGCGCAAAAAAACGTTGAGTTCCATTCTCTGGTGGAAAAGTAGGTTTTATCGAGTGGGCCTGTCTTTTTGCGAGGATATTGTATCCCACTCAGTCCAGGTTTGCCTTGCCTGGCAGAGTCGAAGCCGCCCGTGTCCTGAATAATTATAATTATGTCGGCTGCGGCGAGGAATATAGCTGCTGGCTATAGTGCTGTCAAAAATTTGTGGCGCAACTTATTTTCAAATATCTCCTCAACTATCGAACATAAATTGTCCAGCTTTTGCACAGTGACTTGTATCAATTTGTCTTAACAGATCAATATTTTTGTAAAGACCTCTAGACTATTCTAGAAAATTCTTTACTAAATACTAATAAAAATCCTAGCGGGTGGTTTCTACTGATTTGATTATGTTTGCAGCTTGGACAATATCGTTTTTAAAAGCAAGTCCGTCCTTTTTTCCTAATCGCGAGTTTATCTTTATTGAATTCATGTTCTGAGAACTTCTAGTGCAAAAAAGTGTTCACTATGAAATTAATTTCTTGTAACAAGTTTTGCCACTAAAAGTAAAAGTGTCTTTGGTGAGCTGTGACGTAACCCATATGCTTTATGTTCATGTTATCTTGTTTTTTGGGTTTTTTTCTTCGTTGTTATTCTTTGTTTTAAGAGAGGTTGGGAATGAAGGCGGCTTTAAATAGAACAATAATGTCCTGCAGATGCTATGATAACAGTGGATGATCAAGATTGTTTTCTATTTTAAACATATTAAAGTCCCAGAATCAGCTCATGTGTGTAATGGCTGGATTTGGAGAACATGCAACTGTACGCCTTTGTTAGTTTAGTGTGTCTCTCCATGCACTTGGAAGTTAACTCCCGTCCATTGAATGACAGGGTTCTAACTTCATGCATGATACAATATCTTGAGGAAAATTCAAAGTATTGCATTCGTACAGCTAAAATGTCTTACGCTTATTTTGTTATGATAAAAATACCCCCCCCCCCAAAAAAAAATAAAAATAAATAAATAAATAAATAAATAAATACATAAATAAATAAAAATACAAAAATACAACAACAAAAAAACCAAGTCTCTGAAAAGGAAAAAAAATGGAAATAAAGAGTGAATATCGAGTATTGACATAATTGAATGTTTCTAGGCCTTTAGCTGAAAACTTACAAATGCGTCTGTTTCTTGAAATAAATCAGTGGAGAAAGTGTCTTGCTGTGTTGGAAGAATGTAATTCAAGCTGTTGCTTTTTTTTTTTTTTTTTAACATATTGGCACCGTATCAGACACAGGAGGCAGTCTTTTGTGTGTTAAAAGAGTGTCATTCAAGCTATTATTATTGTTTTTTGAATTTATTTTTCTAAATGAGGGAGTTGGGATTGAAATTTGTATGTTCGAGATCCCCATCCTGGTCTGAAGCTTTAGCTTTCTACCCTGGTTGAACAAGAGTTATTGACATTTTCTTCATGTGACATGCAAGAAAATAACGAAAAGTTGCCGGCAAATGGTTCATTGTTTCCTGTCGCTTAAAATGCAATCCTCACTCCACCAATTGATCTATTGTGTGGAAACCCGTATACAGTGCGTGGTCGACGCCTACGTTGCTGATACGTATACCCGCCGAGAAACCAAATATGCCTTGCTGATTGCTTCGAAGGTGGGGATGAGAATGCTTCCACAGTCTGTGATTCTTCCGTTTTTGGTAGTTTTCAAAATGTTTGACGATGCTTTGGTTTAGGGGGGGGGGGGGGGGGTTCTCTTAAACAATCAGTGCTTGCGTCTTTGTGGTTTTCTGGCAGTGTACATTCTTCTCTATGAGGTTTGAAGCGGTATTTATTATGGGTTTTTTCTTTGTGAAGAAGAGAGTGATGGGTTTAATATTTTTTAAGTATTTTTTTTTTTTTGGGGGGGGGGGTATATTTATTTGCCACTTTTTCTGGAAGAGCACTGCTAATATATTCTATTTCTCTTTTATCATTACAGTTGTATTTCTTGTCCTTTTTTCTGGTTTCTGTTCTGTGGCCGTCTGTCTTTCTTTTTCTCTTGAATGAATTGTCAGAGTCTGTGTTGCTTTTTTAAACTGGCAACAAATGGCCGTTGACGTGTCCAAAGACATGTATTTACTTATACGGACAAAGTTAACAATTCTTCTCCGTTCAGCTCAGGTTGCCTTGACAGTCTCCTGAATGATTACAATTATGTCGACGAGGACGAAAAAAATAGAAACCTACATTGACTTACAATATGTTAATATCTCTCGTCAGATTGTGATCGACATTGGTTAATCCTACATCTTTACTTTCCATCATTTGTTCTTTCTGTCTATCTGCTCCCTTCCTCCCCCGCACCAAGTGGTCGTTGTTGCGCTGATGTTCTTCTGTCTCCTCTGTCTGACGGGACCCCCCCCCCCCCCCACCCGGGGGCGGTGCCACTGACTGAAGTTTCTTTAGGCTATTCCCAAAAAGGAGGGGGGGGGGGGGGGAGACATTTCTCGTTCATGCACTGTAGAATTGTAAATGGGCTGATTCATCAATGTCACGCTCATAAGTGTGCCTGATCTACAACAGGGAACTGCTGCTTTTTTCCCCCTAATTCTTGTTATTGTCATTTTGCCTCTATTTCTTTTGTATGTTTGTCACTCTCTTGTGACCTGCTATGTCCTGGGTGCCTTGAAAGTCGAAGCAGACTTTGTGCTTTTGAAGCTGGAGAGGTGAGCAGAGCAAGCCTGATTCCCTGTAAAGACTTCTCTGTTGACATCCACCCCTTGGCGCTCATGTGACCTTATGCAGTTGCGAGTGCCGTAATCATCATCATCATCCAGTGCCAGATCTGCGACAGACATCGGCGATCATGGTCTTCCATTCATTCCTTTGCTCGGATGCTTTCAAAAAAGCTACCTTTCCCTGATCTTTTTCTGGGCCTACTCCTGCCTCGCTTGCCCTCAATTTCGCCAGTGAGAGCTAGATGTTCAAGACCCTTACAGAGATGCCAACCTGTATGATTTTACGTATTTTAGTACGATTTTTTGCCGAAAATACGCGAGTACGACTTTTCAGGAAAAAAATACGCATCCTG
>NW_004797272.1:1806823-1807866 GCF_000002075.1 Aplysia californica | reverse complement strand
AGATACTATGGGGGAGGGTGTGAAGGCAACACCAGAGGACAAAAACTTGGAAGCACATTTCAGAATTTTGATTAGAGCTTTCTGCAAAGCGCGCGTTGGTGCAGGCCGTGTGCGGAATCGGGACCCTTCAAACTTTGCAAGTCTGTGTTATTGAAGTAATGTGTTCGCGTTTCATTGAATGGGTGATATTGTAAATTATACCTAGCCTACAGTGTATGTTGTGGCCTTCTGTTCAAGACTGGTTGATTTTCAGTGTCACTACATCTTGCCCTACCACAGTTATTACAACTCTCACAGTGCATGGGTCTACTTGAGTCTTTCAAGTTATCGCTTTTCTCTGAGTTTGAGCAATATGTTGAGTCTGTCAGTTCATAATAATAATATGAATCATGACACCCAGACTGGTTCTTGCTTGGCGAAATTTTTGTTCTAGGCCCTTCCGAACTCTCAAAGCAGGATTTATTTTTTACGTAATAATGAGAAGAAAATATTACCGGTATAATAGACTGAAATATTTAAGTCAAACAAGACCCCAGTACGACACTGAACACTGACAGTACGACACTGATCACTGACAGTACGACACTGAACACTGACAATAGGACACTGAACACTGACAGTACGACACTGAACACTGACAGTACGACACTGAACACTGACATGTTGTTGACTGGATACATCTATATTGTACGTGTGTGTGCTTTCTTTTTCCAACTGGTGAACTATCTAGTCATTTTTTTTCAGGAAATATTGCTTGACCCCCTTACCATTTTACTATTACTAGTTGGTGGGTCGGTCGTGGGGAATACACATTTTCCCCTGAAAATACACATTTTCAAATTTCCCAATACTCATTTCGGTTTTCTATGGTTGGCATCTCTGCATGGGACCTCAGAGATTTTTTGCCCTTATCCGAGAGGCTAGGTGTAGATCTTACCTACCATAAGGTCAGGGGTTTGGCTGAAAGAAAGCAGTAAGAAGGAGCCAAGGAGTAGCTGTAGAAAGGCTGCAGAAAGAGTCAAGAACCCAGAGGAGGGGGCAAA
>NW_004797272.1:1755940-1805685 GCF_000002075.1 Aplysia californica | reverse complement strand
TTTTTAGCTTTCGGGAGGATATTTTCCTCCACAGCTTCTATTATTGAGTCTTTCATTTTCCTCCATAGTTCTTCCGATTTAGTAATGTGTTTCCAAGACTTGAAATGTATTTCTTACCTCTATGGTGAAACGTTCTAATACCTCTACTAAATAATAATAATAATGAACTCACGGGTGGATGGAGGGTGCCGGGCTCCACTGTAAGTTATATAAGTTGCCGTGTTCCCCAGGTTACAGGAAGCGGGTGGTTTGGGGGCGCCAGTAGTAGGTCCTACTTCTTTTCGTTCCCTCTGTTGTTTCTTTCTTTCTGTCTTGTTTTTGTTCCGCACCAAATGATCGACATGCTTCTCTGTTAATCAAACTCAAACTGAATGTTACTGTGTAGTTGGCGGGTGCTCTTGTGTAGTTTGCTTCTAATTTTCTACCAAACATCTGTCATGGCGCTCATATGACCTTATACAGTTGCGAGCGCCGTAAAACCGTACTAAAACAACAAACATCTATCGTCCTTATCTTTCCTTCATTTTTATGTTTGTTGTTCTCTTGTAAAACCTCTACTCTTCGGTACTTATGTTATGACCTTATTGTGTTGAAAGTGCTGTAAAACTCTTACAAAAAAATATTCCCCCAGGTTGTGATCGCCACCTCCATGGTGTGGATCATGCTGGACGTGTTTGTGCTCATGTACTTCACCGACTGCACCAACGGGCCGCACTGCAATCCGCACGAGGTCGAGGCTAGGCAGCTGGACGGCGGTAGAGCCAAACCCGGATTCCTGCAGAAGATCTTCCCCAAAGGTACAATAACTGTGTGGATGTTAACGCCGCTTTTGAAAACTTTAAGGATCAGATTCAATCCCTTTCTTCCCTACTCCCCTTATCTTAAGGTAGGTTTAAGGGATCTAGGACTTGCTCTTCTTGGATAAGGACGAAACCTCTCGGAAGGCCCGGCCGTGTTTATGTTGCGCAAAGATCCCTAGGTGGTTCAAAATCGTAGAAGAGTAGGTTTTCAAGTCGCGATCCTGGCAACATTCAAAACTTTTTTAAAAAATCCCTTACCATTAAAATATCCTATCACATCTCCCTTGATTCCTAACGCATTAGTCGTGTCTTTCTTTTGGAGCATTTAAAGGAAATCAAGATATGAAGGGAGAAAAGTACTTTGACAGTCTACTTCCTTAAAGTCTGCCGCCCAGGCTAAGCTGTATCACGCATACTGCTTAAAGATTGTCTGTCTAGACGCACAAGACCATTCAAGGTTATACACTGCAGGAGGCGGGGCCACTCCGAATTTGAAGTCCTTCTCCGACTGAGTCCAATCGGATATATAGACTCTTATGAAAGGGCCGGACTTTCAAACAAACCGTTGAATGAACACGAATGCAATGAAATTATGTTCATGTGACTTTTGCAAGATAGGTTCTTAGTGTAATGATCGTCGGGTGTTTGTGGTGTATGTTTTGATTTTGCACGATTCTATAAGCACATTGATTTTTAGTTGAGTTATTTATTTGATTTATTATCATTAGCTCTTAATGTATATCCGTTATTCGGTCGTATCTTGTTTTCCAGTGTTTTTATCAAACTTATTTTGATTTTTTTTAAATGTATTTTTATGAGAAATATCTCGTTTCTTTTGGCTGTTCTGTTTCAGCCGGACTCTTTGCGATTACTGTATTTGTAGTTTGGGCGCCTTTCCCGTTTTTTATACTGAATTTTCAAGGGGGTTTTTTTCTATGCTGTGAGTTGCTCAACTGTATGTACAAAGCTACAGAAGTCTTTTGAGACAGTTGAAAGCAAATCGCGTTCCAGCAAGATCACGGTGATGATGCTACGTATGTGTGGTGTATTCGAGGTTCTCAATCTTACCTACCTATAGAAGGTGTCCGTGCGCGTGTGTTTGTCCACTCACGCAATCTCCTTCTTCCTCCACACCTTTGATCTTAAGGTACGTCAGATTGAGCACCTAGTCATCTCGGAAAAGGGCGAAAATTTTGGAGGTCCCCTGCACACTTTGCGCATGTTGCGCACATTAAGGTTCCCTTGGTGGTTGAAAATCGTAGAAGAGTAGGTCGTTTGGCTACAACTCGGGCAAAATGCAGCAATTCCCTGCCATAAGAAATATCCCGACCGCGCCTGTACAATAGTAAGCCACTTCTTTACAATTGGGGCATTTGTAGGAAGTCATGATCTGTAAAAGGGGGGGGGGGGGGGGGGGAGAGGGACAGTGCTTAAGCCATCTACTTCATCTATGTGTTTCTTCAGACTAGGCAAAACTGTCACGCATACATACTGCGTCAATGTCTTCTGTCAAGACGCAAAAGTCCTATAGTAGTAGTATGTGTCCGTTTGCTTACTGTTCGCATTCCCCCCTCTGAGGTTTGTGTTGATTTGTTTGTCTGTCCGTGAGATACAGAGTTAATTAATGCGAGTATTACCGAAGCATGGCCCCCACCCTGCCTGTTCTGTTTATTTGATGGATATACACAATATGTATGTTTTCTTATGTGTGTCCGACTGTATGATGTGCAGACTTGTTTTGAAAACCGCATGTGTCTTTGTGCGAAGACTTTTAAAAGTCAGTATTTAGCTTAAAATCTATTTTGGCTCTTCTAGCTTTAAAGTTCTAGGTGTTACGAAGTGGTAAATTGACTTTTAAAGAAATTGCACAGGACAATCACACCTGACAGCTTACAGATATATTTAGCTCTCAATGTAGGAAGCCTCTTTTGGGTCTATTGACTTGTCAAGTAATAACATCCAAGACTGTACGTGCACTCTGGTGTAATTCCGGTTCAATATGGAGTGCGTCATTTGACTGGAACCGAATGAAGAGTAAGGAGTGAAAGGTTGCGCCTGCACTCGACAATAGCGAGTCTGGTGTGTTTTGCCTTTCATTAGTGTTCCTATGGTGTGCACCAGCGCAGTTTTTTTTGTTTTTTTTAAGAGAGGGCGGAGAGCAACAATCAGAAATATTGTAATGCAAGTCTATGGTTGGGACCGGTAAAGAGAGGTTGGCATCCTGATTCGTACTATCATGTTTCCCAGGTGTTCCAGAAGTGGAGTTAGATTCTGAGGAGTCTAGCACGCCTGGAGGTGAGGACGGTGTCAGTTTATGGCTCGTCATGGTCTATTCTGGGTCTTACTTTGCTTTCCTGTGCTAAAGCATATTCAACCTGTGGCAAACTTACTCTTACTCCTAACTGACACGGAAGTCTTTAAAGCTTTGCTTATTCTGCCTGAATCATTTGTACGTTGCGGTTCTTGTTTCAGTTTTCTTATTTTCCTCCTGTTTTCTGATGTATGTTTTTTAAATTTTTTTTAAAGGAATGCCTGCATCTCCAAAAACTCTTCCCAGTACTTTGCATTTAAAGAGGGTTTAGGGTTTAGTTTAAGGCATGTATTATGCTTGAACTTGGATCTGAAGAAATGCAGAGCAGTGGCTGTTGCCCTGTGTGTCCTGTGGCTTTGTTCATGACTTGTTTTCTGATGACTGGATAACATCGTTGTGAGTGAAGCAAAATTGTATTGACCCATTGCTGAATAGCAGGTGGTGCTCCCCTAGACCGGGGCGGTACACACTAAGTCTTGCTCAAACTTACGAGGTGCGTCTCACTAGGAAGTTTCCCTTCTTTGTAAATCCCAATCCGTTCCACCCAGAGCGCTGGAATTTTATTATGTTTGTATTTGTAGTCTTTGTGACAAAAGTTGTTGTAATCATACCATTTTGACTTGAACTTTTATCTTTAAAAAATATATGTCCAAGGGAAAAACTTGAAAGTGGCCCAATGAACAAAAAGAGGAATCAAATGTTGTATTCTTTAACAATACAGGCATAGCCAATGATGAATACCACAGATCAGAAATACATGACAAATTAAGGCCAGTCTTTAGCACCCCCAGAAAAATAGATACATCGATAAATAAACAAATCTAAAAATAAATTAATAAATAAACAGACAAATAAACAAATACATTTTAAAAAATACATAAAAAACAAATCAATAAATCAATCAATAAATAAACCGATGTACTAGAAGCTGGCGTCATATTCCACCACGACAACGCACATGCTGTCCTCAAATCCAGAGTGGTCTCTTGACTCGTCGGGACCTATTCGTGGGATTTGCTAGAACATGCATCCCACTTGCTAGATTGTAACTTTTCCGTTTCCTAAACTGAAAATAAACATGCTTCGTGATCAGTTTTGAAGACGCAGATGAGATTCAAGGGACTGTCATAAAAGAAAAACAGGGCCTGGACAAAGGAATACTGGTTCATGTTTTCGAGCGCTGCGTGCATTCATAGGAAAGTGTGTAGAACATTGATGGAGCATAATGTTATGTTGAATAGATAACAAAATAACGTTTATTTTGAAATACGAAGAGAATTTCGGATAGCTATATGATTTGTAAACGGTAAATCGCAGGGGAACGTATGTGAGACGCACCTCGTTCATCTTGTGATTTATATACTGTTTTGGTGTTTGCGTCTATCGCCTCTCTTCTTATTCTTTCTTCCCTTTCCTTTATATTGACCTCTCGGTCAAGTGCTGCGCCTTATAAATGGCCTGCTTGTGTCTAGTCGATCGATACATTTACTGTATTAAAAAAAACAAATAAAATAACAACACCTGAAAAGTTTGATGTACTTACACAGGATGAGTAAGGCATCCTCTGTGTTGTCAATGGTATGTAGTAGCAATGTCACAAGATCTCAGCCTTCACAAATAATATCGCATGATTCCATTGCGCGTAGCTATTTGAGTTTGGGGTGATTTGAGCTGAAGATCACCCCCCCCCCTTTTTTTTTAAAGAAAGAAAAAAGATAGCATAGTAAAAAGTAATAATCATCATCATCATCCAGTACCAGATCTGCGACAGACATCGGCGATCATGGTTCTCCATTCATTCCTTTGCTCGGATGCTCTCAAAAAAAGCTATTTTTCCCTGATCTTTCCGTGTCACCCATTTGTTTAGGTTCCCCAAGTATGTTGTTCCGGGTCCACCCCTGCCTCGCTTGCCCTCAATTTAAAGTAATAATAAAGGAAAAAGTAATCATGATTTTAAAAATGCGATCCATTTTCCAAATGCTCTCAGTGCTCTTTGTTTTATGGCTTTCGTGTCAGTTGAAAAATGACTTCTAGTCCTGTTCGCATAAAGTCAGTGGGATTCTGTGAAAAACTGATTTTGGAAGTGTGCTCCTTCTTTTCTGTCAAGTATCTGTCATCTATATCCCCCCCCCCCAACCACCCCGTCTTTGTATATTGCTTTCTAGTAACACATGTAATCCCCAGCCCTTATAGTATGACCTGATTGTGTTGCAAGTACCGCAAAATCATACTAAAACTAAACTTACGTTACTGGCGTAAATCTGTTCGTCAGGATCAGCTTCGATGCGTGACTGTATATCACTTTGGCGCTTATATTTCTGCTGTCTGGGTTTTGTACTGTCTGTTGAGCTGACCGAAGGTTTAGTATAGACCCTCCCCCGGGTCTGTCTAAAAAGCATAAAAACAAAAATAAAGAAATAAATAAATGGGGGCTCTCATGGCCTAGAGGTTGGCCTTTCATTCAAAGGTTTCGGGTTCGAATCCGGGTAGTGACAGAATTATTTTTTTCTCCAAAATTGTCTCCTTTCACTTCCTTTCCTGCTCTCTAGCAATGTTCTGTCATCTGCTTTCGTCTCCACTTTCTGCCCTCACCCCCTCACTTCCTTTGCCCCCTCCTCTGGGCCCCTGGCTCTTTCTGCAGTCTTTCTACTGCTACTCATTGGCTCTTTCTTACTGCTGTCTTTGAGCCACACCCCTGGTCTTCTGGTAGAAAAGATCTATACCCTACCTTCTCTTACAAGGGCGAAAAATCTTGGAGGTCCCGTGTGCTAGTTGCGAACGTTAAAGATCCCTTGGTGGTCTAAAATCTATGAGTGTGCTTCGGCCTCCACCCGGGCAAAACTCAAAAATTTCCTACCAACTGAAAATGGTTAATGTGTCCCGCGCGCTCATATTATGACCGTATGCTATTGCGAGCGCGGTGCGTAAAACACTTACCCCCCAAAAATAAATATATTTAAAAAATGGTAATAAAAATAAAACGCCAAATCCTTCGGTGCGAAGCGAGTCTTTAAAATAACGTTTTGAATGGCATGTTGATAACTATTCAATCTCGTACATGTTTCTCTGTTGCATGCCTTTCTTATCCTCCTCCCATACTGACGAGAATTGTGATCCGACTTAGTGCGTATGTGTTTTAAGTATTATTATGGTGGACGTTTTTGGAATAGTGGGTTACAAACTCAGAGGACACAGCGTGAGCCCAGAGTTGATATCATGCTGGATTTCGGAGCGGAGACATTGCGAATACGCAACGGCCCAAGTTAGATCCCGGCTACTTTTCTCGTGTTTCTTTTTTTTCGGGGGGGGGGGGATAAAACTTTTTTTGGTACGGCCAAGCATGAGTAATGAGCTTTATCAGTTTTTGCCTCTTCAGCATGACGATTATTTGCATGAGGGAAACTGGTGTGGTGGTGCATGGGACAGTCATTTTCTTCTCTGTTCCTTACGTTTGCAAGTTTTCGTTCACATGTGTGCGCTGTGTCACTGCACCTGCAGCAGTTGGACCACAATACGTAATTTTGTCTTTGAATAATATGTCGTAGTGTGTCCATTGTGTCTCATCAGACAAATCGGATGGTTGGAGAGCGCCACTTGAACTGTTTTCCCTTTTGTTTTCTCCCCCCCCCCCCACGTGTTGGTTCTTCTTGTTCGTCTTTCTCGTTCCCTGCGCTAGATGACTGTTAGTATATTAATGGGCGTGTGTGTGTGTGTGTGTGTGTGTGTGTGTGTGTGTGTGTGTGTTGGGGTGGGGGGGGGGGGTAAGTCCGTTACAATCCAACCCAAACATGAGCGCAACTATCTCGCTATTGAGGACTCACTCTTGTGTTCATGGGACCTTTTCTTTCCCATTGCTGTGTCTTTGTTTTTTGTGCTCTTTTGCTTTAATCTTACTTTTTCCTACTTTTTTTGTCTTTCTTTCTTGTGTCTGTCGTTGTCTGTCCGTCTTTCTTTTTCCCTGCTCGAAGTTTGTCGATGTTTTCCCCTCAAAGTCAAAACAAATGGTGTTGTGTCTGGGCTTTGCGTACGAGAAGATCCATAATGATAGTGAGGCAGTTCAGCCTGTGAGAAGCGACCATGCATTCTGCCTACAATAGTGGAATCTTAACTACATTGGTTTTGCTCAGTCGTTGAAGTAAATTACATTCAAAGTATGTCATAATATGTATAGAAAGACATCTATAGAACTTGTTTCATGCGTCGTGTTCTTCACTTTTCTTCCGGTGCAAGTCTCATGTGTATGCGCACATAGAACCACCATTGGCAAGTAGCTGGTGTGGCAATATTGGTTGCCTGTGATGATAAGTGTTATCGAGATTTTTTGTGAGTTGTGTTTGATTTGTGGATTTTGTTGTGTTTATTTATTTATATTTTAAAGTAGAGGGCTGGGAGCATTTTTTAATCCTATAATTTTTCTTTTATTAGTCTAGTCAAAGGGGCACTTTTTCAGCTGTTCTTTGAAACGACACACATCTTACTTTACCCTGAGCAGTCCATACCCTTCCCCCTCCCCACCCCTTGATTTAAGTGCCTAGGCTGTTGTGCCAGTAACAGTAGTCATCAAGGCTGAAACCATTGCTTGCAGAGGAAATACTTACCAAATTCTCAAATACATCGGTGGTGGTTATAGTGCACAGTGCACTTACAGGTTTCACGCTTGTCGAATAATAAAACAAAGATGCGATGAAATAGCACCCAGCAGGATACTCCTTTGCTCACAACCCTCCCCCCTCTCCCCCCACCCATGAATTTGATTGTGGGTAGGGAAATTGATTCCATCGAGTGTCTTCCTCTCTATTTTGGCATGCTCTGGTCATCTTACTCAATTCTGCGGTTGGTTCTATTCGGTAGTGTGGAATCAGCCCGTCTCTTAATTGATCTAAGCTATGTCGATGGGGGTGTAGTCCAATAAGTGGGTGGTTGGCGGGTTCTCTGGTATTGTTGGCTTCTTCTTTCCTATCAGACGTCTATCGTTCTTATCTCTCCTCCTTCTTTTGTATGTTTGTTACTCTCTTGTAACACCTCTAAATCTTCGGCACTTATATTTCCTTATTGCATTACATGTGCCGTAAAACTCTTACTAAAACTGTTTTTAATTTGGGGGTGGGGGGGTTATGTTACTATCTAATAAAACATGCTGTCTTCGGCACTTATATGACCTGATTGTGTTCCAAGTGCCGTAAAACTCCTACCAGAAAAAAGGGAAAATTACGGTACAAAATCAAGCAACCTTTTCCACCCCTTCCACCAGGTCTGCTGCCCGGCAGCGCGCCCAACGGCCCAGGGGACGGCGGCAAGCCGGTCAAGGTACCGGCAGATCGCGAGGCGGAGGCGAAGGAGACTTTCAAGATCAACCAGTTCAACCTTGTGGCAAGCGAGATGATGGCGCTCAACCGCAGCCTGCCGGACTACCGCATGGACGAGTAAGTACCTGGGCTGTCATGCAGCGGGTGGGTTTCGGGGGAGGGGGGGGGGGCTGGCAGATTTTGATTGACCTTCTTTTTGTTTGTGTGAGTGTTCATGTATTATGAGCAACTTTGGATTGTGAGTGATTGATGGCCTCTTTGGTGCTCCGCGGCGCGCGCGCGCGCACACACACACACACACACACACACACACACACACACACACACACACACACACACACACACACACACACACACACACACACACACACACACACACACACACACACACACACACACACAATCGGTTTTATTATGACAGCACCAGAAGCTCCACCCGAGAGTATTATTAGGGTGGCCAGTACCGAGAGTATTATTAGGGTGGCCAGTCATTATACATGTATACGACGGTCACGTGCTTTATGCAGTAGCCCATTATATTATGGACTTATTATCATTTCGGTCCGTCTGGTTTCAGTAGAGTTTGGCATGGGTTTGGTCTTCTTTGCCGAAATTGGAGACGATAGTGGGTGGACTAGCGTAATTATAATGTACCCGTGTTGGCATGACTCGTAATAAAGATAATAATTATACAAGTCATGTAGCTCTACTGAAGAGGTTATGTAGCTCTACTGAAGAGGTTAGGGATATCGATGTATTATTCTCCATGCTGCCCTGTACTACATGACATTGTAATCACCTGTACAATGGTGTCATCTAATTTCAAGGTCAGTGAGAGAGAGAGAGAGAGAGGGGGGGGGGTGTTGTTGATGGACACCGCGAGGTTGTCAGCCACCAAACTCTTGTCGTTCCTCTTTGAGAACGCCCGGGGTACTTTTCATTTGGGTCCGACGAATTTTTTGGTATCTTTTTCCAAGAAGACTATACTATGACATGCTCGATCCTAGGGTACCGGGATGTTTAAAACATGAGAAAAAGCAGACACGGGCGGGGATCTGAACTCCGGACCTCCGGGTTGAATGGCGAACCGCCATACCTGCAGCGCTTCTGAGCCCACATAATAAGCTCCCCTGACTCATGTGCGGGCTCCCTCTTCCCCCTTTCCAGGTGGGAGAAGACACCGGATGATCGAGTAACGGGAGCCTCATTCTGAGAGTTAAAGGAAAACGTAAGAAAGAAGAAAAAGCAGAGCTGTACAGAACACAGAACACAATCAATACAAGGGCCAACTTATTCATATGGAAACCCATCCCCACAAGATTTCTTTCCCTGTTTTTTTTTTCCTTTCTTTTCTTTTCTTTTCTTTTTTTTTAAACTGAGAAGGCTAGGGATAAGCATCCGATCGTTATTGCAAATGTTTTCAAATATTACATTTGGTTGATGCTTTTGTATGATTTGCTTCTTATATCATTTTATTGAAACCACTTCCCAAAAAATGCGACATGGTTGCTTAATCCTCGCTTGATTATTGTCTTGTATTTCTCTCTGTCTCTCTCTCTTTCTCTCTCTCTCTCTCTCTCTCTCTCTCTCTCTCTCTCTCTCTCTCTCTCTTTCTCTATCTCTTTCTCAGTTTCTGTTTCTATCAGCTGTCTGCCTGCCTGTCTATTTCTCTCTCTTTTTCTTATGTGCTTGTATTTTTTCTCATCGTTATCATCTGAAAAACCGGGCGTCTAAAAAAAGTCCCATTTAAAGGGAAATGTATTGGTTACCTCTGAACCAATTCTTAAAAATTGAAATGAATAAAATTCAACCAAGGGGAGGTCAAGTTGTTCAATGTAAATAGAAATTAACCTACATATTTGAGGAATATCGAGTTTCATGAATTTCAACCAAAACTGAGTGAAATGCGAAACTTAACAGCCTTTTAAAAATCTTAAGGTTATGTGCATGTGTGCATTGAAAAACAAATTTATTTAAAACTGCATTGACAGATAAACTCTGCGAAGACTAATTTGAATTAAATTGTGTGCTCCTCCAGGTATCGGCCATTTCTGTCATGACAAGCTCAAATGCGCGGCAAGAAGTTTTGAATAATCCTGCAGGGTGTTTCTAAGTCGATTCCTTAGACATACTGTCCAATATTGAGTTCGGGTTTGTGGGTTGTTTCCACAGACTCTGTCCGTCAAAAAGCCCCAAAGGCAATGATTGAGGGGGTTTAGGTCAGGGTAGCTGTGACCATTCATTTGTAAGCTTTAGGCTTATAAGGTGTTCAGTAAATCTTTCCTACAACCATGCAGTAGTCTTGATGTGTATAGCTGCGCCCTGCTGAAACCAGGCTACCTCTGCAGCATAATCCCTTCTCCTCCCCAAACTTCTCAATAACTTTTTCAGCATGGTGACCTAGAACTCTGTCAAACTCATGTGACGATGGTTTCACCAACTTTGTCCTGAAACCAGAACGGGTCGAATAAGAGCCTGAAGCTGATTGTATTTTTAAGACTACTCAGTTGTAGTCGGAATTTTAACAACTTTTTTTGAAACATGTTGACTAATTTTTTTCATGTTGGCAAATCTGGTGTCCCATTAGTTCAATCTTATTTTTTTCAAGTTTTGTAATAATTTGTGCTGAGACGACTCAGTTATTGCCCTTTTAATAGGTCCTTATTTTTTTTAGACACCTTTTTATCAATACATATTGTTATTGAAGGTCTCAACTTGCCTTTTTGTCCTTTCCACACAGGTGTAGAAGAAAAAAGTATCCTCCGCTGAGGTCTCTTCCGAAAACCAGCATTGTTATAGTGTTTCACAATGAAGCCTGGAGCACGTTATTACGCACAGTTCACAGTATCATAGATCGGTCGCCCAATGAATTACTGGAAGAGATTCTACTCGTTGATGATGCCAGTGAAAAAGGTTTGTTGGTTTTAAAATACAGTTGAGCCTGCTCTATCGATCACCTGTTCAAAACAATCACTTGTGTAAAAGACCACTTTCCTTGCATTTTTCCTGTATTATATTGACATTGTCCAAGAGGACCACCTGTCTGAAATGAATACTTTAGTCCGCGGTCGTCTGGGGCAGGTTCTACTGTATTTATTTGTCAAAAATTATGAGTACTTGGGTGATCAACATTCTTTATCTACTTCAATTTTTGTTTTGTTTTGTTAGTTTTTTTAATGTTGCATATAGCCCTGGGAAATGAACTTTCAGACCCTTATAACTCAAGAAACATACCCTGTTCCTTTTGAAGATGTCTGCATCTTATTTGATTTGATTGTATATACAGTCGAACCTGTGTAAGACGGAATCGCAAAGGAGCCAGAAAAAAATTCCATCTTAGACGGGAATTTAGGGGGAGATTGAGGTTGGGGGGGGGGGGGGGGGTTCAAAGGCCCAGCTGGTGGGATCAAGGATGGCTTGTCCGATCGGCAAGCAATGGTCAAAACTTCACACCTTTCAATTGCTATCCTGTCTGATAATGACATGCATCAGTCTTACTTATCCAATTACCACCAGTGCTTGCCTTTCATAGGACCACTGTTTGACCTATTAAAAACACAAACGTTTGAACCTTCTCCATTGCTTCCATCTTAGCCCCACCCTCCAATGCTACCCCTCACTGCCATCATTGTAACAATGATTCGAGGAACTCTTTTCTCAGCTGGCCGTATGATCACGGGGGCAGGCATTGGTCAATCTGATTTCACACCTCTGGGTTCTGGACCCAGGAAAGTTTCCGTAGTGGCTCACTACTCGAACACTCTCACGGGCAGTCGTGAGATTTCACACCCACACTACACTGACCATCTGCATCCCTCAGGGCTCACATGATGGGGTAACATCTACCCGCAAATTGCACCCCTACTCCCCTTCCTCGCCCTGCTGCATGGCCATAGCATTAACTTTAGAGCCGACGGAACCAAACTTGCGAGTTTTGTTTCAAATCAGGGCTGAGCGGGCAAAGCATTTTCCGTCGTAGACAGGTGAAACCCTCGGAAGGGAGCGGATTTTTCTTTCCATTTCCGCGTTTGACAGGTTTCCGTTTTATACGGGTAATTGAAGAGGAATATATCTAGGGAGGAGCAAGGAGATTCCGTTAAGACAGATTTCCGTTTTATTCAGGTTTCCGTTAAGGCAGGTTCGACTGTAGTTTTATTTATCTTGTAAGCACAGTAAAAACTGAATTTTACTCAAATTTCTTTTGTACCTTTTAATTTTGTTTTGTGTGAATGGGGAGAAATGTTTTTAAATTCCTTTTTCAATAATGTGCGAGAAATTGCTTCTGAGGGACTGTTTTTATGTAATTTATGCGTATTTGAAAAAAGTTTGTTGCACACTGTATGTTTGTAGATTTTTCTGGCCCACTTATTGTTGATGTTTCTGTTTCATAAAATGTACCATATTTGTCTTTTGGCCGACTGATACTGCTACTACTTAATAGTCACATATCTTTCCGACTCTTTCCTCGTATTTATGTTTTTTATTTCTTTTTCTGGTGTTTCTATTTGCTATTAACACAAGTTTGTTGACTTCACAACAAGCTTGTAGATTGGCTTCATTAAACAGATTGGACCTGATAGAATTTGTTTTTTTTCTCCTCAGAGCATTTAGGACGTAAACTTGAGGACTATGTAGCCAAACTGCCCGTATCTGTAAAAGTTGTACGCACAGGAAAAAGGATAGGATTAATACGAGCCCGTTTGAAAGGTTTGTCTTCCAGGTGTATGAATATTGTGTGTGTGTAGGTGGGTGTGTGTGGGGGGTGGGGTGTGTGTGTGTGTTCGAATGTGGAAGTACATGCCTTTTTAGATGTATGTCTATTGTGTATTTAATGATTTATGTCACCAAATCCAAAATGAGAAGTGAAATACGAGGGGAGTTCAAGCAGTCTTTGGTCTAAATATGAAGGAATAAAGATTAAGATATGGTCTAAATATGAAGGAATAAAGATAAAGCTTTGTAATTTGGCACACATACTTTCATTTCTCTACATAGTCACCATGCTGAGTAACACATTTCTGCCACCTCTCTTTGACCCTCAAAAGTCCTTGAGAAAAAAATTATTCAGGATGGGCCCCTAACCAGTCTTCCACAGCTTCAATGGTGTCCTCGTTGTTTTGGAAACGACGTCCTTTCAGTGATTTTTTAAGATTAGTAAACAGAAAAAAGTGTGAAGGGGCCAGGTCTGGTGAAAAAGCTGGTTGTGGCTGGATTTGAAAGCTGTACTTTTCTGCTGTCTCGACTGTTTGTCGTGCCTTGTGCGTAGGTATGTTGTCATGCAGTAGTAGGACCCCATTGCAGAGTTGTCCACCCCTTTTTCTCACCAATTCTTGACCACAATTTTATCAGCAAACCCGAATAGTAGTCCCCTGTGACTGTTTTTTCATTTTCCAGGTAGTCAGTCATGATGATACCTTCACAATCCCAGAAACGCAACAGCATGACCTTTCCACTTGACCATGTTACCTTTGCCTTCTTTGGTGAGGGAGAAGAAGGGGTTTTCCATTGCGTGGAGGACATTTTTTGTTCTGGATCAAAATGATAAATCCATGTTTCATCCATAGTCACCATGTTTTTAAAAAAATCTTTGTCTTTGGACTCAATTCGAAGGAGAGTTTTGCAGGACTCAACCCTCTGCTTCTTTTACTCACTTGTCAAAAGGCGGAGTACCCACTGCACAGACACCGTATTCATGTAAAGATGGTCATGGAGAATCATTTCAATTGACCTTACACTGATTCCTGTTTCACTTGAGAGCTGTTTAACCATTATACGTCGGTCTTGTAAAACCAGTTTCTTCACTATGGATACATTCTCTTCAGTTACCACAAAGGATGGGCGCCTTTCACGAATTTCCTTCATCACCGTCATGAATCCAGATTTGAATTTTCTTACCCAGTATGTCAGAGTATTACAACAAAGACATTTGTCACCATAAACTTGGACCATTTCCTGAAAAATGTCCGAATGGGATTTTCAATGCAAGTGTAAAAACTTGATAACTGAGCAATATTCAACAGGCTCCATGGCACAGCTTCAGCAAATTGTGCATGGTGTCATTGAACATGCTGACTAGTCGGATTTTCCAGAAAATTTGCATGGTGTGTTCCAAAGAAACTGTCTAAAGGCTGGCAAAATTTCATTACTCTACCATGATTCCTTTATACCCATACCAAAGACTTATTGAAATCCCCCTCGTAAGTACATAGTGTCTTTATTTATTATGTAATCTTATGACACTGCATTACCTTTGATTCTCAACGTTGTTTTGCCCATGATTGGGAGTTTATATTGCATGGTGTTGTAAGATTTCTCCAATGTTCATGGTTTCATCACTCCTTCCTGAATTTGGAAATGCCATGTGGTGAATAGTGTGGTGCAGACTTTACTTTTACTTATTGTTAAGTGATAAGTTGGTTTGTTTTATTAGTATCGCTTATTTCTATGCTTTTCTGTATACCAATAGCACAATACAAACATAGTTTGTTTTGCTACAGGTGGAAATGAAAATCCGGTCGATGAAAAGGAAATGCTTTTGGGGGGGGGGGGGTTGTTGTTGTATCAGACTTATTGAAAATTATAATTGGATTTATTATATTGGGCAAATCTTCTCCGCTAACAGCTATTTGTGCCTCATAAGACATTCATTAGTCTCATATCATGTATAATCTTGAACAGTCAAGCTAATTTTCTTTTCGTATTCTGTCTTGGTTTAATCCTTCCCTTATTTGTGTCTCTTCTTATTGTCTCTATTTGCTTCCTGTGAGTCTGTATAGTGTGGGTGGTTGGCGGGTGCTCTGCTCTGGTTTGCTCCTTCTTTGCTGTAAAAAATCGATCATCTTTATCTCCACTCCTTTTTTGTGTAACACCTCTAATCTTCGGCACTTATATGACATTATTGTGTTGCAAGTGCCATAAAACTCTTACAAAACTTTTTTAAAAGTCTTAAATAGATCTACCTGTTGCTGTCTGTCTGTTCCTTTGTCTTTCTTTCCCCTTCTCTCTGTCTCTCTCTTCCTCCCCCCTCTCTGTCTGTCTGTCTGTCTGTCTGTCGCTCTCTCTCTCTCTCTTTCTCTCTCTCTTTCTCACTCTCACTCTCTCTCTCTCTCTCTCTCTCTCTCTCTCTCTCTCTCTCTCTCTCTCGCTCCCTCCCTCCCTCTCCCTCTCCCTCTCCTTCTCTCTGTCTCTCTTTCTCTCCCTCCTTCCCTTCTCCTCTCTTTCGTCTTTGCCTGTAATTATATTTGTTTTATAGTGATATGAATTATTGATCAGCTTGCAAGGTGTTCAGCATCCCATAAATATTGCACCACCCCATCTTTGGAGCCAGCTGTTGTCTGTATTAGACTTGTTTATGGCGATGCTATAGAAGGTTATCCTTGAGTAATAAACAGCTTTGCCGGGTTATTAGAGAGGAAGGGATATTCAATTTGCGTTACTATGAAAGGAAATCTGTTTGTGTCATTTTCCCCAAGATTAGTTACAGATTTTTTCTTGCAAGTCCTACATATATTTTAAAAAATGAATTGGAAAGGTTATTTTTGTTTTTTTATTCTGTTCTTTTTTTTTTTATCACAAGTTCTTTATGCTTGTTTACTGAACACCTAAATGATTCAAGTAGTGTCAATGAGAGCGTTAAAACTCCCTCATTAAAAAATGTTTACAAAATATACACACTTAAAACCAAGAAGTTGGCACTGCATGGCAATGCTGGTATTTACTCTCACTTTTTTTTTCCATTAAAAATTTAATCAAAATATTTTTTAGATACAAAAGTCTGAGGTTTACGGCATAGTTTTCCTGTTTTTATGTTATAATACCTGAGAGATAGAGTATGGTGCCAAACTCTAGTGGTGTTATGTGGAGCTCGTACGGTCAACATTGTTGAGGAA
Source organism: Aplysia californica (assembly GCF_000002075.1). Lineage (NCBI taxonomy): Eukaryota > Metazoa > Mollusca > Gastropoda > Aplysiida > Aplysiidae > Aplysia > Aplysia californica. The sequence continues at coordinate 1,789,379 of NW_004797272.1, read as the reverse complement.
AACAGGTGACAGAAAATAGTGCAGTATTGTCTGCAAATAACTAGATAGGCTCATGTTGAGGTAAAGGTCTTGACGTGTTGACTCCCTTTTGCTGAGATTTTTTGTTAGGGCTTTTTTTTCCCTTCAGCTTTTGCAAGTGCTGTTTTCATCAGTGAATTATATGTCTACTTATTTAGTTTGTACAAGTACAGTGGGCTCTTTGCGCCTTTAAAAAAAAGAGTGAACTTTTAAAGCTTTCCAGTTGTGACAGAATACATGTTATCTTAATTTCAAATTTGGATATCAATGTCAGATTGGAGGGTGATTCAACCTGTTGTCTAGAAATCAATACCACATTCATTGACTAGGCAGTTGGCTATGACTCGTGGATAGGAACAGAGCATAAAATTAATTTCCTGTTCACACGGCAAAAGCTGCCTTGTGGTAAAAGAGCTTTGACTGAAGCTGATATGGTATAGTTGGTTACTTGATTGGAGAATAGATATTATTGCAGGCTATATGGTATAGTTACTATGTAACTACTATGTGCAGTGGTGGAGCGGTTAGTGTGCTCGTCTCTGAAGCAGAAAGTCCAGGTTCGAGCCCCGGTTCGGACACAGATTTTTTTCGCCCCCTCCTGCCCACCCTGCAGTAATGGGTACCTAACTTTGAGTTGGGGAAGTAAATGCAGTGTGGAAAGGAACTGGCCACCCTACAACAATATGCCGAAGACCCAGGTGGTTTTCTAACTGACAAGGCAATCCCCAATGTCCGGATTGGATGTGGGAACAACTTTACTTTACTATGTACCAGTCATGTTTAAAATGCTGTTGAGATTTAGGCAACTGAGGCAGTCAAAGCACCAATCCAAATTTTAAACTGATCTTTTACAGACAAACCAAGAATTGAGAGAAAGTATCTCTGTTGTTGTAAGCTATAAATTTCAAGCTGTGGAAAACATGACGAAAGTGGGGACAAAAAAAATTCCCTGCATGCTCATGGAAGAGAAAATTAGACAAAATCAAATGTGGAAAATATAACTTACTATTCTTTTTCTTTCATCTTCATTGTAACATGTTGAGGGGAGGTTAGGTGGGTGGCTTCTGTAGTAGATTTATATTTCTTGTGAAGGACCTCTTTGAAGCCAGCCAAATTTTATAGCCGGTTTCCATGATTCTTTTGCATTGTATGCTTGTTTAGCTGGATAGTTTGAAGTGGGGGGCGGGGGGCGGCGTTCTCATTAGATGATGACAGAACCACTTGATTCTTTGATATTCAATAAGTTCCATGACCCGTTTCATCTCTTTTAAATTTCACTTTTTCTTGTAATCTATTTCAGGTGCTTATGTGTCTAAAGGCCAGGTGATCACTTTCCTTGACGCACATTGTGAATGCACAGAAGGCTGGCTTGAGCCATTGTTGTCAGAGATCCATAATGACAGGTATTTGAAGTTTTTGTGTGTTCTGTCTTTGAGTGCCTTTGACCCATTGCTCAAATTTGTAAAATATATTCAGGATCAGGTAACTGCATGTATTTCTCAGACAAACTCTAAATCATTTGTGCCTGTGAGAGTATTGTTACTTTTTTATTTGATTTGAAATAGTATATTTTGCTTGGGAATCCCTCTTTTGACTCCCAATATTTATTCTGAAGAGGCACAATGAGCTCATGGAATCCCAGATTTATCAACCCGTTGTTTTGAGAAGACTAGGACCAGGTCCTAACTACAGAAGGATCGGGGATGTGAAGAACATTTCGAAAATTTCCAAGTTTTTCTCTCATCTTGTATGAAAATTGCATGGAAACCATGTATTTTGCCAATTTAACTGAACACCACCCTATCTCTCTGTGTTAATGCACTGACCGTTTGTAATCTCGTGACCATTTTTGTTTCTGTGCAATCACTGACTCTAATAAAACAAAGAAGCTTTGCTTTCTCCTTCCACTCTGTGGCCACAATTATTGTGCTGGGTTTTTTTTCTCTTGAATGAATGTCTTGTTTAGTGTTAAAACTCAAATACATTTACAAGTGGGTTGGGGTTGAGTGCTACATTAAGGGTTCTCTTTGTGTAGTTTCATCTAATCTGTTTTGTTTCTGTCAGGACGTCGGTGGTGTGTCCAATTATTGACGTCATCAGCGACGACACTTTTGAGTACATCACAGGCTCTGACATGACATGGGGTGGCTTCAACTGGAAGCTCAATTTCCGTTGGTATCAGGTTCCTCAACGTGAGCTGGACCGACGGGGAGGAGACCGCAGTCAGCCCACAAGGTAGTTTACTGTTGTCATGTTCTCAGGTTTCAATATTGCGCAGTTTTCGTGAATTTTCTGCTTTGCGTGATTAGTGTGGCACTGGGAAGTTATTCATTAATATGTTTTGATGTGATGGGTCTACTGGAATATTGTGAAGGTAATTTGTATTTTGGGCATCATGAAAGTACTGAGATGTTTTGATCTGGTTAGATTCATGGGGTATTGTGATGTGGTGAGGTCATTAGAGTATCTTACCACTAATGGAGCTAAGGCCAAATTTTGCGAACAGTTTATCTCAGAAACTAAAGAATGAAAAAATATGAAACTTTGACAGTACACATAACTTGAAACATAGTGTTGCACTATTGTATTTTCATTTTAGATCAAATGTGTAAGAAGAAAGCCCATTTTAAGTTAAATTTAGTCCTTTTGTAGCGATCGCCATCATTTGCTTCGACATTGTATATGCACTGCGGAGTGCCGACTGCGCCGAAGGATTTTACGTTCAGTTATACATTAAGTAGGTTTACGGGAATTTCCGGTTTCGGTCTCATGCCTTTGACCGTCTTCTCACAGTGGGTTTGGAGCGCTCGTTAGTATAATACTGCTATGTTGCAGAGTTTCCACATTTTACTGGCTGTGTTAAATTCTGTGCTTTGTGTGGTTAGGGTAATAATAATAAAAGATAGCATTTGTATAGCGCAAATCCCCGCTCAACAGCAAGCTCTGTGCACTTCACAGTCTATGCTATTACCCCAGCAGACAGAGCATTCTGAAACAAACTCAACTTCCTGGGAAACATAGGTATGGGGTATTATGAGAAGTTATTGGAGTATGTGGTGTTGTAAGGTTGTCGAGATGCTGTGGGCTTTGTGAAGTTACTGGGCATTGTGATTTTGATGGAGTTATTGAGGTACATTGATGTGGTCCGGTTGCCAGGGTGCGCATGTCCTGGGACAATTGTGATATTACTCTGACGTTTTGGACATTGTGAACTACTGGGTTATTGCAATATGGTGCAGTTACTGGGCATTTATAAACTCTTATCAGCCAGAACTACATGCTCCATGTCATTTCTTTTTACCCCTTTCCACCAGAACGACCGACATAGAGCGTATAGTTTTCTCCTCCTCTAATTAATTACTCATTTGTGTCCAGTCTTCCAGATCCATCCAAAATTATTGGTTGAGCTAAATATAGACATACTATTTTCTGTCTTTGTGAGAAACTAAAACTTGAAGGCGTGTTTTTCAAGTGGCAGCACATTGTATCACCGACAATTTTGATTCTAGAATCCGAGTCACTTTCCAATTAAGATAGCTAATCAAATTCCTCTACAACATACTGCTTTTTCTGCATTCAATCTCACTACCCACTTGGTTAATATTGCTGATGGTTAATTTTTTGGGTTGTTAAACGACATAGATTTAGATCTAAAATTGTGGATGATCCAAAAACTCAATTCTAAATAACAGCACAGTTTTAATTCTGACTGTTCAGGAAAGTCCATGAAATTAATACTGGCTGATGATAGTGAATACACTACAATAACACAAAAGGATAATGACATTAATGATGAATGTGGCATGAGTAATGTTTTTTTTTTTTTTAGTAATTCAACAGTGTGGTAAATTCAATTTGTCAGAACAGTTATCCCTTCAGTATGATGTATGATGAGTTTAAAGTCAGTATGGTTCTGGCAGCACACAGGCTGCAAGAGACTGGCTCTGTGAATGATGAATTTTCTTTTGATTTATTTTCTTTTAATTAATATTGTTTTTGAGTGGCTGTTCTTCTGTGCCTACTTAAAAGTTTAATCATATTCCTGATGAAACCATAGCACTAATTGTTTTATCACTTCTATCAATGAATAGTTTGTATTTTTGAGTTGTAGATAATGGTTTTGGAAATGAAATATACATTTTTTACTCAGTAAATGTTTGTTGAGTGAGCTGACTACCTGCACCCAACTGTCGTTGTTACATGTCACCGTAACTTGAGTGCAAAAAGTACTTATCTTGACTTTCGTTTCACTGAAGACAATCACTGACAGTACTCTGTTTGTCACAGGCACAAAGCTCACGTCTGCAAGAATTTAGATTTTGAGTTGTGGTCGTCAGTGTTTCTCTTAGATGCCTTTTTTTCTTCCAAAAACAGTCTTATTTCCCTTGGTGGTCGCATAACACTGCAATTCACACATTTGCTAAAGAAGTGCTCCTGCACAAATTTCTCCTCTCTTTTTTTATTTTTTTTATTGTTACCAGCATTTTTGCAGATATGTAATACTCATGATTTGTAAGTCTAATTGACATTTTAATTCAGATAAGTGGTTTCTGTGGAGTATTTATTCAACTTTTGGTTTGTTTTTTCTCAGGACGCCTACAATGGCTGGTGGCTTGTTCTCCATAGACAGAGATTACTTTTATGAAATGGGATCTTACGATGAAGGCATGGATATTTGGGGAGGAGAGAATTTAGAAATGTCTTTCAGGGTAAGCTGATAGGCAAAGGATTTAATTTTTCATTGCTGTTATGTTTTAGTTTTCAAGTCATTCCATAGTTTTTGGCTTTAGACTTTTTTTGGTCTGCATCTGCTCTTTCTGATGCTTTTGTTTAGACTTAAACATTATATGATGTATCAGTCTCATCAGCATTTAAGAGTTTATCCTTTCTTTTACTTTTAAGTTTGATAAAAATCTATGTCACTGTGCCTCTAATGCTTTTTTCTCACAATGTTTGAATGCTACTGTCATATTTTAATGAGGCCATATGTCTTTGTATCTTATCTCTGTCTTTTTTATTGAAAAAAAAATTTGAAAAGAACAGTTCTTAGCAATTTAAACTTGAGCAAATTCAAAATGTGTCAATAATTAGATTTTAGTATTCAAAACAGTATCCTGCTATTTAGCATATACGAAACTAGTAACGGGCATTTTTGCCATGCCAATAACTAAAGGTTTGAAAAAATTGCTTTGGCAATTGTGTTATTATTGCAGTAAAATGATGTTTGTGATTTTTTTTTCTTCTGATTCTTTTATCTGGAGCATAATGACCATTGATATAAGTGCTTTCAACCCATATATAGAAAAAGCAATGATAGTTATGAGGCTGATTCTGTATTCCCTTTTTTTCTTTTCAGATTTGGATGTGCGGTGGAAAGATTTTCATCGTCACCTGTTCTCGTGTCGGCCACGTGTTCCGTAAAACGTCTCCATACTCATGGCCCGGCGGTGTGGGCCGAATTATCAACCACAACACACAGCGTATTGTGGAAGTCTGGATGGATGAGTACAAGGACTTTTTTTACAAGATCAACCCTGGTGAGAATAGGCACTTGGGTTGCTGATGCTTTAATTGTTGAAATGTAGATGGTTAAAGATTGAATACGAGTAGGCTAGGATTTTTTTCAACCTTCAATGATTTTTTGTTCTTGAAAAAACATTCTCTGCTAGGTATGGGAGGGGGTGTCTTTTCTTGGCTTGACTCCATTATCAGTCCAGGGGTTGAGTGATTAATATTCCTTTTTTTTTTTCGTTTTAATCTTTGAATATACTTGGAATGTTTGAAGACAGTACATAGTAATGATTATTTAAGTGATGAATTCATGTAGGGCATGGAATGAATTTTCTTTCTCTTTGAATGAAATCTGAGGAATTGTTGACCTAAGTCTTTCATTTTAAGGTCTAGGCGTTCTTAAAGTAGGCTTTAAACTTCCCAGCCATTTATTGTGACGAAGTGAGTATGTAGATGAATGGCATCTGTTTCAGTGAAAATTTGAGCTTGGTTCCTGCCTTTGGAAGTTGTTTTTTTTAATATTGAGAATCTCCGTCTTGCATTCTCAGATGCTGTGTCATACTCAACTCTAGGTGGCCTTGCTAGGCAAGGTTGAAACAGATCACATAGTTAACTATCTAAATTGAGTCAATGGAGACCGTCATGTGAAACATTTTACAATCATACTAGAGTCTACTGTCAATATCTGTGTTTTCTCCCCTACAGGTGTAAGGGCCACAGAGTATGGCGATGTGAACAGTCGGAAGAAGCTGAGGCAGAAGCTGAACTGCAAAAGTTTCCGCTGGTACCTGGAGCATGTGTATCCGGAGTCCCAGCTGCCTATTGACTATCACTCACTAGGAGAGGTGGGCCTCTGAATGTCATATGCTTTTTACGTGCTGCTGTGGTTTGTCTTTCTGCCGTTCTGGCTCTGGTTCTTTTATTCTTTTTCTACAATAAACCTTGGTTCACTCTAGTATTTCATTTCATCTATATGAGGGTGGATTGACTTCAGTTATAAAACCGATACACATGATTAATCTATAACATGTCTGCTTGCGAGCTACCCAAAGGACTTTCATGTGATGTCACTTTCTTAATTATTTACTTATGTCACAAAGGATGGATTGCGCTCTTGAGGAAATGAGACAAACTTCACAAAAATAAACATCCACTTTACCTTTTATGACCTGTTAAACTGGGAAATTCCCCAAACTTATTCATGAAAATTTGCAGTGTGTTTATGGAGAATCTGCTTGTACATAAAACAGTTTATTCTTTGATAAGAGAATTTAATGAAAGGAGAGGCACTGTTATTGGTGACCCTCATTATAGGCACTTACATTCCTCTGTGAATGAGACAATCGTTGATGTAATCTAGCATCGTACCCAAACCTCTATGCAAGAACTTCAAGACTTGTCTGAACTTCTGTGCCAAATTTTCTTTGTGGAAAACTCCATGTGAAAAAAATGTGTGTCCGTTGGATACCCCATTTACTAACTGAAGGACATAAAGCAAGAGGATGAAATGTGCCCAAGCGACTTACAGACGTCTTGGGATACAAAACATGGATTCCCTTTTTTTTTTAAAATTCCCTCTAAATGTCGGGCTGGTATGTGGATAAATGGAAAAGGAGACAGGCCTGTCATTTTGCGTTCAAGATTTCAAAATAGAAAGAGACTTTTTACATTTTTTATCAGTTAGTGTGGTCCCTGTGTGTTGGCATGAAAGAAAGCTTTTGATTGGTCACCTAAGATATACACAATAGGCTAAGCAAATAGTGGTTTATGATGCAGGTGCCATTGATGGTTTCCAGGAATGGATAAGGGTTGTGGTGGGAGAAAAATGAACGAGTCGAAGCCAAGTCAGCAGGGGCTGTTCACCCTGCAAGCGACTTCATTGAATCCAAGGTTGCTCATTAATATGTTCATTCAATCTGAGTAATTTTGATTGATTTTAATAAATTAAAAGAAAAAGGTAATCTATATCCTTTTGTTGAATCCGATTTTGTGAATTTGAGTTCCACTTTATAATGTAAAAAGTGGGGTAGGAAGTGAGTGTTTATATTCTTCACAGTTCAAGGCTGCTTTTGGTGTGGTTTCCTTCTTTTTTCCTATCAGACATCCATCATTCTTATCTCTTCTCCTTCTGTTTGTATGTTACACTGTGGTAACACCTCCCATCTTCAGCACTTATATGACCCAATTGTGTTGCAAATGCCATAAAGTGGGTTGTTGGCGGGTACTCTGGTGTGGTTTGCTTCTTCTTTCCTATCAAACATCTATCGTCCTTATCTCCACTTCTTCTATTTTGTGTTTGTTACTCTCTTGTAACTGCTCAAATCTTCTGGCGTTCATATGACCTAATGCAGTTGCGAGCGCCGTAAAACCTCTACTAAAACTTAATTAAATGCCATAATACTCCTACTGAAACTCTTTTAAAAATCTGTTTTGTCAGATGCGTAACAAAGCCACGGACTACTGCCTGGACACCATGGGCAGGAAGAGTGGAGAGAAGGTGGGCCTGGAGAAGTGCCACGGTCAGGGAGGCAACCAGGTGAGTCTCATGTCAGCTCTTTTTTTCGTTATATTAATGTCTTGTTTTTGTCTCTCTGATGGTAAGGAAAGTTACCTGTATGGCTAGATGGCAACACTGTTCTTCTTGCTTTTTCTTCTAGTAGGGACTTCTTTTAGAAAGCTATTATTTAGCCCTTCCGGAGTCTCACTCAGGGCTTGTAGGGCTCTATCATTTGCCAAACTATCATTTTAATAGTGACTTTGTCTGTCATCTATATAGAATTCTGTCTGTCTGTCTGTCTGTCTCTTTCTCTCTTTCTCTCTCTCTCTCTGTCTCTCTTTCTCTCTCTCTCTCTCCCTCTCTCTCTCTCTCTCTCTCTCTCTCTCTCTCTCTCTCTCTCTCTCTCTCCCCTCCCCCCCCCTTCCCTCCCCCTCCCTCCTTCCCTTCTCCCCTACCACTTACTTTGATCGCATTGAGCTCATGGCAGTAATGTTGCTCTTTTTTACTAGTTTGTGGAAGTCACATACAATGTACTTTTTGTTTGCAAGAGAATTTGCCAAGGTTTTAAATCCTCATTTTATCCATTCCCATGGTCACATGATATCTTTATTCCACAGCCCAGTAACCGTATCTGAAAGGCCAACTGGTATACATTATGTTTCCTCTTCTTTTCAGTCCTTTGTTTTTTCATGAATGAATGAATGAATTAGTCAAAGTAATTTGGAGAGGAAAGGAGTTTACTTTTATGTCATTGCTGTTTTAGGTGAATAATGTCCAGATTAAAATGTGTGTGCATTATTAGTAGGTCTTGGGATCCACTAGAAGTTCTTATCTGGTATGCTGGCAGTCAGGTATTTGATTATAAAAGCAGGGTCATTATTCTCTCCTTTTCGAAAGTTTTCTTCCTTTACTTTCACTGTGTGCTTTTTTGAGTCCATTAAGTTGAAATTTGCAACAAATTTGCTGGTGTGATCTCTGGAGAACAGGATCTGACACAAGAAAAAAAAGTTGCCTATTTACCATTCGTTGGGCGTTGCCTATCGCATGTAATAAAATATTACATGTGAGGCACCCTGATTACAGTCCTATAGCCCACCCTCACTTCTCACACACCTGTGGATCCAAAGTTATTCTCTTGGCTTGTATACCTAATTTTTGCTAACTGATTGATTTCACTGTTTGTGATGGTTCATTTATGCTGTACTAATTTAAAATGTTCATGAACATAAAAATGTTAAAATGGTTAGAAGTGGCTATAAAAAGACAAATAAATGAAGTAACTGTTTTCTCGTGTCCTATCTTTATCATTCCTTCAAACTCCTCTACAGGTGTTCTCATATACCTTCAAAGACACAATCCAGTCGGACGATCTGTGTCTAGACGTGTCCAGTTTAGGTGGACCCGTGAAATTATTTCAGTGCCATGGCATGGGGGGTAACCAACGGTGGCAGTACGACGAGGAGGTAGTGACCTCCTCTCCCCTCCCACACCCCCCAGCAACCCTCTTTTGTCACAAAGATGTTGTCGTAGCTTGTTGTAGTGCTGCTACCCTCCCTAGCACTGGATCTGCTGGCTCTTTGCTGTCGTGTGTGTTAGTTCAGGACCATGTTGGAGTGGCACTCTGCATGCTGTATGCTGGCCTTGTATTTGTCTTGTCAATTGAAATTTCACTTTTGAATGTTAATATGTTTATTTTATTATATAGGATTTTTTTAAAGTGTATAGTGGGAAATATTTTTCCCCCCTTGTCCCCAATGGATGGTAGAAACTAATTCCTTTCAGCAAATTCTTTGACATTTTGAATATTCTATACACACTCTGAAATGCAACTGTACTTTTTTATGTGTTGTTTTTCATGTAATAAAAATAGCTAAGTTGTATTAAAGGCACTTATATAATGTTGGCAATACATTTCTAAGGCTGTAGTCAGAACTAAAGCAAAGTCTGTGTCTGAAAAAGTCAGTATAGGTACATGATTGTTTTGTCAGTGTAGAAATTTGTTGGTGTTGTCCCACAGAAATGGAGACATCTCTTACTTTGGATTTCGAAGCTAGAAAGCATTTTTAAGGGGGAAAAAAGTTCGAAGTATAGTGGTCTCCAGCTAATAGCACACTGGATAAAAGCATGATCCGCCTTTAATAATAATTATATGTTGGCATCTGGGAACAGAATTTTTTGCTATATAAAAATAATTAAAAAACCACAATCTAACAGCGCGGTCGTTCCATGATTAGTTTTACCCTGAACTGAATGAAGCGAAGCAAATGTCGGGTGCCCTTCTTTATATCTTGAAATTTTGGCTTTGTCAAGGAGAAAAAGATACACAGTGATCAGTGACATATGTGGCAGAATTGGGCAATGAGGAAAGCTAAAAACTGACCATGTGTGATGGGCTGTGCAGTAATTATGACGGTTATTGTCTGTGATCACTTGGCACAGGAAATTTTCTCACCTCAGGACAAGTTCAGCTTAAAGTCACAGCCCACCGCAGGAGTTCAGATGTGATGTGGTTCACATCAAACCATGAAATTCGACAGAATACTCCCTCTAGATTACTCACCTTCATTGCTCTATAATAAATAGCACTCTTTCCTTGTCACCCGAGGTGCGTGCTATTTTAGCCGTAGACCACTGTACTATGTATTTACACCAAACGTCCTCAAGTTTTGATATTCAGCATGTCGAGCATGACGCTTGCAAGAAGTTTGTTGCTTTCTATGAGTTATGGTAAAGACAACATTTGAAGTCATGTTGGTCATTGTTGCATGGGAGGCTTGGATGATGAAACTCGACAGACTTTTATGTACTTTGTGGACTTGGAGCAGGGTGTCTGTGGGTGAATACGCTTTATGTTTTGCGTTGCCATGAAGTCAGATTTTTATATTCATTACTTGCAAGTCTGTTTTGTTAAAAAGCACAAAAATGGCTTAAGACACAATTCCTCTTTAACAGCAAATTCGGGGGGGGGGGGGGGTTGTTTGATCCTGAAAAAAAAAAATGTTCTGATAGAAGCAATGTTGCTAGCCTAATATGTGAGGCATCATGGTGAACTCAGGCACTCATCAAAGTAATTAAATCGAAGAAATCAGCATTTTTCATCCAGTTTGGCAATTTTGATTGAATTTTGGTTTTTAGCTAAACACCTTACATGTCCATAAAAAAACACATTACTGTGTGGATTTTACTGAATAACGTTGATTAATGGCTCTAAAAATGTAAATTTTCAGTTTCTTAGGACTCTCAAGCTATAGAAACCACGAAACGTTAGCGGCGATTTTCTCTGAAACCAGGCGACTCCCACTTCCTTCAATTGCAAATTCTCAATTTCTGTTCAAGAATTATTTTTAAAAAAAATAAACATGAATATACTTTAAAATAATACCAAAAACTCTACATGCCCAAAAATTGCTGAGCGCCCAATTCCACTGTGTCTTGACTCATATTTATGTCACTTGGCTTTTTAAAATAACACATTTTTATGTGTTCACACCCGTGCATTTATGTACATATTGACCAATGGACTTGAAAATATGTGCCGTCATATTTCTAGAAGCAATGTAAAGTTTGAGTCACCGACTTACAGAATCTTTCTTCATGATATAAAAATCAATTTAGAAAAGTTGAACTAAACCAGTAGTGTATACTTAATCTTTTGAAGGAGTTTTTTTCTAGAAATGAAACCGAAAGGAGTCAGTATAGTTTTTGGGTTTGTTTTTTTTCAAAACTGAGTTGTTGCTTTTTAGACAAGATGAGATTCCTTTAGAGTTTTTTATCTTTTTTCTGCGCGATGTCACCGAACAATCCTGATCGGCCTCCTCTCCCTCCTTATATGTTGTTCCACTCCGTGCGCGCCATTTCAAGCCTTCCTGCCCTTAACTGAAAGTGTCACTTCTCAAGTCAGTATTGTGCCAAAAGAAAAGAAGTGACTGTTTTTCATTTCACTGGTTTAAGGTATTTCTGTTCGCTTCTATCACTGGAGCTGCAAAGTGTTACAGAGTAGGGTCTAGTGTTGTGGATGTTTACTGTGACACCAAGATGTTCTGATCTGTTAGTTTTGAGCCCTTTGAAGTTGGACTTTTGATTTACTAATGTGTTACTGTTACTGCATGCACTCACATTTTTTTCAACAGCAAGTTCGTGCCTTCATGGTTCCAGCTCCACTGTTACAGCTGTGTGTGTCTGTGCTTTTGTTTATTTGTCCTGCTTGTATGTGTGTAAGTGTGTCAGTGTTGTACTTCTGTTGTCTCCATCCACCTCAGGTGTTTTGCTACACTAAGAATCAACAGTTGATGACCGATGATGACATGTGTATCGACATTGCCAGCGGAGTAGTCAAGTTTGTTAAGTGCAGCAGCAAGGACGCAAAGTGGGATTATAACATTGAGGTTTGGTGCTCTTTTCTTAACAACAAAACCAAAGCAGTTTCATCTGTCAAGTTGTATCGATAGTGCTTTAAAACCTGTACTCGAAAAAACAAACAGACCAAGAACCATTCTAAGACTAAGCTGAGAATGATGAAGGAGAACAGCATGTCTGTTTCCAGTACCTTTAATACTTTGCTTCTCATTGGCAACTCACGTAATCCACATGTGAGCAACAGTTCATTGAGAAAAACAGGGCTCATTTGAAATGCAAAGGTATATGACCTTGCAGAGTGAATTTTAAAACTCTAAATGGGTTTGAAAGTGTTAACTCTAACACCGTTGTTCTTATAGAGGACGTCTGGTCAGATGATCCTCTGATCTGATTTGTGTCTTTTATTTAGGACTTGTTATTTGATTTGGATTTTCTGAAAGATTGAAATGTTTGTGTCAGTGCCAATCAAGCCCAGACATAAGTCGAACATTTCGCAAAATGAGTGTGAAAGGGCTGAGACGAAAATATGGAAACTTTAATACTCGGTTATATTAGGTACTCTACTGGATCAGAATTGTTACTATTCTGTTGTTCCTCATGAAAAGGTTCCCACATTATGTTAGAAAATATTTTACAATAAGTCCAGTTTTTAATGTGTTTTTACCAGAAATGGCAGGTACTTTGTGGACAGGATTGTTGGGGAAACAAAGTTAAATTGTTATTTTACTTTTCGGTTTAGAAGTTTTTAAAAATTGTTTGTTTATGTGAGATGTCATCTCAATGCAACATTTTGTCATCTGAAATTTGCTAAATTATGAAATTACATATGAAGGTCTAAAGGATTGTGTAGAAATGGTCGTCCCTGAACCATAGTGGGATCTTGTGATATTGTGTTTTCATTAAAAAGAATAATAAATTTAGATTGATCTATTTATTCATAAATTAATCACCTGGGTATTTGGGAACATTTAATAATTTATGTTTTAGGCTACCTGGATCTTGCATGTTTTTATTTGTCTTTTGCCCGCTGTAGATCACTTTAATGTTCCTTGTGCATGCTTCCTGACTTTTTGTTACCTGGCTATGTTTCTGTAGTTGTGCAGGCTATGTAGTTCAGTTGTTACCTTGATTGACTGTTCCGTCTGTGTTCTCAGCTTCTCTTGTTCGTTTTCATTGTTGTTATTTGATCTCATCTGTCCAGTGGTATTTGTTTTGTTGAATAGCGTTTGTGGTATCCGTGAGTCTTCTAAATCTACCTTTTAATTACTGTTGTATGTGGTTTTTACTAGAAGTGACTGCATGATTCACTTGGTGCATGCAGTTGATTCGGTACATGAGTTGTGTGTATCTGTATGTCTGTTTATCTGGGGGGTTGAGGGAATTAAGTAAATGTGAATAAGAGAATCAATATGTATTTGAGAAAGAAAAAGATACAAGAGTTGAAGAGTGTGAATAACAATGGGGATCAAATGTTTGTAGGAATGTTAGAAGATAAGTTTACACTAAAGCTCTTCAAAGATGATAGTTGCCCGGAATAAAATGTGCATTCAAAGGGTAAAGAAGTTTACATATGCCTATATGAGAAATTATTTTGAAAACCATGAAGAAGACGGTGGCAACATAGTTACACTTTTCCTCTCTCTACGTCAATGCCTAAATCAAGGTGTAGAACTTTAAAATTCAACCTTGTTTTGTGGTAATATATATGATCTGTAGCGGTCTGTTAGGGGTGCAAGTTGTCAATTGGACCATTCTTTTAATACTCAATCAGTAGTTAATTTTTTAAAAATTGGTATCTTCCCCTGTAAATGGAAATATTGGCTATTATTTTTGGTGTAAATTGCATTCATCCCTTATTGCAGTAAAGCAGGTTACTTCCATGCATTTGATACTTTTCATCAAGCCCTCTAAATTTAGTGGACCCTGAGAATAAGCTTTTGTTTTTAGTACTTCATTTGTTTTGTTTTCCTTTTCAGACTAAGATTCTCCGTCATATCAACACCGACCAGTGTTTAGGTAAAGGGCATGGTCGGGACAAGGATGTTCCCAGCTTAGGTGAGCTTTTTTTTTTTTTCCAATGGAAAAGTGATACCTTTTAGCAGCTATTTTAGCATGCTCGGTTGTGTTTAGAAATTGACTGAGATGGTTCAGATCAAACGCAGGAGAAATGACGATGGAAATTTATTTACAAGTTTGAACATGCCTTCCTAGTAATTTCTTATGTACTTTTTTACCTTAAGAAAACCCCCAATAATCTATGAATAATATTTAGTGGAATTGTTGGAGGACATCACTGATAGGTCCTACTTCTTTTCTTTCCTTTGGTTGTTTCTTGCTGTCTGTCTTTCTTTTTCCTTGCACTAATGACTTATTGTGTCAATGTGCATCTCTTTACACAAAGAACAAACAGATGTTTACCTTTATGATTTGAGGTTAGAATCAAAGACAGGTTACAAGCTTCTCCTCACTCCACATCTTTGTGGATCTGAACCCTGTCATTGTCAGGGTTGTGTTGAATCAAATAATCATGATATTGAAACCCTTCAGCACAATTAAACCGGTTAGCAGAGTGCCTTACTTTATATGTTTTTCTGGGGGGGGGGGGGTTGGTAAGTGTTCTACGGTGCTCGCAACTGCATAAGGTCATATGAGCGTGCGGGACACACAAAACATTTTCATTTGGTAGGAAGTTTTGAGTTTTGCCCCAGGTGGCGGCCGAAGCCTACTCTTATTGATTTTGGACCTCCAAGGGATCTTTAACATGCTCAACTTGCACACGGGACATTCAAGATTTTTGGCCCTTGTCCGAGAAGGCTAGGTAGATTTTTCCAACCATATGATCAGGGGTGTGACTGAAAAACTGCAGTAAGAAGGAGCCAAGGATAAGCCGTGGAAAGACTTCAGAAAAAGTCAGGAGCCCAGTGGAGGGGGCGAAGGAGATGGGTATGTGGGGGCAGAAAGTGGAAACATAAGCAGAAGACAGAACATTGTTAGAGAGCAGGAAAGGATGTGAAAGGAGAAAATTTTCCATCGGTATCCAAATTCGAACCACGGTCCTATTCTAGCCCACAAGAACCCCCTTTTATATGTTTAAGATATGAAAAGTTTGGTTTGTGGTGAAATGAACCTTATGTATTCATTAGTCTGTAAACTGCTTCAAAGACATAAAACTATATACTGCCAGTCCCAGTCTACCTTCGTGACCAAAATTAAATCGGTGATCTTATATCGTCTGATCTGCTTTATGGTGGACCAAAGAAACGTTGTACTTTTAAACTATATCCACATCCACTCTTCTTGTTGCTTGCAGTGGTTTTAGATCTGAATATGTTTTAAAGTCTAGATGGTACTTGTTGTCTTAACTTTCCGTTCCTGTTTCAGTTTGTTGGTTTGTTGCTACAGAATAAATGTAAGCAATAATCCTTTCACATTTACAATGACTTTGCTGTCTTGTTCTGTTCCTATCTCTAAATGTAGCTATTGTTGTGCCGGCTGACAATGAACAAAAGCTCAACAATGAGTGTTAGTAACAACTGGAGTAATACCCCTAAATGCTTTTCTCTCTTGTTTCTTGTGCCCAGGCAAGTGTACGGGTGCGGAGGACCAGCAGTGGAGTCTAGGTGGCTTTAGAGACAGCTCGCTATGATCCTGAGGGGCTTTAGTGCACACCGTGCAGACGCACAGAGGGCTCTACCTGCCATAGCCATTCGAGCTCTCCTGTACTTTTTATCAACCAATGTTTTGTGTGTGTGTGTGTGTGTGTGTGACTGACTTAACTATTTGGATGTGTGTATATGTGTGTGTGTGTATGTGTGTGTTTGGGTATGTGCCTATAAATGTGTGTTCATGAAAGGATGCACATGTATTTAAAATACTTGAGGATATACATGTTCAGAGAATGAACTGGTAATGGAATGTTGCTCCACCACTTTAAGTATTCTTTAGAATGTTTAGAGACTGATTGCAAGGGAAGTGATGCAGGAGAGGATACCTTGTCTAGATAATCTTGGAAGGAAGCTGTGTCATTTCATCTGATGAAATTGTGCGCTTTATTCAAGACAGACAGATGAGAAGTCATGATCATTCAGTCCCAAAGTTAATTCTGCTTTTGGAAAAAGAAGATATATTCATCATGCTGTTATTCAATTATTCTGTAAATACGTCTTATGCTCATGGTCTCTACTTGTAAGGTCACTCAGTGTGGCTTTTTTTTTTTTCCAGATTTGAACTGAGTTCAAGTCGCTTGTTGTTAAATTTACGAATACTTTGTTTTGCAAGCTCTGTTATTGTCAAACATAATTCAGCTTTAACATCTTGTTACAGTGGTTAGAGAAGTGTAAAACAAGTGTTGAATGATTATGTTTTTTAGTAACTTGTCAAGCTGCAAGGTGAAGTGTTCATATATTAAAAAATGCAACACTGTCTGTTGTGGAGTGGTTAGGCTTTTTGCCATTGCTTGCAGAAGATGTGAGATTGATTCCTGATTTAGGTAGTTACTTTATCTAGTATCTCTATCTGTGCGACAGGGGCAAAAACAGCTAGCCTTGTAATGATCTGGATTATGTAGATGTGGGTGTAAGACATTTAGAATAAATCAAAAACTTCTCATTATGGAATCCAGTCGTGAGAAGTATATGTATAGAAATATGTCCGAACCCTGAGTGTAGCATCAGTGAAGTATGAACGAAAGAGAGAGAGTGAAAGAGAGAGACAGAGAGCTTCTGTTTGCAACAGATGGGTTGTTCCTTGGAAGCTGATGACAGTGCCAGAATCTACTTATGCAAATGCTTTGTGCAGTCATGCAAGTTCTTGGTGCAGTTGAAGGTATTTTTGTGGAAGAGTCCCAGTGTTCAAGTTTAACAGATTTAAGAATATACTTTTACCTCTGAGGTGTAATTTATTTGGTCTATTTCAGATGAAGGTGATGAATTCTTGTAAATGTTGAGTGCGAGAGGATGAACTTTTTTAACCCTTCAATGTAGTGAGAAAAGTTTTGTATATTATTGTATGATGGCATTATTCCTATAAGCTTGTGTTACCATCTATGTTCTGTTGTGCATACACAGGCAACTTTGGTGTACTTACTGTTAGCTACTTTTAGCTATTGCTCAACACTGTCATCTATGCTAGTTTAGTACCACAAAGATGTGGTCGTGTGGCATTGCTGTTGAAACTAAAAAACTAAACATGCAACAAGGAGTGCTTACAGTACATAATCTGTCTTGAGTGTGTGGGTAGTAGTAGTGCTTTGATACTGACGCATCATACATGTATTTCATGCTACTGTTTTTTAATGCTGTATTATCGTATCCATATACATGTGTACAAAAAGTTAGTAGTCTTCTGTGTGATATGGTAACTCATTTTTGTGATATGTAACTTTATGGGGACTGGTCGCTTACTGTCATTGTCATACATCTGTTTTCATGGTCAACATTGGAAAATTGTATCAGTCATCATCATAAATTATCCTTGTTTTTGGAAATCAAACTTTACAATTTTTTGGGGTTAAATATGAAGCTGAAACTGAAATGTATGTATTGGTGGTTTTTTATGCCCATTTCAGGAGGGTTTTCATGTCATTGTTTTACTTTATTGCCAAGGTAACTCATTGTGCCTTTCATTGTCTTTGGAGAATAAAACACACCTCAGGCAAACAGGCAATGAGATTTATGTTTTCTTTTGGTTGCACTTTTTAGTATGGTGCTTTCTTCTTTTTTTACTGAGTTTTCAAGGCTTATAGTCGCTGTAAAGAAAACTGTACTCGCAGTTGCTGTATACTTGATTCGAGTTGTAGATGTTTGATAGATCTTTTATGTCAAGCATTTGTTTCCTTAAATTATAGATTGTTTGAACTGATCTTGCTTTTGTTTGTTTTTTGTTCTTTAATCAAAATTAAAAACAGTGCAAAAAATGTTGCATATTAATTTTTCATTGTAGAATCATACAGTAGATAAATCTATAAACGGATTTCCCCATCCTTTGGCATATTAAATTGAAAGTAATGTTAATGGGATAAGTTTATGGAGTTACTAACAGAGGGGAGTCTTGTTTTAGCTTAGTACTTTTATACTATGATAGTGTTCAGGAGAAGAAAGTCCACCAGTGCTTCTTGGATTGTACTACTGATTTAAAACTCTTTGATGAAGGATTTTTTTAAAAATGTCATTTGATGACTTATACTACGGAATTCATGTACATGCTTGGAGAATATGATCCTCTCACATTCCAAAGCCTTTTACATAGGACATCATGTGCTGCATTTGATGTTTCTATACTAATGTTACATACTTTCCCTTGTATTTTAAAATGAAGAAGAAAATCAAAAGGAGTATTTGTTTAGAGTGAAGGACTATATGGGTAAATCTAAGAATTTTTTTTTTTTTAAAGATTTGTTAGGGGGGAAAAAGCCTCCCATGTCCTTTTGACCCACTTATAGTTCCTGAAAAGGCTGAAAACATTTAGCTGGGTGCAAAGAATTTCTTTTTTTTTTTTTTTTCGTTTTGCTTTGACTGCATGAAAAAGCTAGGTGTCGTGTCTATCTTTTTTACACCTGCTCCGTAACTGGCTACATTTATATCACCTGCTCATACTTTACCAGGAATATGGAATAGAAAGTAAAGTGTCTAAGACAGTTTCTTTAAAAAAAACTTGTGTGTTTTTAAAAAATCCTTGTGTATTCTTGGGTTTAGTTCTACATTTATTGCTATCCATCGTTTTTGTTTAGAACAAAGTGTGGGCTCTCACAATAAGTTTGAGTCCTGAATCAGACTAAAATCAAAATTGCTTTCATTTGACAATGTCGTGATGAATTGCTCCATATGGTTCAAATTGCTGCCTTATTAAATTTTACATATATTATGATTGTTGAAGTGCTAGTAGAAAGATTGTCTTTAGCATCTTTCAAATCAAATTTGCATTTTCAAGACATATGTGTCAGGACGTGGTGGAATCAGGCGCTCGTCAATTTTTGGGGATGTAGAGTTATTGGAATCATCTTAAAGCTTTTTCACTTGTCTTTATTTGGATGAAAAAAATAGCCGTTTATCTTGAATACAAGTCGAGATATTTTCAATTGAAGGAGCTGGGGTCACCTGTTTTCAGAGGTAGAATTAGTGAGAAAATGGCTGCCAAAGATAAGTTATTTCCTTAGCTTAAGAGTCGGGGTAACTGAAAATTTACTATTTTTGTTCCTTTAATCAATATTTTTCAGAAAAATCCACACAGAAATGAGTTCTTTTAATGAACATAAAAGATGTTGGGTCAAATAATAAAAATGTGATAAAAATTCACAAACTTGTGGAAAAATGCAGGTTTCTTCACTTTGAGTATTTTGACGAGAGCCTGATTCCACCACGCTGTCTCACATATTTAGTTTCAGGCATGGTTTTCAAAATTTGTTGGTAGGCCTTTCCATGTCTACATCATTTCTTTCCATGTCTTTGCTTTCTGGGTTTTGGACGGCAACAAAGACAATGCTGTGGTTTTCCCCACAGTACTGTAGACTCAAATAGAATTTTTTTTTAGATATCGGTAATAGTAACCTTAAATGAGCAGAAGCTTTTTCCTCTTTGATTTTGGACATTAGTAAGTTTGTTCATTGATACTCTGGCCTAAACTGCTTTTCGTAAATGTAATTGACTGAATTTTTAAAAGTAGGCCTAATGTAAGGAAAAAAATGGTAATTCTTACCATTAAAATGATTGTCCCAGTGGATTCTATCTCATCGTATGTGTGTATGTGGTAACAGTAATGAGTCATCAGTTTTCCTTTCTGTGCACTGCTAGCCACTGTGTCTTGAGGCTTTGGGGATGTCTCATCAAATCGACTGCTTAGTGTAAGATTCTGCCATACGCCATTTTGAAAAGTGATGTATGATGGAGTGTAATACTGAGCACTCAATACTTCTAGTACATTTTCACAATTTTATGTGAATGTGCTACTTTATGTACTTTACTGAGTCAATGGCAATAGTCACAGTCTTCTTTGTCTTGAAAGAAAATATAGAGTGACCTTCTCTTCAAGGAGTTTTTAAACGTCTTTGATTCTTAGATTGCACAGCTAAAACTCGTGTTGAAAAAAGGAACCTATTGGTTTAAGAAATGGAAGAAGACGGCTGCAGAAGGTTAATACTGCTTGAGAAATTCTCTTATTTTGTTAATAGTTCATGTTACTGGTACACGTACATTGAATTATTTACCAAACATAGTAGAGTAAATCACTTTGAACATTTCATCTTGTTGTTAGGCATTATGTGAAAAAATGATCCTTTTTTTAATTCTTGTGCAGTGGGGAGAGATTGTGATCATGGATTTAAATTATTTCTATGCAATTTCTTGTCTAGGTAAGTTATGGAGCATACTCTCAGAGAACCTTAAGTTTAGATTAGAAAGCCTATGTAATTGTATTGCTTTCTTTTTCTTACTCCTGTGTCATTAACACTTCATTTTAATGTGAAAGACTTGATAACTTCCTAATTCTCTGAGAATGATTAATATATATATATATATATATAGTTCTATGTTAAATCTTTTCTAGTTTTGTCTGTAATGACTTCATTGTTTTTGTGCCTCAGACTGTGGCTTCAATGATTGCTCTGGAAGATCTTTTTGCCCCCCTAGACCTGTTGTGCCAAACAGCTTTTACTGTTTTGGTCCATGCATGTCTTGTTCCGTATTTTGTCATATGATTCCTGATGAGAAAAAGTGCGATGTAGTCTATAGATGTTTTGAATTTTTGCTGACTTTGGTGAGGTTGCTGTCTATGTGTTTTGATTAACATAGTTTCAAATGTACTTTTGTTCTTTCTTAAGTATGTGTACATTCTATGAGTATCTCATTTACAGTTAATTGCATTTATATGTGATACAAAATGGTACGGTGTGATTTTTTTCTTTCTTAATATTACCCTGGCTTTTGATGTGGCTTTGTACTTACTGCATTTTTATGCATGTGCTTTTGTTGGTGATTGGTCAACAGATTTTTGTTTAATGTGAAATTAGAGGATGAGAACTTTCACATCTGTCTCATTGTTGGAGTGAAAGGTATTCCTATTTCTATTGTTAAACTTGTAAGACTTCTGTTTTACATTATTTTGGATACATGAAAATCAAAGTCCAGTGTACACATATGATCTTGTGCAGTTGTGAGCACCATAAAACTCTACCAAACTGACGTGTTAAATCTCCTGAAGACAAGACATGTTTGTCCTGATCTTCAGATCTCCCTCAATTCGTATTTTTTGGTGGGTTTTCTTTTGTTTAATTTCTTTTTAAATGGAACTCTTGTCTGATCCAGTACTGATCAGAGTGCACTGCTGAAAAGTCTTTCTTCTTTCCAATGTTTTTTATCTCTGTTTGTTCTCTTGCTTTGACTCTAGCTTGATTTACTGACCCCTCCTTATTTTCTCCGAGTTGTTTTCCAGAACTCTGTCAATTCTTTGGTGCACCCATATTTCTACGAAGATTTTTGGATGGGTATTTAACGTATAGACCCTTAGCGTGTTCTACTTTTGCTTTCAGTATAGACAGAATGCAAGGCTTAGTGGTGATAGTCTATCAGTCAATTCTAATTAGTTCAGAGGTTTACAGACTATGTTGGCTCCAAAACAACTGATGTAGTTTCAAGGATGGAGAATCTGTTTTTACTCCAGCTTCATAGGAAAGGAAGAGAAAAGCTTTGGAGGTCATTTAGCTTTTCAGCGTAGGTTTGAACAGTGTTACTGATAGAATCATATTGACAGGTGCAGAGGGCACAAGATTGATAATATTTTAGGAAAGTGGGCTACTTTTGTGTCTGTTGTTTGAATTGCTGTGTAATTATTTGCTTTGTATTTGATTATTCAACTGTTTTCTCATCATTCCGTCTAAAGTGTACAATCAGATTTCTTCTATATTATTTTTCTTTTCAGTAATATTTGCTTTATTCATTTAATCTATGTTGGCCAGACATCCGGTCTTTTACATTTTTTTAAATGTTTGAATTTCATGTACTGTGCAACTTACAATCCTGCTGTCTGTTATCAGAAATACTAAAGAATAGAATATTGGCCTACTGTGCAAGTTTCAGGCCAGGAGTCGGTAAATGTACCCCCTTAATTTTACCCCAATTTCTTAATATAGTCTTACATGCATTTGTATTGGTGATGAGCTACAATGTTCGTTTATGATAGTTACACCTTGGTTGATGTTAAAGTCATTCTCAGCCTTCCTTCATGACATCATGAAGTATGAAAATAAGCTTGGGAATGTGCTTCTGTGTAAAGCTGCCTTTGTCTGACATTTTCTTACATTACAAGAAATATTGGATGATTCATTTTCTCTCAATTACTTGGGTAAATGCCACTGAGGTACTAGGTCGTGGTGGATGTCTGTTGTGGAGTTAAGTTTGCAAAATTTCTGATGGAACTCTTAGATTGTTAAACCTGACCAAATGAAATGTGGTGGGTCTCATACTTGTAGTGATCAGGCCTCGTTCTTTCTTTTTCTCATCAAAGTTTGGAGGGGATTTCAGCAGCTACACACAGCTGACTGACTGTGATGATGTGGGCAGAGTTGTGTGATTTGCTGTGATCTTTTCTCTGTGGATATGTCTGTGTTGCCACGAGCATGAAGTGGTTGTAATCAAGGAGCAAGCTGCCAAACAAAAGTCTCTGCGTTGTGACAGCAAGTTTTGGGAACTGTACTAACTTGAACCTGAAGAAAAGGGTGTTTTTTTCGGCCGATTTTGTGTATTTTGGATTACTAATGTCAGTTAACTTTTAAGAAATTATCATAAATATCCATCAGTGTGAGTGCATTTTGTAACATATAATATTTGAGAAATTTTCCTGGATCTCCATCGACTTATGTCACATCTGATCAGAGAGATGGGTGTCAGATTGGAGGTACTGCCTGTTTAATGACTTTGCTGTATGAAAGAGTTTTTATACCCATGCTATTTATAGCTCAGTCCCTGATTATTTATGCTGGCAAAGGAACTGGTTTGTGGGATTTTACTGAGGCGTCACTCTGACCACTGTCAGCATTTTGTGGGACCAAATTATTAGAAAAAATGTCTTCAGTTGCTGAGGCTGATCAGTTATCTTTTGAAAAAGCTCAATTTTAATGCACTCAAACAGAGGATAGAAAAATGGGTTTTTCAAGAGTGAAATTGTTCTTTTCTTCAACATCCTCCCAAAAATGTATCGACTAAATGTATTTGCCATATTATAGCTCTGGCGTTCAAGTATTTTCATAGGCAACTCCCACCATGGATGTCATGGGTGACGGGATGTAACAAGGCCCTTTTTGGAATGGCATTGGTTCATATTTTTCTAACTTATGATTGTCTTGAATGACTTAAATCTTCTAAATCATCATTACTCAAAACTCTTTTGAAGCATTTTGTATTATTTGTAAGGTGCAAAGAGTTTAAAAAAATTAATTTATGGTGATGCTACAGATAAATTGAAATAAAATAAAAAGGATAAAAATTACATATTTACAGCAGTTAGTTAATCTAAACTGTTTTCTTTGCAGTAAATGAAGTGAAGGTGAATTGCACCAGTACTGACATTTTTCTGGGTTATGGACGGGTAAAAGCTCTGCTACACTTCATGAAAGGTACTTGAAAACATGCAATGCATCCTCCTGCCAGGTCAGATAGTTTGGGAGTGTGCATCTAGTTGTCATTTCTGTTCACCCGTATTCATTCATTTATGAATTGCTCATGCCTAATTAGTAATATTGTGGGTGCAAAAGACAACTAAATGATATATGCAAATATTACTCATTTGTTGCTTCATATTCTGTTCTCTGTATTCTCCTCGTGGGCTTTGTCTCTCTGCAGTTTCCTATAATGTCTTTTCATATTTGAAGCTTTCCAGAAACACATTATGCACTTTCCTGTACTTATATAACTTATAACTTATAGTCACCATTCTACTCATCTCTTATGTTATCCAGTGTTGAGAGATCATGATAATTCTCTTTAAGTGATTACTTTGTTTCTGTTCATGCAGGATGTGCAGTTGTTACTGGGACCCTGTCATATTGTCATGGTGATAACACAATTGCCAAAGTCAAATTTATTCAGGTTTCTAGTTATCATTAGGGTAAAATGCCTCTTACGTGTTTCATACCCTTAATGTATAATTAAATATATATATTATGTGTTTATTTTCACATAGTTTAAGTCCAATCATTAAGACATTTTTCACTTTAGTTCATCATAAGGTTGGCTTAGGTAAGCGGTGGGGGGGGGGGGGGGTTACATTCTGTCAAAGCAATAAAAAATGACTGGCAAGCATGTTATGACCATTGCAATATGCTTGTTCCCAACAGTTTATATATATATATATGTGTGTGTGTGTGTGTGACACGTCAAGTATGTAAAAAGACTTTAAAGTTCTACCAGTACTATCGTGTGACTGTAAGTGACAGATGTTACGTTCCATCAACTCCGTTTTTGGAAATTATGCTTTATGTGAAGACAGAGCTTTCAGCCCCTTACTTAAGTACTGTACTTAAGTTTGTTCACATCTCTAAATAGCTGCCCGGATTGATCCCTGACACGGGTGGAATTACTTACTTTTGGAAGTATCAGAGTGTGTACCTGTTTGTGTTAAAATAAATGACACCAGCAACCAACTGTTGTAGCCCTTTCCCTCGAATATTTGTCTCCGATGGTCTCCACAAATCTGCTTTTGTTACACTGTGATCTGAGTAAGACTTTTCTCTTCTCTTCAATCATTTGCAGTCAGTCCTGTTACCTGTATGTATCACAAAGTATTTCCTCTCTCAAACTTCAGATTTGTTGTCCTGTAGCTACTGGTAATAGAAGCATTCTGCTCACCTTGACAATTAATCATGTTGGGTACCAGACACATGATGTAGGAGTTGAACTTGGCTAAAATGACCATGCATTAGAGAAGAGTAAAGTGGTCCTTATAGACAGGCAGTCTTCTTGCACAGTGTCATTTTAATTTTGATGTAAAAAAATCCAACAGAGTTGGGGGGGAGTGGCCGTTTGTTTGTTCAAGTGATTGTCTTGGACAAGCGGTCGTTAGTACAGGTTTGACTGTGTGCTGAACCCATGAATGATCATTAGACTACGCAGTATTTGGTGTGTGTACTTACCACCATGGCTTCCCCATTCTCCCTTTTTTTATGAACAGTTTTCTCCCCAGGGTTTGGGTCACTACTGGAAGGTTCACCTTTCGTATCCCTGTGCCATTTCTGTCAGCATCTTGCAGTTTTTTTAGACAGTCTACTGACTTAATCATGTATGTGTAATGTCAGTCTGGTTCATTTTTTTATCCAACTGTCAGACTTAACAACAGGGGGTATTTCACAGCGTAAGCTTTGTATACAAGTGGTGCACTTTTGAAAAACATCTTTTTAGTTGGTACCTACGCACAATTTTGATATTTAACCAAAATATTATTAACAAGTAATCAAAGAAGCTCCTTATAAAATAAGTTGACTTGAGTTTGAAAAGCTCTCATAGATTTCAAGTCTTCAAGTATTTCTACATATTTTGTGTACAAGTCTAATCGTGTTCAGGGAGATTGGGATGTTATTAGTATTATTTTATCGTCACATTACAATATGGGCGATGAATAAATATTTAGTCATGACGTCAGCCTGACTCTGTTGGTATACATTGTGTTGTTAAAATTGCATTTTCTGGACTTCACCAATGAATCAGCATTACTGCAGATGTCTATGAATGTGCACCCGTATGTATGCTGAGAGGGATGGAGAGGCAGTGAGTATGTGGATGAGGATGATCAGAACTAGTTCTTTATGAATGCATCCTTTCAAAGGCAAATCAACTTGTACAGTTTATCAATTCATATCGATAACAATGAATTTCTTCTCATGTATCTGTGTAAGTCAAATTATTATTGTATGTTTTGTTCTTAATTATTATTTTTTTAATTTGGTTTTAATCCATACATACTTTTGAGGAAAATTTCATGTGCATTTTTTAATCACTTTTCATATGCATATCATAGACTTGGCTGGTACATGTACTTGAAAAATCTTGAAATATCTACACTTACTTAATGCATCACAGAGCTTACAGTCTTTTGACAACGAGTGAAGGTCTTAGCTTTTCAAAATAATTTTGTAGAATAATAAATTTGGTGACAAATGTATTTCACAAATTCTATGATCTCCTGGGTATTTTTTAAAGCGTTTGAATAAACATCAATGAAGAACCAGTTGTCCATAAAATTTTAAAATATGTGTAGGCATAAAGTGCTTGTACTTGTGTGATAGCGCATTACAAATGTTTTAAAAACAAGAAATATTTAATGAGCTTTGTTGTTACATGTAAGTAATGACTTTTGCATGTCAGATTTTACAAGTCTAGATTATGTGTAGATTATTTTGCCGACATCCTATGGCGTCAGCATTTTTAAATGTTTATCCCATTCTCTCCTCTAATTTCCTCTCCTGATGTTGGGACTGACTTACTACCAGCTCTGTTCATATTTTTGAGTAGCTGAAATGACTATAGATGAGACAGAATCAAGAAAATGCACCAATAAACTAACTGTTGGGTGACATGTCAGCTTGTTGTTAATTTTATGGTTTGTCGGAGTTTTTTTTAAAATTCAGAGTTGAAAATCACATACAATTGTGGTTTAATTTTTGTACTCACTACAAAGTACATGTAATAATATTCATTAAAAAGTCTTGAAGTTTTCAAACACAACTTGATACAAAATCCATGCCATATGCCAATTGACTGGCATATGTTAACCAACCTTCAATGGCTCAAAGTCTCCATGGGAGTAAGAATAATGTAGATTGAAGTGCAGGTGATTGTATGGGGCTCTTAATCCTTGTGGTGCTTTCCTCGTGTTCTGCAGTGCATAAAATTTCTAGAATGTTCTGTCACAGAGTAACTTTGACATCCTGCACTGTCTTCCAAAAAAGGCTACGGCACCCATCACGCTTCGGTAGTGTTCATAGTCATACTTCAGATTAAAAAATCATCAAACCTGTAAAGTGGGCGGAGTAAAGTTACTATGCAACTGAGAGATGACGAACAGGTGTTCAGAAAACTATTTTGTTCAATACAATACAATGAACAGGGCTCTACTCTTCCACCCACAAATACAAAATACTTAAAAAATAAAAACAAGAAACATATATATATATATATATATATATATATATATATATATATAATATTTATCAAAAAGTTAATTAAATAATGTTTTGATAAGAATGTTTTATCACCGGAAGAACTGACTTCGTGGGCCGAATAAGGCTTGCAGGCCATAGTTTGGTGGTCCCAGCTTTAGATCTTTAGATTATCATTACCTGGTAAGTGAAGTTGTAACAGTAAAAAGCCAAAGATTATTGCTTCCCATTTGGTGGCTGAATGCATGTGTAAACCTGCTTGTCAGCAAAGTATTGCTGAGGTATGGGGACAAAACCATTGTACATGAAGTATGTTACTGAGAGATATGTCACAGATTGGCACACCTGGTGTCAAAACAGTCAAGGTGGAGCTATTTGAATAGCTGAGAAATGTTCTCGTTTCAATATTTTAGGATCCAATGGACATCATTTTGACTGTCAGGGGGTGGGCTACTCGATCAGGTCCAGCCCAGGCTGATGGGTATACAACGTTGCAGCAAACAGATGGAGGAACTCCATTTAATTTATTTGCCTTTGTGGGAATCAAACTTGCTTCTGATGCCGTCAAGATGAAGAACCTAAACAATTACAGTGGATCTGGGGATTCAACGAAAACTCGACTCATCGAAAGGAGATGGATTCCCTGGGTTCTTTTTATTAGTTTAAAATCAATCGAAATAACCGGGTTTCAACGAACAGAAGTCGCTGCAGGGAGAACAGTCCCTGCTGAAGTGGCTTTGCTCATTTTTCTTCTGCAACATACATTATCCATTCCTGAAAACCATCCATGGCATCTGCATTGTGAACCATTATTCGCTTAGCCTATTTTTATAATCTTATGCCGCCAATCAGCCGCCTTCTTTCATACCAACAAACACGTTGTTGTCCCCGCCCATGTGTGATGGGATCGGACCTGCGACGTGTGTCTATGTGTATGTGTGCATGTGTCTGGGGGGAGGGGGAGGGGGAATAAGCAGGCTGGGCGTGAAACATCAGTAGTCAGTAGAAATACAAACGCGTTACAAGTTACAGTACAGTGGAACTCGGATTCAACGAGATGAGATAGATTCCCCATTTTTTTTCTTCTTCTTTAAAATCAATAAAAATAACCCGGATTCAACGAGCACTTAAATCAGGGAGCTCGGATTCAACGAGGTCGCTTCCAGGGTGAACAGCCCCTGCAGACGTGGCTTCGCTCATTTTTCTCCCAGAACGAACTTTATCTATTCCTGGAAACCATCCATTGCATCTGCATCGTGAACCATTATTCACTTAGCCGATTGCATGCGACCAATCAGCGGCCTTTTTCCATACCAACATATGCGTTGTTGGCATGCGCACATGTCTACTCTGGCGTGTGTCGGGGTCGGATGGGCGGCCTGCACACGTGTGACTGTGTGTGCGTGTGTCGGGGAGGGGGGAGGGGGTACTACTAGCGGTCCGGGCGTTGAACGTCGCAGATACAAACGCGTCAGTCTTTTTTCCCCCCGGCAACTGATCAATATTACAATGATAAGCTAGTCTTGACGTAGATCTGCGTAATGAATTGTACGCTGGTCTATGGAATCAAAAGTTGCCATATGTTAGGCTCTACACAGCGACACAACTTTTTGGTAAACATCGAGATGACACAGGCGTGTGCCTTTGAACGAATCTGTCTTTTTTTAAACACAGCTCATAATGTGTAGGCTTTTCAGGCACTACTTGTGACTTCTCTTTATACTACATTACTTGCTCAGTGCCTGTAATTATCTACACTAAACCTCGTGTTTGCTATATAATGAACACTCGGATTCAACGAGATTTTAGGTCGGGCCCGGCGACCTCGTTGAATCCGAGTTCCACTGTACTCACGAGTCATTTTTCCCCGGCAACAGATCAATATTACAATGATAAATGATAAATGATAAGTGATAAATGATAAATGATAAGCTAGTCTTGACTACAGATCTATGAAATGAAGTGCGCCCTGGCCAATGGAATCAAGCATCACCATATATGCTAGGCTATACACAGAACACAACTTGTTCGGCAAACAACACACAGGCGCACATTTGAAATAATCCGACCTTTCGCACAGCGTGTGCTTGGTAGAGTTCAGTGTACATGTATTTTCCTAGAACTTCCAAGCATTTCTTTGGTATGGCATCAAATAAACGAAAAAACCTCTCACTTGAAACCAAACTACAGGGTGATTTAAAAAAACCTAAATAATTTTTTTGGTAAATATTTTCCTCCACACCAAAGTTTTGTGTTTCAAATTTGTACACATTTTTGGAGTTGAAAGGAATTTGTCCCATTCTCATTTGAGATAAATCCACATAATAGTTTTCCTCTTCATAGTATGTACAAAAACAACCCATTTTCAGCTGTTCCCCAATTTTGTAGCATGACGCACAAGTTCGCATTTGAGTATCAACGATTGGGCCATATAGCAAGCTACAGTAGTCTAACAGGCCAACAGAAGTTTGTAGATAGTTTTTCTCAAGTTTCCTTTGCTTGTTTAGATCATGGTTGAGATTAGTAAAGAGCGGAGAGCTTTTTGGCATTGAACACTTCTTCACCACCAGCTCATTTCGTAAGTTCCACACAAGAAGTGAAAATAATGTTTAAAGTGTCTCCTTTTTCAAAGGCCTCCTTTGATGTCACAAGGGAGAAAATGGTTTATCTGTTAGGATCTGTAGAGAACCAGAACTAAAAATTCCCTGACAAAATGACCACTTCAGGTCAAACACACCGTTGTCACCAGGGAGCAGCATTCAGTAGATGAGCCCCATGAGACATCTGTCCATAGACAATGTCTGCAGCTAGGACTTTCCTTCATCTCATGGTCTGCATTCTCAAGGTAGATCTTCATCTACGACTGTACCATTTTCCTGTTCTGGAAACTGACCTGGATCACGGATAGCAATGTTTTCATGATTACTCCATATGACATTTGGTTCATTGGCAAAGCCCATTCACCTTTCAGGATATGTTAACTCCACAAATGTTGTTTATTTGGGTAACCCCATTGTCTCTCAACTCCATACTGTTAGGTGTACAGAGGGAATGGCTTTGAGTATTCATGGTTGGGTGGATCCTTGTGTTTGGTCACCACTGAACATGTGTTAAAATGTGTCCAGTCCTAAGAAGGACATATATAGAGCACTGGTTCTCACAATTCCAGAATTTGTACAAATATTTTTTTAAACCTCTGAAAGAGAAAAGTAATATTGTTTAAATATTACAGGGATGGAAAGATTAGATTTTTACAAGAAAAGGAAGGGAAAAAACACAAACCAATCATTTCATGACTCTCCTTACAAGATCTTATAAATTTGTGCATTTTGGGTTTATAGGAGTTTTTAAAATAAAAGTCATATATCTGTTTTCAAAACCAAGTTTTTTCTTTATGAATTTTATGTCAAACAAATTCCTTTTGGATGAATCATATCTGTTCTAAATTGCAACATTCTAGTACAAATTTTGAGCGAGAAATTCCGAAAAGTTGTTTAGGGTTTTTTTGGGATCACCCTGTAATTTTGATTTGTGGAAGTCGAATCCATTATACATTACTTGCCCAGCGCCTGTAATTATCTACACAAAAAAACCTTATGTTTACTATAATGAACACTCGGATTTAACGAAATTGAAGGTCGAGCCTGACAACTTCTTTGAATCCAAGTTCAATTGTACACTGCAGACCCTGGTAAAAAATGCTTTGAGGAAAATCGTTATATATTGAAACGCAAAAAGAGACTTCGCTTGTGACCTTCAAGCACTATTCTCTTTGAGAACTTTTCAAACAGAATACTTGTGATCTGTTGTGTCAAAGTCAGGATTTGACTGTCTTAATTTCCTTGCTTCTCTAGCTCCTCAAAAATGTTTTTCTTAAAAACCTTGCTGCCACTTGCTGCACACCACTTTGGGGTTTGATCAAATCAGAGGGGTTCCCACTGGTTCACATCAATGGAGCAATCTTTCAGAGAAGTCTTCATAGCGTCTTCATATCTTTTTTTAAGGGGGGCACTAATTTTCTATCTTCCACAGGTGGGTGGTTGGCGGGTGCTTTGGTGTGGTTTTCTTCTTCTTTCCTATCAAACATCTATCGTCCTTATCTCCCCCTTCTTATTTTTTATGTTTGTAACACTCTTGTAACACCTCTAATCTTCAGGCGCTCATATGACCTTATGCAGTTGCGAGCGCCGTAAAACCTGTACTAAAACTAAACGCGCTGGGTACAATAAAAACACATGTAGCTTTGACTTTGAGTCTGGCATTCAGACCAAGTGGCCTGCAAGTGCACCGATAGCGCTTAAAACTGCCCATATGCCTAGCCATCGGTGTAGCGGTGAGCGAGACCCTATCCCCAACCCAGCCCTTTCAACATGTATAACATACACAACTGTACTTAATCAATCATTAACAATAATATTCTTTAGTACTGAAAGAACACAAGATTTGAATGTCAAAAGATACATTTAATTATTGTACAACAGCTGGATGCTTTGCCATTCAAAAAAACAAGGACCCTGGATAAATTTTGCTACATGATGCATCTGACAAGGAACGAAATATGAGCTGCACAGAAGAAAAATTCCCACCAAAAAGTTGAAAACAGTGCGAATATATATATATATATATATATATATATATATATATATATATATATATATATATATATATATATATATATGTGTGTGGTATTAATAACTGACAACTGCCATAATAACACCTCTACTCTGTGAAATACTTCAAGCTACATCCATTATAATGTAAAGTATTTTTAGGAGAAAAAAACACCCTCAAGCCCCGGTTACATCCAGCGATAAAACATATCAGATTTGACTTATGCGAGCTGTCTGTTTTATCAAACTGCATATTCTGTTTACATTCCAGTCTATCATCTAATTCTTTTACAATTTAGGGAGACTCCCTGGGTCAGAAGACCGCAATGTTTCTTTGTGACAACAGTGACTTGTTTGCAGTATATGTGCTCTTACTAAACAAAAGACCAACTTTTAAAGTTTAAAGCAAAATATAGTAAATGCATAAGATCGCATCCAATAGCTTTGAGGTCTCATGCTTTTTTAATCTTTTCTTTAATATTGTTGAGACGGTTACTTTTAAACCGCAAGTCTGTAGTTGCATCTCAGTTAAAACTGTTAGGACAATTACAAAAAAATGTTCTACACTCTCTTTACATTTTATTACTGAAGTTTTTAGCCTTGATCTTCCACAGACATTCATGGGACCTTTACATTATGATAAAGAAAAGAACAGTGTCTTTCGACCTAGTTGCTATACGTTACAGGGAAATCAGATTTACTTCCTTCACTCTCTCTTTTTTAAATTATCAACAGAGCACAAAAGTGTCATGTTTTCTATTGCTGACCTTTGGCAATAGCAAACCCGTGCAAAGTTCAAAACACATCTGCAGGTACTCTCCTTCTTCAACTACCCTCTTGTGTTCATGTTACCCTAATCCGTTCCTGGTGAAATCAGGCCACTGTCATAAAGACCCATCATAAACTACAATTCAGCAACCTGACTCTCCATGTGCAATTAGAAAGAAAAAAAATTGATGACATGCAGTAATGATTTTAAAAAGCTGGCTTCATCTCATGGTCTGCATTCTCAAAGTAGATCTTCATCTACGACTGTACCATTTTCCTGTTCTGTAAACTGACCTGGATCATGGATTGCAATGTTTTCATGATTACTCCATATGACATTTGGTTCATTGGCAAAGCCCATTCACCTTTCAGGATATGTTAACTCCACAAATTTTGTTTATTTGGGTAACCCCATTGTCTCTCAACTCCATACTGTTAGGTGTACAGAGGGAATGGCTTTGAGTATTCATGGTTGGGTGGATCCTTGTGTTTGGTCACCACTGAACATGTGTTAAAATGTGTCCAGTCCTAAGAAGGACA
>NW_004797272.1:1726083-1755840 GCF_000002075.1 Aplysia californica | reverse complement strand
GGGGGGGGGGGGGGGAACATGAGCAATAAAAAAACCCAAATATAAATGAACAACTTTCGCAGAATAAAAATCCATCCTCAGTCCCATCGACTCCGCTTTTTCTTCTTGGCTGGCCCCTCACTGCCCAGCCCCACTCGTGAGGCCCCGCCCACCCCTGAGGGCTGGACCATCTGGGGTTGGAGGGAGGCGTTGAGCTGGGAGGTGCCGCCCGCCGCCGCGTAGTTCTCCTCACTGGCAGACTTGTCCTGCTCCACGGCTGACACAAAGCTGGACCGGAACTGGGTCTGAGGAGGGAGGGGGCAAGAGGGAGAAACATCAGAGACTACAAGAACATCGTTATATCATCATGATCATTACATTATTGTTTTAGTCATCTTTCCATGTCTCTAGGTACAGATACTGCCAAAATGCCTATTACTTGTTTTGTATTCAAGATAGTTGGGTTTTTCTTTCGTTTACTAAATATTCACTTCTGCTCAAGTCATAAAATTGACACAGGTAAACAATGTGTTTAAGTTTTCTCAAAATCACAAAGTTTGTCTTAGGCATTGTGTTGTGGCTGACGATCATATTGATGGCCTTGGGCATAAAGTCAGAAGGTATACCTTTTGCAAGAAAAGAAAAAAAAAAAATTTGATTTTCTCAAAACTGGCAACGGATCAGGGATCCCTCGACCACATGACTGTTCAACATTATCGGTCTGAGGGTTGGGGGACAAATAGAAATGGTGTAAAATGATGCTTCATCACCAATTAAATCATGAAGGCATCACATGAAAAACCAGGGTTTGATGGCCTGTGCCTAAGGCCATCAGTATGTCTCTTTTAACATATTGCTCCCACTCTGGAAACTATTCCCATTGGAACAATTGCTGCTAAAGCCAGATAGCATCATACTGAGACATGGAGACTGACAATTAACAACAGTCAGCAGTGTTTCAACCAAAGATGAAAATTGTGTCCAAATGTGAAAAATAATTAATTACAATACCACCAGTTTCATCAGAGTGATTCTGGTACAATGTCAAAACTATGAAAGCCTCAGAAGAACAAGCATTGAGCCGAGGATGCTACCATGAGAGGAAACTCAATGCTTCTGCGCAAAACTTGGACCCATTTCCAGATAAAAAGTGATGTCAACAACTGTGCTGAGAAGTTTGCAGCTGAGAAGGGCTCAGAGCTGTGTAAACTCACATGACAACTAAGGCTCAGAACAGGGGTTTCAAACCAATTTATAACACCACGGTCCAGAATCTTACAAATCATAATGGCTGCAGTAAATCCCATACCATACTGACCTGATCAAAAAAAAAATCCCACAAGAATCAGCATCCCAAAAACAACTTACATGAAAAGCAGTTTTCATTGCTGAAAGTCTGTCTGACTGGAAAGCTGATGATTTCGGGGCTGCTTTGAAACTGCTCAGGCTCATACTGTCTTGTACACGAGTGCTCTGTAGAAACAAAGAATAAATAGAAACTTTCTTTTTCAAAAGTAAGGTGTTTTATTACACCATCAACACAACTGAAATCATATAGGAGTAGAACTTCAACCCTGCCTGTCATGGGCCAACTCTTTCAGCAGAAAGACTGATATACTCTATAACAATTCTCCCCCTCAAGGGAACTGAATTCCTGAACTCGGGTCTTCTGCATGTGATGGCGAAACACCTAACTGTTACACCACAAATGCCAGTAAAACAAATTATAAGGAAGCTCGTAGTACTACGAACGTGGGAAAAAATAGAGATGATCACACCACAGAACCACTGCCAGGGAACTGTATGTAAACAACAGGCAAAGGGAACTGAAAAGACAAAACTTGCAAATCTCTGGACCAAATAAGGCTGGTAAAAAAAATGAGAATCCTTGTAGAACCATCATACCCATTACCGTCAATGACATCACAGTGGCATTATTTATTTGTTTAGTATTCTAGCATAGGATGCTGATGTTTTGAGGGGGCGGGGGCTGTGCAAGCCTGTTTCTGTAGCAGAGAAAGCAGGCTACTCTCACAATAGTTTAGTTTGAGTAAAGAGAAGCAAATCAACATGATAACAGTCATTTAGCACAGGGAAAATTCAATACAGACAGACAGAAACCACAAAGGGAAAGAAAAGAAGAAGGACCTACCATGACACCCTCCAACCATTCGCTCTCACACAGACAATTTGAACAGAGGGTACACATAGCTAGCAGGAAAACTGACTCATCTCTAATGTTTTCAATTTAGTCTTTGCTGTACAGTGTATCTCTATAAAGGTAGTAAAGAACCCACAAAGCAGGTACTTTTTGCCTAAAACAGTCTCAACCACACAATTGGTGTTGATGGCATTAAAAACAAACTGACCCTCCGTAAACAGACCCCTAAAAACAGTAATTAGTAAATCATCAAATAAAATACCTTATGACACATCGCAACAAAAAACAACAACTTTGTCATCAGAAAAAAGTATTGGACTATATGTTTTTACTGTATTTCTCACAAGCAAAACCTTACCGTTTCAGCACCCAAACCAGGTCTCTCCTTGAAACCCAGACCCCGTCCAGCAATGGACTTGCCTTTGCCACTCTTATATCTGTTCTTCTTGAACCAAGGACACTGCAACAAGAGAAGAAACAGAGCACATAACTGATGAAATGCTATATTTATAAATAAGTGACAGAGTACAAAAATTACTCACGAATTGAGTATCTACTGACACACTCCAGTTCCCCATTTGCAAGTCTTTCAATAGTATTGCCGACACATGGTACACAAACTTCCCCAGACAAAGACAATCAGGCTATGGTCAAAGTTTTGTAGTGGAACATCCACAAGATGAGAGAAAGACAGGAGTGCGTGCCTCTTTCACCTTGGTATTGGGTACAAGGCCACAAAGAAGAGCTCTCCACCTGTCTCTGCTCAGGGCAATCTTCTCCACCTTCTGTCATATGCCTGAGATCTGCCTCCTGATCTCGCTCTCAAGAGGATTCAGCTTTCCTCTCCTTCTTTACACCTGTGGGTTCCATCTAAGTTTTTGTATATATTATCTCCACTAGGGGCACTGCCTTCTTCCAAGATTAGTGACTGGTTGTTTCTTTTACTTGACGCTTCTGTAGTGACAGATTTGTTTCAAGGGGTAGGGTTGCTAGCCCTCCGTCCAAGCCCCCAACCCAGAGGGTCGGTTGTCTCCATTTTGGTCATTCAGTCACCTCTTATGACATGCTTGCCCCACATTAGCCCTATTCTTCTCAAAACCAGGACAACTTGACAGGTTACGAGAGTAGACAAACAATATTGTCTGGTCTTAAAGTCTCTTCTTGTGACTTGGGCACCTTACTTACAAGACAAGAAGGAATAACAAACTCAGCTGCAACATAATGCCAATATTCTAGTCTGTCAGGTGCGTGTACACCATAATAATATATATCTGGAATTACCAAAATGTTTCTCATTTAGTGAGGATAATCATTTCAGCATTGAAAAAATTTTGCAGAGACAAACCAAACTGACTCACTTTTTGGGCCAGATCCAGCAGAGACGGAGGCACATGTTGGTTAGCTCCCTCCAGATTCCGCACTAGGTGAGGAGCAAACTCCTTGTCTTTCTCTGTGATCAGTGTGTAGGCATGCCCCTTCGTGCCTGTGAATAATATTACGGTTAACTTGATTGTCAATTTTTAAAAATCTAATGTCAAATTACAGTAAAAAGTAGGAGTATATTACTATTAGTTAATTAGTCCAAACCAAAAATTCAAAAGTGTGGTAAATTAAAAGGACAAGGGTTGGGTTTTTTTTTAGATTTTGCTTTACAAATAAAGAATGATGCAAAAATCTGACCAAAATATCTTAATGAAATTTTAAAAAAGAAACAAGCATTTATAGATAAAATTTTCACGCATATTTTAAGCCATTTTACAATGCAAATTACACTCTTGCCCGACAGTATCAATTTTTTGCTATTCGCTTGTCCATTTTCATCCCTCATAAGATGTTATAAAGTCATTTTAATCCAATTAGTGGATCTCAAATATGAATTAATGCTGTAGAACTAGGACAAACTTTTATTTACAAATTTGAAACAAAAGTTGACAATGGCATGGTAAAACACGCTAGATTTAGCAGTTTTCTCTTTCTTTTTTCTTGTCAGCATTTTTCTAGCACCTGTGCATGGGGTTTTCACTGCCTAATGTCAGTCATAAACTGCACGCGAGGTACTAAGTAATCTTTGCCTACTTTTAAAGCTCACAAAGTGTTCCTTATTCAAGTGACACTATACGGACACTAACAAATACCACAGTGTGTACTGAAAAGAAACGTCACTTATTAAAACTTCTTTAAAAAAAAAATTAAAACACGGAATGTATTTTACAGGGGTAGACTGTTAAAAGCCAACAGTAGCACTCTAAAACACTACATAAGTTTTAATTACCTGCGCGGCCAGTTCTTCCAACTCTGTGTGTGTGAGTGTCGATGTCCCTTGCCACATCATAATTCACAACAGTTTTTATGTGTGGAATATCCAGACCACGGGCTGAGAGAAAGTAAGGATACCAGAAAAGCCAAGAAAGATCAAAATCAGAAAATAAAGATGACAAAACAAGAAATTAAGCCACATAAACCTTTCCAAAACAAATTTCTGTCCACGACATTTCGAAATCTGTGGGTTATTTGCTAGTAACAAGTGTTACTAAGGTAATTCAACAAGAAAATGTGCTTTAACCATTTGCACTTTCATTACTCAGCAGTAAGTAGAGGCACACTAATATGATCCTTTAAGCTACCCAAAAATGTCCTGTTCTTCTATTAATCATAAAGCTTTTTTTTTTTCAAGTGAAAAACAAAATGTAGGCAACCACAATTCATTCTTTTTTCATAAAACATACTAGCCAGTTTAAAGAACACTGAATATTTAAAAATTCCCCATCCCCCTGAACAATTTCACACAAATTAGTTTTCCCGTCCTCATTTCAGCAAACTGCAACAGGTCGTTCTCACAAAGTGAATCTCTAGTACATTCCGTTTTCTTCTTTAAAAAATCATGTTTAGGAAGTAACTCTTTCCTCACAATTTCTCCCCACCATACCCTATATCCCAACATGACATAGGGTCAAATGGCCTGAGGAAAAAGTTTGTTTAAAATCAGCAAGATCAACCCACCAGCGACATCTGTAGCCACTAACACACCAAAGTCTTTCCTCTTGAATGCGCTGATGATATCGTTTCTCTCTGCCTGACTCATGTCACCATGCAACAGTCCCACTGAGAAGGCAAAAAAGGATTTGATTTAGACAGTTTCATAGAAGAACATCAACAGAAAATAAGCTCTCCAAACGTTTGGAAAATGACAGATGCATCGAGGTAGAAATATGTTGCATTCAGGATGGTGTAGCCTTATCCATATGAACAGTGGAATACTTCGTAACAGGGGTGAAATCTCTGCCCCAGATCTTACTTCATGATCAACAATACAGCAATGCCAAGGAAAATTTAATTTTTTGCTTTAGCCCTTTTCTATTTGGTACCTAAGAAAGAATTTTCAATTCTAAGAATTATGCTTTTTGAATTTTAAGAATCGGTTCATAAATAAAACAGTTTCGGGTTGTAAACGTCGGCAAAATATGGATGATCCAAATATAGGAAAATGCTCCCAAAAGCAATATCTCAGTAATTAATTGGAGAGTTAGAAAGAAACTTGGCTACCCAATGTGTTTTTGGGTGGAGATATTATTTCTTGGTCAGATTTACTAACTATTTCGTAGTTATTCTGTTATAATTAAAATTTTGGTGTACATATTACGATTTCATGAAAAAGGGGTGTCAGGATGAGAGCATTTTATTTACAGCATCGTATCACAACATGGGATCTTTAAGAATATGTTGGCAGCGTGACTAAATAATGGCAAAGGTGTCTTTGGTGACTTTTGACCATGCCAACCATAAAATATAATTTAATTCAAACTAGCATGTCCTTCAATTGAAAACTCTTTTTTCCCGTTGATAAGCTCGCCTCGGTATATCCCCATTATGATGTTACAGGGGAACAGAGAAAAAAACAACCGAATGCGCGCGCCCGCCATTGCCCTATTTCAAATGACCAATGAATGGGCTCAGAATAGTCATGCGGGGATTTGTAGGTCACATACATTTGCCAAGGGAGTGAGGGGAAAACGGCCCGTCTTCGTGCGAAGCCGCTTTTGGACAGGGGGGTAGTGGTACATTATGATAAATTCTAAACAACTACTGCACATAGAACTTTCAAATTCGAGCACACTATAGAGGAAAGATAGATCTCTTACATTCTCGACGTCGAATATCAAGCTCCTTATAGTGTTTCCGACACCAAAAGCATAGGTCAATATATGTGTACGAACTTCAACGTCAACATATCATTAGTGTGCCCTATTTTCTGATTGGTTGCCAAGTTTCATTCACATCAGTCCAGAAATAGCACAGAAGGAGCTCGAGAAAGTTAGGCACTTACGTTCTGACCCGGTCCAAAAATTCACCCGCAAATGAGGACCAAAATTTCGCCACGTGTGGAAGCCCAATTGGCATTGTTAGACGTGGAAGCCCAATTGGCATTGTTAGACAATACTAAAGACAGACAAAGAGAAAGTTAAAAAAATAATAATTTTTTCATTATAAAATAATAACCCATGAAGCTTGTAATGACAATAAACCATTACTTGCAACTCAAACAAATCGGCACCTGAGAATAGATAATCCAAAAGTAAGCTCAGACTAAAAGACGAAAAAGAGACAAGTTTCCAATAACTCACATTCAAAATCTCTGGCCTTCAAATTGGTAGCAAGTTCCTCAGAGTTTGACTTTCTTGTGACAAATATGAGAACACTGCCCTCTGCGGATACATGTAAAATGTTATAAATGGTGATGAAAAGAAATAGTATTTCCAAAGGAAATATAATAGCCTGTCCCGAAAACTTATGAAGGAAAGTCAATATTAAAAAAACCCTCTGAAAAAGAAGTCCTCCCAATCAAAATGCAAATGTAATTTTACAAATTCTTACATTTAACTTCTTTGAACAGGAACATATTTCTAAGACACCTAAGCAAATGATTTCAGTTCTCTTCTCTACAGTTTTCAGAACTATCATCCACTCAACGAATATATGTGAGCATGCCTGGTGAAAGGTACCAAAAGACGCACGCATTTGTTCAGAGATATCAGGCTTCAAGGATTAAAAAAAGAATTTTTGACAAAAACTAAGTTCCATTAAAAATGGATTCTTTAGCCATTAATATATCAATTTTTACAAGGACTTGAGTTTCTTTTACATTAAAATACATTTTTAAAGACGTTCTTTAACACGAGACATATCGCATAATCCCCTAAAATGCATGAGAAAATTGGTTTTCCGAGTAAACACTGAGGATGGTTTCTCTTGTCCATTCATAAAGAAGACCAAATCACATTGCATACCAAAATTTAGGTCATTCTCTCTACTCTCTAGAGGCAGGTAGTGTGCACGAATATCTAGAATATGTAAACAAAGTAAAACTTTGGGCATTCACACCCTTTCGTTTTTTTTGGAGAGCAAACTTGTACCGCCTTTTTCTGCCCAGCGCAAATCTTGATCCAATTTCTTGAAAATTCTTGCTCAAGGTGGTGATGAATTTCTTTTGAAGATGTAATATAAACTCTTTGAAACTGTTCTTTCATCTTAGCTGCTTTTTAAAGACGATTTGAGAGTAGCAAATGTGTTGTCAGGTCGTCTCAAAGCGCAGATCTATCTATTTGAAGCAGAAACAAAGGGGAAACTTTAAAGCCATTTTTCTCAAAACTTTGTTTCCGTACCCTGCGTTACAAAATCATCCATATCTAAAAAAAATATTCAAAAAGCAGATTGTTCAGACATGATTTCTGTACATGAAAATGCAAAAAACGGGATTCTTCAAAATGCAACATTGGTACCTTTCACAAAGCACACACACATATTTCCCATTCTGCTACAGTCATGCGCTAATCTTTTACTTGACTTCTGACATTTCGCTACAATATTTTCATTTATCATTAATTTTTCAACATCCCAAAAAATTTTCAGTTATCGTTTTCTTTTTATTGCACAACAGGGCGATTAAATCAAGGTACATAGAGTTAAGTCAATATCTCAAGCCACACTTTGCCTTAGCGTGTGACGGCCCGTGATACGAGTAAGAGAGAGAGAGAGAGAGAGAGAGAGAGAGAGAGAGAGAGAGAGAGAGAGAGAGAAAGAGAGAGACAGAAAGAGAGAGACAGAGAGAAAGAGAGAGGGAGAGATAAAGAGAGAAAGAGAGTGAGAGAGTTAGAGAGAGAGAGAGAGAGAGAGAGAGAGAGAGAGAGAGAGAGAGAGAGAGAGAGAGAGAGAGACCGAATTCGTTCGCCCGGAACATGCACAGAGATCACCACGGGCCAGTAGAGTCAGGCTAATCGACCGAATTCGTTAGTGTAGCAAAGCGCTAGCCACTCCGATATTTTTTTTCCTATACTTTAAAACTTTCATCATAAGTAAATTGTCCATTTCAGGTAAATTTTAAGACCACCTGGATTTGATTTAGTTTTTGGTCCCATCCCCGTCCAGTCCCCCCCCCCCCCCCCCCCCCCGAGTAATATTAACCTCAATTCAACAGAATGTACTGTAATTTGCGAAGAGGTCCAATCAACAGTTGGAAGAACAGCAACTGACCAGAAGTGAAGCCGACGAGCCGTTGCATGAGCCAGGTCCACTTGGCTGGTCCAAGGGGGAGAACCTCCACAACTTGTGTCACATCTTCATTAGCCTGGAGGAAGACAGCAGTTCTCTCTGTACATGATGACATAACTGATGGCAATCTATCCAAACTTTCAAAATCCTCAAACTGTACTATTTAAGACCATTTAGAACACAGACAGCTTTTAGTTTTAGTTTTAGTAAAGGTTTTACGGCGCTCGCAACTGCATAAGGTCATAAGAGCGCCAGAGGATTAGAGGTGTTACAAGAGAGTAACAAACATAAAGAAGAAGGATGTGAGATAAGGACGACAGATGTTTGATAGGAAAAAGAAGCAAACCAAACCAGAGCACCCGCCAACCACCCACTCAGACAGCTTTGACCCTGCCATTCCAGACAAAACCCAAACTGATTGAGCAGGATACAGCATCCCAGCACAGATAAGAAGACATTAAGATAAATAAGCTTTACATGAGCAGAACCAACCACAGGAGTAAGGATTCTCACAGACACACATGAACTGAAGAAAACACATTGAGGGAGACTATGGAGGCTTCAAAATTTACTTAACAAAAAACTACCTAACGCAAGATCAACAAAAAAAACTACAAAAAATATTTGTGATCTAATTTTGAGTTAGCGTATACAGCAAGTCAGAATGAAAACAGCCATATTTTCTAGGGAACAAATTACAGCATTTGTAACATTGAAGAAAAGTGGAAAAAAAATAGCAGACAATACCAAAAAAACACACCCACCAATAACCCGCACTAGGTTACAGCATTCCCCCCCCCCCCCATCCAATTTTTTTTCCAAGAGTGTGACAATGGCATACCTCTCCAACTTCTCCCTGCACCACACGCACGGGGTCTGCCAGAATGTCCCTCGCAAGCTTCTCCACTCTCTTACGGAAGGTAGCACTGAAGAGAAGAGCTGGGAAAAAAGAACAATAGACAGAGTTAATGACACTGATCAGGGACAACCACACCAAACAATACTACACCAAACCTTTCAAACCACTGAACTTAGACCTGAGCCATCTCAATATGTAAAATACCATCCCACTATACTGACCGGCTGGGTCAAAACCTATTGTGCAGAAACATAGTTAAACAGATACGACTGACACTTATATTATCAAATTGTCATAACTTGAAAACAGGACAGATAATTCTTTACTCTACCGTTGAATAACCTATTGATCTTTAAAAGGAGACAAATACAAAAACAAACGTAAGCCCGGAACAAATCAAGCACACTTCATTTTTCTAATCAGATGGTGTAATTTGCACAGGAATAGGTACATGACTCACCAAAAAAAATAAATTAAAAAAAATTTAAAAATAAGTAGAAGGGGATATCACACCAAACACCTCAAAAACCTATCAATGATCCTTTCAAGACGATTAACATTCAATGTTCACCAACTTAACATTCTTAATATTCAATGTTCACCAACAGACAAATTGAACAGAGCTCAAAAGTGCAAAACACCCCAGTAATGATAATAACACTCACTCTGTCTGTCAGGTCTCACATGGTTGGCTATGGAACGGACTTGGGGTTCTGAGGGAAAAGAAATCATTCATATCACTTTCTTTTTCTCCTACAAATTGAAAAATCTTTTAATACAGAATGTTCAAAATTACATCTATTGTATTATACTTGAGTACCAAAACTATAAAAGGAAAAATACATGTGCAATGCCTAAGGCTCAAACCCCTGAAACCACAATTTTACAAAAGCAGGTCAAGTAATCTAACTACTAAGCTATCGATACCACAAATGGTAGACAACAGTTTTTCTTGCAACAAAGACATTTACAAGGGACAGGTTTTTTTTTATATTTTAACGTCCAGAGCACATACCAAAACCCATGTCAAACATTCGGTCAGCCTCATCATATACCAGATAGGTCACCCGCTGCAGATCAATCACTTTTTTCTTTACCAAATCGATGAGTCGTCCCTGAAAGCAAAAACCGAACCAAAACATAAAAGATCTCAAGTCATTATAACATGGGTAAAACAGGTGACAACTGACATTGTGGGGACCTGCTGTGTACAATTACTGCTTCATTATCCTATTACATTCTGGGAAAACCTTAAATCCTTCCAAATCAAACAAAGTTAACACAGATAATCTTTTTCAGTGCATTCATTAAAGAAAAGTTTCATTGAAAAAGAACGAACCACTTTCATTTTGCAATATTTAAATTAGGAAAAGCGACAGAAAACTCAAGCTAAGCCACAAGCATTGTACTCACAATCAACTTTTATTTCCTGTCTTACAAGTGTTCAATGTGGCTACCACCACCGGCACGGCACGGGCAACAGCACCGTGAAAAAAAAATTCATCCCAGACGCGTTTCAGCATATCAAGGCACACTGAGTCGATCGTTGTTCTTATTCAATGTTTAAGGTAATTGAAGTCAATGGGTAACGATGGAACATAACCGCAATCTTTTAAATATTCCCAGAAGAAACAAGTTATACACCATGAGGTCTGAGAATCTGACAGGCTAAGCACAGACAGCTCCGTCTTGAGCCACTTCCCAAACAATCCATCC
Organism: Aplysia californica; assembly: GCF_000002075.1. Classification (NCBI taxonomy): domain Eukaryota; kingdom Metazoa; phylum Mollusca; class Gastropoda; order Aplysiida; family Aplysiidae; genus Aplysia; species Aplysia californica. The sequence goes on along the minus strand of NW_004797272.1, from coordinate 1,744,579 downwards.
CTCCTCTCTCATATGATCACAGACTCACGCTTGAGAACTGAAGCAGTAAACAATAACATTGGTTCATTCTTTTTTATTCAAAAGTTAGATAACTAACAGCTCTTTCAAATGGTCACTAACTCATTCCATAACGATGCATGAGAACTGAAGCAATGTACAGTATCATAAAAGCGGGTAATTCATTTTGAATCACCTCGTATTTGTACTGCACAAATTCCCACTCAACAGAAAGCTCTATGTCACTTACAATATAAATTATCACCCCAGCAGATCTAATAGCATTTTGAAACAGTCTCTATTTCCTGAGAATCATGCAGGGGAAGCTGCCATTTTACATGTGCTAAAGCAAAAACATACAGACAAAATCTTTCCCTGTCTACGACTGGGTACCCATTCACACCTGGGTGAAATGAGATAAATTCACGTAAAGTGCCTTTCCCTAGAACAAATTATACTAGGGCCGGGCTAAGGCTCAACCCCCATGAACCTCATGATTAAGAGTCATGTAGCCTAACTACTAGATTTAGACAAGTTCAACTATAATTTCATTTACCATAAGTCTGAACTCTGAAGCATTTAGTACATCCTCTCATGTGTGTGTGCCTAAAGAAAGGTCCAAAAAGTTGGATTTTGACCATTTTGAGTTAACGGTTGCACCTTATAGAAAATTCAATGTTGAATACAGTGGTTTCTAAATTTTTGAAATATCTCAGGTAGTTTTGGGGATATCGCACATTTTGTGAGGTAGGGTATAAAGATCTAATTTTGAGAAAATTTAGCTTTTAAGTTTAGGACACTTAAAAACTTGGAAAAAAAAAGATTCAATTGTTTTTTATGTATTTTTTTCAAGGAGAATTCATTTCCAATTAGGCATTCAGTTGACATCAATATCATGATTAGAATTCAATGGTAAAACATAGTAGGGAAGAGAAAACATGCTTCAAGAATAGATTTTAACACCTTCTAAAAGCAGTTTTCGTTATATCTTTAAAAAAATACCCTAGTCTCAAAATTATTCAATATAAAATATTTAGAAGTCAAATCAATGAAAAAAACAACCTTTTAACACATTGTTAAAAAATAGGTGGAACTATCATTTTTTTATGGAAACACTTTTTGGTCAAAAAAGTGATTTTTTGTCATTATCAGCCTGTAGCTCAAAATTCTCTGTGGGACTTTTTGTACCTTTCTTAAGGCACACACACATATTTAAACCCAAAACATGTTTTAAGAGCATGAAATTGCTGAACATAAGAGGTACTTCACCCACTATTTTGGGTGCACCCAAAGGGGCCGGTCTAAGATGACTACCCAGTGTCAAGGAGTGAAGCGTTCATTAGAGACATTTGGTCTTTTTGAACAGTATCATTATAAAACAGAAACATAGGCAAAGGGGTAAGTGGGAAGTGGTCATTTGTACAGGTTATTGTCTTGATCAGGTGTTCATTAGAACAAGTTTGACTGTACTTTCATCAACATTTTATAAACTTACAGGGGTGGCCACAACAATTTCAGCTCCTTCCTGGCAGGCTTTCGACTGCTCCCACATGCTGCCACCACCATAGGCACAGACAACATTGATGTTGTACACTTTACCAAAACGCTTGGCTTCATGGTAGATCTGAAAAGTATTATTATCATTCACTGAAAGCACACTTAAACCAACACGATATTACTCTCATGTTCAATATGCTGGGCAAATCTTTTTTTTTTAAATCTGATGTAGGCTACTCTTGGTGAATATTAAGATTTTTTAAAACTAATTAATAAAGATGTCTCCAACAATAAAATCTTTTACTTGAAACAGACAGTTTAGTTGGAAAGTGAAAAAAGTTGAGAGTATACATAACATAATATTTTGAAACATCTTTCTCCACCCTTTATTGAGTCCCAATCAGTCCCACGGTCTTTCTCACCACAAGATCAAGTTTCCTCATTAAGAGGAGGGGGGGCAGCTGAAGGCTATCTCGCTCATTAGTGGATCAAATGTTACCAAATTTCACACATATAACGAGCATAGTAGGGAGTCTTAAAATCCACACAATCAAATTTGAGACAAAATTTGTCACCAAGGATACGGCGGACATATTGAATGTTGTTGACATGTCTTACGTAATTAATACCGCACTTGTTTTTCATGGAAAAAAATTTTTTTTTTGCCTGCACCTTGGCAAACAATAGATCTACAATTCTGTGTGATGAATTTTTCCTAAACGTACTAGAAAAATTTTTATGATTTTTTTCCTTGGGGTAGTATTCACGTTTGCAAAATACCCTGAAAATCCACACTCCCCAAAAAAATTCCATATATCAAAAATTCATCACAAAAATATTTGTAGTACATCTTTAATTCATTTTGTGAAAATTTTATGCAGATTGGATGAAAAAAGGTGGATTATTTTTTTAAAGTATATAGAAAAACCATGTTTCGAGAAAGCGGGCGATAAAGAAAAATAAAAGACTCTATGAGGAAATGGTGGTGACAAACATGCCCGGTATGGGAAAAAATAAGGCTTTAGGGGGTTCTTATGCGATGAAATAGTTGTAAGAGAGGTTAAAAAAGCTAAAAATTTATACAACTTAAAATCTATAGTTTTGAGCCCAATCGGGACTTTCGGAGTGCCCCCCTTAATAACAGCTCTTTGTTAGTTTTGTTTTAGTAGAGGTTTTATGGCGCTCGCAACTGCATATGGTTATATGAGTGCCAAGAGGTGGATGTCAACAGAGAAGTCCTTACAGGGAATCAGACTTACTCTGCTCACCTCTCTAGCTTCAACAGCACAAAGCCTGTTTCGACTTTCAAGACACCCCAGAAATAGCTGGTCACAAGAGTGTGACAAACATACAAAAGAAGTAGAGGAAAATGACAATAGGATTAGGAAAGAAAAAGCAGCAGTTCCCTGTTGTAATTCAGGCAGTTATGAGCATGACATTGTTGGATCAGCCCATTTACAATGCTACTGTGCATTAGAACAAGAAATGTCCTCCCTTGGGGAATGGCCAAAGCTCTAATACCACAATATTTGTGGGAGTAAAAGAAAAACTCCACATTTCCAGCTTTACCTGCTGAGACAACTCCCTTGTAGGAGCCAAGATTAGTCCAATTGGTCCTTCTCCCTTTTGCAACTCGCGCTGTTTAAAAAATAAATATACAAGTACATATATTAAGATCAATACACTCAGACTGTTGAAATGTACTGAAATACAAAACCTTTATTGTGATATTCAAAACTGTTCCAAACATAATATCTGTTTAAGACCATAAGTATGGCAGCACAAGAAAATCCTTCACATCTGACTAAACTTGCACAATGAGATATGCACAATTTTGATTGAGGACATTTTGCGGAACGTGTACATTATGGAAATGTGATGATAACTCTTTCAAAAGTGGCAATATATCCTTAAATGTCCACAGTTGATGTTTTCAGAGAATAAACCTGGGAGGACATGGGGCTGGGAAAAACACATGTCCACACAAGGGACATAGCTTCTAAGGACAAGCGGGCTAATCCAAATTTCGGGGGATTTCCAGAAATCTTGACCTACACCAAAAGTAGGCATTGCCCTACCTATAGAAGAACTTTGGTTTCATTGGTTGTATATTTGTTTGGTTATAGAGAAAACTCTACTTGTCTTTTAAAGAGACTGAACTTAAAGAGCCCAAAAACTTTACCTTCACTTTTCTCAAAACAGCACTTTTCGGGATAGCCCCCTTGTGCTTAAAATCGACCACATCATCGCCACCATTCATTGAACATTGTAATATGTCAAAATACAAGGTTTTCAGGGTAAGCAAAAAACCTTTATTACTTGGCTAATTCCTCTTAATTCATGACTATCATAAAAGAGGAATGCTCCTAATCAGTGCGCCTTGTGAAACTACAACATACATGATTTTATTTTTTCAAAATTTTGACATACCACAATGTTGAATGGCTGCAACATTATGAAATGTGAGGTATCGTAGTGAAATCAGGTGTACGTCAAAATGATGAAATCAAAGAAATCAGCATTTCTGGGGGGGCCGATGGGCAATTTTTTTCTAATTTTCTTTTTTTGGCTAATCACCTTTTATGTTTATTAAAAAACACATTTTTGTATGGATTTTACAGAAAAACATAGATTAAAGGCAAAGAATATGTACATTTTCAGTTTCCAAAGTTAGGACTCTCAGGCTATGAAAGTTACAAACCTGTAAAACCAGGCAACCCTGACCTCCTTCCATTGCAAATATTTTGACTTCTATTCAATATAGATTGATATTTTTTAAACCAAATGCAAGACAAATGAACAAGTTTTTGGATTTACCAATAACTCCATATACCCAAAAATTGACGAGTGCCTGATTCCAAAACGTCGTATTACAAATGATATAATGGACATTCCTTAGTAATATCAAAAGTGCCTACAGTTCACTTAACTGCTTCCCTAAAGCACTGGCCCATGTCCCTTAAAAAATAATAGAGTATTCTACAGCTCTCACAACTGCATATGGTTATATGAGCGCCAAGAGGTGGATGTCAACAGAGAAGTCCTTACAGGAAATCAGACTTACTCTGCTCACCTCTCTAGCTTCAACAGCACAAAGTCTGCTTCGACTATCAACGCACCCTGGAAATAGCGGGTCACAAGAGTGTGACAAACACACAAAAAATGTAGAGGAAAAATGACGATAGTAAGGATTAGGAAAGAAAAAGCAGCAGTTCCCTGTTGCAGTTCAGGCACAGTTTTGAGTGGGACATTGATGAACCAGCCAATTTACATGTACAATTCTACTGTGCATAAGAATTCAAGATGTTAATGTCCCCCCCCTTTGGGAATGGCCTAAAGACACTTCAGTCAGTAGCACCGTCCCAGGAGGTGTACTGTAGTCTATGCCTTAGATCCCACTGCTTATGATCCTGGTTCGCTATAAGGGGATGCTTAGGTTAACTTCAAAGTAAGGGGAGATCATGTTACCAATTGTGGGCCCGACGATAAATCCCTGTGGATTCTTCCTCCGGATAATTCAGCCAAGATCCGCTTCTCCTTAGATTCTGTATTTTCCTTGTTCTCAAGCAGAGTGACCTTAGGCAGAGACTACTGTAATAATAATGTCATCTAAAAATGTGCAAGAAGTCCCTCACCTGGTCCATGATATGAATCAGCAAAGGCCACAAAAATGCAGCAGTTTTTCCACTACCAGTTTTGGCAATTCCAATCATGTCTCTTCCACTCAAAGCAATAGGAACACCCTAAAACACAAAGAAAAGAAAGGGGGGGATAAAAGGTTAAAATGTTGCACAAGCTGCAGCAATATAAAAAGAAATTAATGAGAGCAAATTAATTAGTATATATCAAGTCTCTAAGTCTCTTCCATAAAAATCAAGAAAAATCACACAAAAAGGCAGCAAGAACAGATGTACTGGAAGGGTAAAATTAATAACAAGGGCATCCACTAATGCCTTTCATGTATTATAATTAAGTGCATATCATCATACAGCAATCGACACAATTTTCAATGTTGAATTGCCTTGATCAAGAAGCAAAGAGTTTCTAACACTGTAGACATAAAATTTGTAATGAGCTAAAAGTTATGCTGTAGGAGCAAAAAACATGCGTGAAAATTAATACCTGAGCTTGAATAGGAGTGGGCTTCGAGTATTCAGATTTCCGAACAGATCCCATCAATGCTTCATCAAATCCAAAGTGACCAAAACTGCTCACTGGCTTTGGAGGAGAGAGACCTGAAACCTGAAAAACAGAAGAACTTGATAATTTACAACTACATTGTAAAGCTTTTCTATCATAATTCATCAGTGTCATTACAAAAATACCTTTATAATTTTTTTCTAGGTTTTTTAGTTATTGGTATGGATGGTTAGGCGAATATATATAGCAACTGTAACACCACAGATGTCATTTACTCATTCGCCATCTTGTCAGAGTTCCTTCCCTTTCTACTGTTTTTTTTTTTAATTCACTTTCTGAAACAGTTGTTCAATAATGACAAAAGTCAAACCATTTTGGGTAGGTATAAAATCTGTTTCAAGCATCCATTTACGAGATTTTGGTGACTTGTAAACAAATGACCAGAGATATAGAACTTAACCAGACTCAACTGCCTTAATGAAAACCTGTATAAAACGGAAACCTGTCTTCGCGGGATCTCCCCGCTCCCCCCTTGATATATTCCTCTTTAATTACCAGTATAAAACGGAAACCTGTCTTCGCGGGATCTCCCCGCTCCCCCCTTGATATATTCCTCTTTAATTACCAGTATAAAACGGAAACCTGTCTTCGCGGGATCTCCCCGCTCCCCCCTTGATATATTCCTCTTTAATTACCAGTATAAAACGGAAACCTGTCCAAAGCGGAAACAGAAGGAAAAATCTGCTCCCTTCCGAGGGTTTCACCTGTCTAAGACGGAAAATGCTTTGCCCGCTCAGCCCTGATTTGGAACAAAACTCGCAAGTTTTGTTCTGCCGGCTGTTACTCTAAACTTAACGCCATAGCCATGCCTCTAGGTGAGGACAGGGAGTAGGAGTGCAATTTGGGGGAAGATGTTACCCCCATCATGTGAGCCCTGAGCGAAGCAGATGGTCAGGGTAGTGTGGGTGTGAAATCTCATGACTACCCGAGAGAGGGCTCAAGTAGCGAGCCACTACAGAAACTGTCCTGGGGTAGCCGGAAGCCAGAGGTATGAAATTACTTTGACCAATGCCTGCCGTCCTGATCGTACTCCAGCCGAAAAAAGAGTTCCTCCAATCGTTGTTACATGATGGCAGTGAGGGGTGGCATTGGTTGACTGAGCTTGTTACACCGATGGATGGGGTTAAGGGTGGAAGCAAAGGAAGATGTTCAAACATTTCTGTTTCTAATAGGTCAAGCAGTGGTCCTATTAAAGGCAAGCACTGGTGATAATTGGACAAGTAAAAGTGACGCATGTCATTATGTAGTGTCGGTGGCCTAGTGGTTAGGCTCTCGGACTCGCAACCATAAGGTCGTGGGTTCGAATCCCGTCAGGGGCCCGACGTTGTGTCCTTGGGAAAGCCACTTTGCACAAATTTTCCTCACTTCACCCAGGTGGAAATGGGTACCCGGCTATAGACAGTGAACAATTTTGTCAGTTTGATAGTGTTTGAGCACGTGAAATCCACAGCTTGCACTGTATGCTTCTGCGGAAGCCAAGAATGTTTCCGAGTGTTCTCAGAGGGTCTGCTGAGGTAATAATCGTTGTAAAGCGCATAGAGCATCCTCTTGAGCATGGATATACGCTATATAAATGCAATTATTATTATTATTATTATTATCAGACAGGATAGTAGTTGAGAGGTGTGAAGTTTTGACCACTGCTTGCCGATCGGACAAGCGATCCTTGATCCCACTGGGCCTCCTTCCATCTCCCCTTAAGTTCCCCTGTCTAAGACGGAATTTTTTTCGGGCTCCCTTGCGATTCCGTCTTACACAGGTTCGACTGTATATGTCGGTGGCCTTGTGGTTAGGTTCTAGGACTTGCAACCGTAAGATCTTGAGTCTGATTCCATTAGGGGCCTAATGTTGTGTCCTTCGGAAAGGCACTTCACATTAATTTTCTTCTCTTCTCGTGAAGCTAAAAATGTATCCAAGTGTCCTTTGAGGGTCTGCTGGGGTAATAATAGTTGTAAAACATATAGAGCATGCTGTAGAGCATGATTGTGTGCTATATAAATGCAATTGTTATTATTATTATTAAAACTATAAGGTCTTTAAACAGACAAGAAATACATTCCATCATTTACCTTGATACCTAATTTCAGTCTCAGTTCATGGACTTGCTGACTGGTGAGAGCATCTATTTCCTCGTGGGGAGTGTAGAAGTTCCTCTCAAATGGTTGATAATCTATCTCTGAGTGATCAATGGCTGGCAGCGGATCAATGACCTTGAAATATAACACAGTTTGGAGAATAAAGAAAGAGGAGTCAAAATAGCATGATGACCTAACCAGATAAACATTTACTCATTTAGACTTGAACACAAAAATATAAAAATACTGAAGTCAAATATGCTCTAACAAACATTTAAAGAGACTCAAATACAAGTAGTATCTTCAATAGATTCAGATATAATCTTCATATTATAAGCAAACAAAATTTGAATAACTTTGTGTATTCATGACATTACGTCCCACAAGTCATTACAATGTTTTCCTTTTCAATATGCTTTAGAGTTCAAAATGTACCCTAGAAGTCAATTTTCAGTGTAGTCTCTTCAAGCTTTTATTTCATCGTCTTAGACTAAAAATTTAAACCATCCACAATGAAACTGAATACCTTCTTCCTTTCAATAATAGGATTTCCATCACAGTCATAATCCACCAACTCCTCTTCATCATTAATCAGGCCAGCAGTAGGGTTCTCTTCCATGTACCGAAAGTAAGATTCTTGTACATCTTCTTTGTCAATGTCATCTCTGGTTCCTCTGGAAAAAATAAAACAGGTAGTCAGCAAAAGGAATCTGAGTCTATGTTACTCTCAAACAGGTGTGTACACAACACAAGAGCCTAAAAGGGAATTAATTTTCATTGTATAGTCACTTTGCAAGAACATAAAACTCATGGTTAACTGGTATTTTCTAGAAAAATGTATATTTTCCTTGTCTAACGCAGGGTGCTCAAAACCTCTGTACCTCATGCTGTAACAGTTTACCAAAATCGAGTTACATTTTGCAATTAAAAGTTTTTATTCTGATAGTATTCATCTCAAGTCTTCACACAGAGAGATGTACTCGTCAGAAACACGGGAATTAAAAACCACATCTCCACAAGAAAAATTGAGAACAAATATCACACCATCAACAGAGCAAATTAATTTAAAATATGACGCTTTTCAAATAAAATCATTGCATTTTTACATCATAAAACTACTTACTTCTTCAGTTTTTCTTCTTCAGTGCTAATGCGTTCCTTTGTGTCTGCAACAATCTCTTTCTGAAAACATATTTTTTGACAAAGTGCAAATGTGCCTCGCATACATGATCAAGTAATCAAAGCAAACTGCCCATTTTTCTAGTGAGCAGTCAATATTATCATCTGGCACAAGATTCATGCCTTACAGCTTGCTATGAAATACCAGCATGCTTTACGCTAAAAAAAAAGTAATTATTTACCAACTTATAAATTTCACACAATACAAAAAATCCCAATCAACTTCACAACAGGTTGATCTGACAAAAAGACTTCAGTAAATGAAGATCTATGAGAAAAAGAAAGGCTAAAAAAATAATTTAACAAATGGATAGAAAAAGATAAAGCCACCAAGAAAAAGCTGAAAATATATTTTTTTGTACATTTCCATAATTTTATGTATTATAATTGAACCTGTCCAAGATGGAATCACAAGGAGCAAGAAAAAATGTTGTGTTGGACATTTTCTGTCTGGAAAAGGGAATTTAGGGGGAAAGAGTCCAGAGGGCTAGCTGTACACGGTGAGATCAAGGGTAAGATCAGCAAGAGGAAGTCAAAACTTCACCCTTCTAAAGTGTTATTCTAGACGCTCTGATAATAGCATGTATCAGTCTTACTAATCTATTGCCATCAGTGCTTGCATCTCATTAAAATCACTGACCCGATAAAAATATAAATGATTGAAAGTCTCCTAGGTTTCCACTCTAAGCCATACTTCATAATGTAATAAGCACAATCAACCAACGTAACAATGATTCATAGAACACTTTCCTCGACTGGCCCTATGATCAAGGTGGCAGACAGAGGCCAAATTTAACATCTCGGGCCCCACAGGAAAGTTTATGATCTGAATCGCCACTTGAGCAGTTGAAACACAAGCAGCAGTGATATTCCACCGCCAACACCATCCTGACCATCTGAACCCCACAGGGTTCACATGGGTGGGGTAACAGTTACCTCCAAATCACACCCCTACCACCCTTAATCAACAGATGGCATAGTGTAAAGGTCAGAGAAGGAGGAACAAAACTTGTGGGTGAGGTTTCAAATCAGGGTTGAGAGGGCAAAGCATTTTCCATCTTAAACAGGTCATGCTTTTTTAAAGGAAAGGATTTCTTTTGTCTATTTCTGTGCCAAGAAGATTTCCATTTTAAACAGATGTATTATAAAGAATCTATCAAAGTAAAGGGAGGAGATTCCATAATGGCAGGTTTCTGTCCTAGACAGGTTTCCGTTACAGCAGGTTTGACTGTATTCACATTTTAAACTTATCAATGAAAAACATATTTCTAGCATATAAAGTCTTTGTGTGAGTGAAGTTACAGCAGACAGCCAAGAGCAATTGACAATATTTGCATAAATGTGAAAGGAAAATAAATAATCACACTTGTCACTGTTACCTCTATGCCTGACATGAAGGCATCCAAAGGATCTTCACTCTCGTCACTGGCAGCCCCAGGGCTGTCCGGCGCTGGCTGGTAAGGCTCTTTTGTTTTTGGCTGTTCCTCTTCATCATCGTCATCATTGAAGTACCTTATCAGAGTAAACACACATTACATATGGTAATCTACATTAAGAGCTTTGTTAGAATAAAAAGACAAGCAGATCTACAGGACAGAAGTCATGCAGTTCAAGGAAAACACAAGATGGTGACAAAAATTGAATCGGTGGCATCCTCCAACTTCCCAAATGCTTCACTTTTCATTTTCATTTAGTATAAAAGGCAAGTTGAAATTGTGGGCAGGATACAGAAAGAAACTGAGTTTTAATTTACATCAAGCTGGCACGATAATAATAGCCACATCCATTGTTACAAAAATAGATAATAATTAAACTGACAATAGTAACACCAACATTAAGAGCAGATTATGTGTTACAACCCAGTGGAATCAGGTGCTCATCAATTTGAGGGCATTATGGAGCTATTACTATCATTTTAAAGCTTGTTCATTTGTCTTGCATTTGGCCAAAAAAAACCAACCCAACCAAGATATTTGCTATAGAAGGAGGTGGGAGTTACCTGGTGTCAGAGGAAAAATTAGCGAGAAAATGGCTGCCAAAGTTTGGTGACTTCCCCTTTGAAACCGCATGTTACATTTTATTGTGCTTTTGATAAACTTTTTCAGTAAAATCCACACACAGAAATATGTTTTTAAATGGACATAAGAAAGGAGTTGAGCTAAAAAAGAAAATTCAAAAACAAAATATGCTCAATGGCCAGAAAAAAGCTGGTTTCCTTGAATACATTATTTTGACAAGTGCTTGATTTCACCCATGTTGCCTCACACATAGTAGCACCCAGTGATAAAGAGTAAAAGTAGGCAAACAAAATTCTAATTCAATTCATTTGGGCATCCCAATTTCGGAAATTGTGATTCTTTTAAAAGCAAACAAAATATGCCTGACTTTTCTTCTTTCTGTTAGAAACAATCAAGTCACATTTGCTGGCGGAAAAGCAGAAGCTTTAGAATCTACCATGAAAGTCAACCAAATACTCACTCTTCCTCTGTTCGTGCACGTCTCTTTCCAACATTGCCAACGTGATAGTTCAGTGTTCTGCCAGGGACAAAAGTCTTACTGGCTCCAGCACCTTGCATGGCTGCATACCCAGAGGCAGGTGTAAACTGACCACTTCCTGAGCCATAGCCATAGCCCGAATTGTTGTAGGACATGTTCTGCAAAATAAAAATAACAAATTTTTTTTGGTGATTTAGTTTTTACTTTAGGGGTGACTAAATGCAAAATAGGTTACTGCCAAAGTCGAGCAGTCTTGTTTTCTCGCAGTACCTTTTGAAGGCATTTTCAAATGAAGTACAATGTATAGTCCGGGAACGTTGCCCCAACTACAATTGAAGTAGGCCAATCTCACCCATCTCAATATTCAGAAAAATAAAAATTTCTAGTTCTAGAATCTAGATCTAGAAATTGAATTCGAAGCAAAAAAAAGCTCCTTCCCAGTCCTTGCAGAATGGCAGAATGAAAGATGATGCCAAACTCTCGTAAATATCCAACAAAACTAGAGCAAAATTACCGGTTCAGTCAAAATTAGGACGAAAATAGGTATGTCGACTTTGAAGCTTTATATCTCCTATCTGCCTTGCCCAAGAGATAAACCGAAACTTGTTACAGGAAGCCCTGTCATTGGATGACACCAGGAATGTACTGTTTCAGTTTTTTCAAATAGAGGCTCTATGGGAGTGAAAATGACGACAGATTTATTTACGTGTTCAGTCACATTTTTTTTCCTCTTGGATTCGGGGAGTATTTTGACATTCGGTCATTTTCAATTTTATTATCACATTTGTTTCTTTGGAAGCTTAAGAACATGATTTTTAATGCTTGTTATCAAGACTTGGACACAATGATAGTGTGTTTAAAGTGGTTTTCACCATTTATAGAATTTTAATGAGTATATCTGACCCACTCTACTACATTGGTATCTGACTCTACTATCTGGCTCACTCAACTACACTGGTATCTGACTCTACCACACTGGTATCTGACTGTATTACACGCCGGTATTTGACTACTACACTGGTGTCTGACGAAGCTATATTATGCTCTATCTGACTCTACTACTATTATTTAAATTAGGTCGGCTCTATTTCTCCGAACGTTCGGGAAAATAAACTTAAAACTTTATTTCTCCGAACGGTTTCCGTTCTCGAGATTTGTTGAAGCGAATGGAGTGGCCCGTGTGTGTGAGTGTGTGTGTGTGTGTGTAAGTGTGCATGTGTGTGTGTGTGTGTGTGTGTGTGTGTGTGTGTGTGTGTGTGTGTGTGTGTGTGTGAGAGTGTGTTGTGTGTGTGTGTGTGTGTGTGTGTGTGTGTGTAAGGTGTGAACGGGGGGTTTTTTTACATGAAAGATTTTAGTTTTTGCTGGGTGACTAAATGCAAAATAGGTTACTGCAAAGGATGAGCAGTCTTGTTTTCTCAAAGTACCCTTTTTGAATGTATTTTCAAATGATGTATAGTCCGAGAACGTTCCAACCATAACTGAAGTATCTAAATATTCCGACATTTTTAAATCTCTAGCTCTAGAAATTGAATTCCGTGTAAAAAATGCTTCCTCCCAGTCCTCGCAGAATGGCAGAATGAAAGGATGACGCCTAAATCTCGCAAATAGCCAAAAAATGTCGAGATCAGAAACCGTTCGGAGAAATAGGGTTCAACTTTATTTTCCTGAGCGTTCGGAGAAATAGTCACTTCGTTAAATTAAGCACAAATTCTTGATTCTTTGTATCATATAACCATTGGCATTGTATTATTTAACGTGCCCAAAGGATGAGAAACTACGCATTTTATATTACAGGGACAAAAACGGCGAGACTGAACTGCAAATTTTCTTTCATCCTTGAGGGCCTCATTTCTCTCAACAGCTTTCAGAGTTTAACAAAACGTAGAGTCTAGGCTACAGGCTCCTTCATCCACAACCAATGTTAACTCTTCCGGGGGGAAGAGCTTCACGCTGTTTTGCTCAATTGGTGAAGAAAAAGCTGTCTTAAGGACTATTTTTAGCAAAATATCGCCGTAACTGTTGTTTCAACGAAAGTGTCGAAAGTAAGGGAGGTTGCTTTAGGTTTGTGTGCCACTCTTTGGGGGCTGGATCTAGATCTAGATCTAGTCTAGATTTAAATACAAAGTTTTAAACGATCTTTTTGTACTCCAGTGCCCAAAGTTATTCGTACAATTATTCGAATTTTGGAGGCTGTTGGTAAAAATAAGCCTAGATCACTAAATCTAGTCATCCAGTTGGTTCTCCCCTGGGTTGAGCATCAATGTAATAACTTTAACCAGGCCTAAATGGAAAAGTAGGCTAGATCTATACTTCTATTAAAATATAAAAGTAGATCTATAATTTAATTATGACTAGATCTAGATCTATAGAGATCTATGTTTCTTTGTTTTTACACAAAACCATGAGTGGAAATCTTTGAAGTCAAAACATACAATATGGGAAAAAAATTGTTGGTCAGTCGGCGGAGGAGAGAGAAGAAGAAAAAAACAAAACAAAACACAAAAAAACTTCCTGGACCGGGATTCGAACCCACACTCAAAATATAATACTTCTTCTAACGCAGACACGCTGTCCATTTCGGCCATCAGAACTATCAACAGAAGGAGGTAGATAATATAATTAAGCTTAAATATTTTTACAGCACGATTTCAATGCAACACACATTTCTAGATCTATCTATCTAGAGTCTAGATCTAGACTTAGATCTCTAGTTGCTTTTTTTTTACATGAGGCATGAGGCGGCTGGCATCAGATCGGCAGATGAGGTCACACGAAAAAAAATTTAATTTCAGCTGGTGGAATATTGGAAACACTGATTAAAAATCTCTAGGTCTAGATCTAGATTTTTAGATCAACTAAGACAGAGCAGGTAGTAGGCCTGTGGGCATGGAAGTGGCTATTCTCACCCGGGGTGAGAATAAAAATACGATCTACCTCTCACCCCGGGTGAGACTTGCCAGCGTAGGCTATTCTCACCCGGTGTGAAACAAGACCTGTTTTTCCTCATTTTGGAATACTGTCTATCGGTGTGGATGATCAAATTGATAAAAGCCAAGAAAAAATTATGTTATAGCACAAAAGTAAGCTAATTTGATTGTCTTCAAAGATGCTATGGCTATTGCACTTTTCGAATCGAGCCGAACTACGCGGGTCGCCATTGTGTTTTGACCGGAAGTTCTCGCGCTACTCCTCTCTCTCTCTCTTTCTCTCTCTCCAGTGCCCACAGACAAAATTGTACACTTTAAGTAGGCTACAGTTGTAATGGAACGTTTGTTCACGGCACAGAATTCTACAATTTTTCTGTTATCACAGAGTAAAATTGTGTGGTTTAAGGTGAACGCAAAATTTGTTGGCCTAGATCTAGGCTATAACGGTGAACGCGCACAGGGTGAGAATAGCCAAAAGACTCGCCTGCACTATTCTCACCCCAGGTGAGAATAGAGGTGGCCTTTAGTTTTACACTAACAGTAGTAATAGATCTAGATTAGATCTAGATCTAGAACGTTTGTTCACAGCACAGAATTCTATAATTCTGCTATCACAGTGTAGAATTCTGTGGTTCAGGGTGAACGCTTCACTGGTTGGCCTAGGCTATAACGGTGAACGCCCACCGGGTGACAATAGCCAAAAGACTCGCCTGTGCTATTCTCACCCGTGGTGAGAATAGAGGTGGCCTGTGGGCATACAGGCCTACTATTGTACAGATACCTGCAGCACTTCGTACAATTGTGCGTACAACGTTGTACGGATAACTAGACAGAGTTGTTCGCACAATTGCATGGTACAATATTATACGGATAACAGACAGAGTTGTTCGCACAATTGTACGGATAACCACTCAAAAAAAAAAAACCCTGCTGCTCGACCCTGTACGATTACTCTAGATATCTAGAATCTAGATAGATAGATTAGTCTAGACTACGAAGTGGCTAGGCGTACTTAAGTACGGCTAGACTGCCAGTCTAGCCGTACTTAGATCTAGGTTTGGCCCAATCGACTCAAGCCTGTTAAGTACACAGGTCTCATTAGATCTAGATCTAGTAATTATTCAGGTTCAAATAATGCAAGTCAGTAAGGCACCTTTTGGTTTTGTCTGAAATACAAATACTTTTGGCATTGCAAACTAAAAATTTCATTTACAATTCAGCCATCAATATTAAGTACGGCTAGCCTGACAGTCTAGCCGTCCTTAAGTACGGCTAGTCTGGCTGTCTACCCGTACTTAAGTATGGCTAGACTGCCAGTCTAGCCGTACTTATCTTAGGCCCTATTAACATTAATTATAGAAAACAGGAGGTTTAAAATACATGCACTGTCATTAAGGCACCTGGTTTCGTCTCAAATACAAATACTTTAGGTACTGCACACTAAAAATGTATATTTACAATTCAGTAGGGCCTATTTTTTGTAAATGGTCAGTCTAGCCACATCATATTATCTTAAGAATAAAGTACAGCTAGCTAGACTGTGAGTCTAGCCGTACTTAAGTACGGCTAGACTGCCAGTCTAGCCGTCATTAGGTACGGCTAGCCTCTTCCTCTAGATTATAATATAAATCTAGAGATTGTAGTGTTGTGTCTCTGGCACAGCAGGTTCATTGGCGATTTTGCAGTTTCGTTTGTTAAAGTCAAGAGTCAAGAGTAGGGGCAGGGCCGGGGGGTTTCAGTGGGGCTTGACCACATGCCGTTAAACTTAGAAATGACGCATCTTTCTGATTGGCTGCTAATTTTAGTAATGTGATGTCATCACTTCTTGGGATACCCACATGGAACGACGTGTTTTCGGTAACATTTCGGATTTTCTAGATTCTATATTCTAGATTAGATCTAGATCTTAGATCTATTAGGCCTACCTGGACATGATGGAAGACCGCACGAAAATTGCCGTAAAGACGCAGGAGGACTAGATAATATCTAGTTCTAGATCTAGATATCTAAATTTAGATCGACCAACCCCCCCCCCCCCCCTCCTGCATGTTTAATCACTAGATCTAATACATTTTTAAAAATAAACAATAACTACTTCAAAGTCAAAGCAACTCTACAAATTAGGCCTATAATTTATGGAACTGTTGGTCAGTCGGGAGGAGGAAAAGAGAAAAAAACAACTGTCCGGGACCGGAATCGAACCGCTCCAAAAGTCATTGCTTGACATCAAACGCAGACGCGCTATCAAATCAGCTATCAGAACTTCCGAGAAAATGGTGTAGATTAAGCATAAATATATAGACACTTCCATCTTTGGTGCCATGCGGTTGTCTATACTTAGATGTAGTCACGTGATCGGAGGGGTATCCTGGTCTGACGTCAAACAAGATGGGCGCCTTACCTAAAAATAGTTTGCATCATTTCTACTTTTAATCGCATGTGGCTTGACCTAATAAAACCGATAAAAATATGGAGGTGAGGGGGTTCAGGGTTCCTGATTTTATCCTAATTTGATGTTTTGCAGAGTTAAGTTGCATCCCTGCTCTTTGGATAGCCTGTTTCAAATAGTGTTTGGTCATTTGAGATGGCTCCTTTGAGATCATCAATGAATGACATCAAGACCAAGACTTCTGGATTTCTTCTCTGGATGTAAACAAATGGATCGTGGACTTTAACGAACGGAACTACAAGATCACGTGCACAATGCACGCAGGTTGGAAAGCAAATTTTTATCCAAAAAATATAGATCTAGATCTAGTTTGTTCTGTTTTAACCTGGGTCTATAATATCTTCAATGAGGTTTCGTTTACACACACGTTCGTTGTTTTGCACAAGTGGGCAACAAGCATCACTGACAGATCGACGCCATTTTGAAAGGAAATTATACACAAACAACATTTATCCGACATTATCCGACAGTGTCCGAAATTTACCACTTTCGCTTTGGGACACGCGCGTGAAAATGTTGCTTGTTGCGCACAAATAGGACGCTCGCTTTATGGCATGGCGCCTGAGAATTGAGATTTCAAGCGACGCTTGAAAAGCGTAAAGAATCAAAAGTTAATTCTTTCTCGCTTGCAAGCGTGTACTTGGTACCGCCCCCCATTGTTGTCTGGCTGTCTGGTCACGACTTGGGTGGTTCAGAATGTATTTTCTCTGTCTCTGTGACAAAAGCACCGAAATGGATCTCGAGTTTTTGGTATCAGCCGTGTTTAAATGGTATGGGTTTAACAGTTTACCGCCCCTATCAAACACTTTTAGGTTATTTAAAAGGTGGGACCTCCTATAGGACCGTCAGCCGTGTTTAAATAAACCTGCAATTTGGGACAAGAGAAGGAAAGACCACGCAGACCGCAACGTTGTGAATCGGGCTTGGAAAGATAGCGAAGAACTGAAACATGATGGTCTCTTGGCTCATTCTCAGGTTGGACTGAAAACGAGAAGGGCTTCTTTTAAGCAAAGGAAACAAGTGGTGATATTCACCTTCCACTCGCCTCCTTTTATTTATCTCATGAACCCCCAATCTTTTGCGTTTTCCTAGGATAATTTTCGGCAAAACACTGTCTAGCAACAACAGTTCGTCTTCACTCGAATCCAGCATGGCGCCAAATGTCCAAGTTCTGACCAGTCGCAAGTGCGATTTTCAATCTTTCTAGATTCTATATATTACACCTCAACGACAAGCAATCGCTTTCTTCACAAGCGTTTGCTTTATCGTGCTCGCTTTTATCGAGAGCAAGCGTTCTCTTTGTGCGTGTAAAAATAAATATCCAAGTCAAAGATTCAGGTGAAGAATCTTTAGATTGGGCCTAGACTCTAGGCCTAAAACTAAAACGCATAAATTGGTACCGGTATTCATCAAATTTTAGAGGACAAGTGATTGTGACCACAAGATTATTTTAGAAAAACATATGCTTATTCTCCCCAAATTCACACTTTGTAGGCCTAATTAATAATATTATTATGTTAGGCCTAGTAGCATATTACTATTAGAGAGGTGGTTCCCTCGAAAAGATCAAATAAGTTCAACAGTAAGAGATAAGATACATCTTTATTGTCCAGATCCAGGTAGGCCCCTACATGGCTTAGTGTTTCACCACACACACACACACACACACACACACA
>NW_004797272.1:1719866-1723751 GCF_000002075.1 Aplysia californica | reverse complement strand
ACACACACACACACAATCCCTCTCCTAGAAAAAAAAGAAAAGAAAAAAGAAATACGTCAAATAACGACAGAAAGCAAAGAAAAGGAACTGGAACCACACACAGTAATAACATTTATAAACCTGCGACGAGACCAGAGATAAACTTGGAAGCTTTGGTTTCAAATTACATGTTGGGATTGTTTTTAGATTTTGCATCAGGCAACAAATTCTCACTAACAGATATATGTCCTGTTTGTAACCTGCAGACTTTCCTGTTACATGAGCGACGTCAGCGTTGTGGCAAAACAACTTTCCCTGACCCCGCCCGCACTAATGTCCTGGTGCCGTAGCCATGACGTTCTTTGGAGCGTCTTGAGTTTCTTGGCATCTGTTATCAGTCTCACCGAGTGCACGAGCATGATCCCCTTTATACAAAGAGAGAGAGAGAGAGAGAGAGAGAGAGAGTTACATGAATAATACAGTGAAACTCGGGTTTGAACGAAGTTGGATTTAACGTAAGGAGGTGGACTCCATGTTTTTTTTCCTTTTAATTAACATCAATTTAAAAAAATAACTCGGGTTCAACGAACACAAAGACGAACCAGCTCGGATTTTAAAAAGTCGGTACATGTAGCAGGGTGAACAGTCCTTGCTGACGTGGTTTCGCTCATCTTCCTCCCACAACGAACCTGATCTATTCTTGGAAACTGCCCATTGCACCAGCATCGAGAACCTTTATTCGCTTAGCCTATTGTTTATACCTCAAACAACAAACCAGCGGCCTTCTTCAATACCAGCACATGCGTTGTTGGCACGCGCACGAGTCTAAACGTTTATCAAGGTCGGACGGGCAGCCAGCACTCGTATGGTTGTGTGTCTTAGAGGAGGGGGCACAAGCGGTCCAGGCGTGGAACGCCGGTAGAGATTCAAACACGTCAGTCATTTTCCCCCGGCTACTGATCAATACATAATTACAACGATAAGCGAGTTTTGATATAATTTATTTTTTCATATCTACGAAATGAATTGTGAGCTAGTCGGTGGAATCAAACATTACCGTATGCAAGGCTCTACACCACAACACAACTTGTTCGGCAAACAGTACGTCATAGATGACACAGGTGTGCATTTGAACGAATCGGTCCTTTTTGCACAATGTGCGCTTGGTAGAGTTCAAAGTATTTCCTAGAATTTTTCAGCATTTCTTAGGCATGGCATCAAAGAAACGACAATGCCTCTCATTTGAAACCAAACTACTTTTGATTGAGGCAGTCGAAAATGGGCGAAAAATGGCATTTCAGAGTAACCTACCATTTGTTACTTCCCTTTATATATTACTTGGTTGATGTCTGTAACTAATTACACAAAAATCTCATGTTTGCTCTGGCGAACACTCGGGTCTAACAAAATTGAAGGTCAGGCCCGACGACTTTGTTGAATCCAAGTTTCACTGTACAATCTTAAATGTGATTCCGATGTCCACATGAGCATCTAATAGGGATCTGGTGAACCTTTTGCTGTGTGTTATCAGAATAAGCACGGTAATTTCTGGCTATCACAAAAAAAATTATAGAGGGTAAAATGTTTGCAAAGCTCTCTCAACTTTTGTCAGAAAGATCTGGGGATCAGTAAGCTCTGATCAAGACTAGATCTACATATTAATCTGTGCACAATTTATTTTAGACAAGAACAACACCCTGTGCCACCGCTGCCGATCTTACAATAACAACTTACAATTTATGATACTATGCATAGAAACAAGTTTTGTTAACACCAAAAAAACACATTATCAAAGTATAGATTCTGAAGGCCATTTTACCGAGCCGTGTCAAATCGGAACTAAAGACTGACCACCCACTCTCACTGTTACTGCTGGGCCTCGGCAAAGGTCGGGTTGTACCGTATGAGGCAATGTAGTCTAGTGGGCACTCAAAGCATTCATTTACTCGTGCTGGAAATTACTACAACATGCACCAAAAAAAAAAAGAAACAATCAAGAAAAATACAAAGACAACCCACAACATCGATAATAAGAGAAAATAAGTATTCCTTTTTTTCAACATTTCGAGATCTAGGATTTCTCCACGGATTCTCTCTCTCTCTCTCTCTCTCTCTCTCTCTCTCTCTCTCTCTCTCTCTCTTGCCCTTTTTAACTCCCAGTGGAGCATTGGCCATCAACAGCATTACTCCAGCGAAGCCTGTCCTGAGCATCCTTTTCTATCTGTTTCCATGATGTCCCTGCTTTTTCTCCTCTCCTCGGTGATGAGGGTCCTCCATCTTCCAGAACTGGCGGTCGCGTTGTTTTTGCTATTGATGTTTTTGTAGCTGCTTTTTGTTTTACGGGAAAGGGCTGCTAACCCTTTGCCCAACCGACCTCAGCCTCCTTCTACGACATGCGCGGTACGGATACAGTGGTCCTATTCTTTGCTCCCCTGTCTCTTGGACAGGGCCCCGAGAACCACGTGGATGTCCACGGATTATATTGAGAATAAAAAGCCATCACCATCATCATCATGACAACAGCAGCAACAACAGCAAAAATAATAACAACAAGAACAACATCATCAGTAACAACAACATTAATGGCAACAAAAAACAAGAACAGCACGGAACATCACATGTCGTAGCAACAACAGCCCTAGTGATAGTAAAATAAAATGAAGGAGGGAAGGGATGGAACAGAGAAGCAACGTTATAGCCTACTCAGTGCACACTGCAGATTGAAACTTTCGTAGAGTCCCAAGACTTGATATGGTTGGCTAGATTGTCCTTGATAGAGAGGAAATTCAACCTTTTTGAAACTATTTAATTAAATTATCTAAAAATCAAACATGAAGATCGTTGCCAACAGCCAACCAGAAACATGTCAAATTACTTTTAAGGGATCGGATCTTTTGTTTACGCTTAAAATACGATAGGTCCTGATTTAATGGACTTCCGCGTCACTTTTGATGAAGCAAAGCAACGGTCTATCTGATATTAATACACTTTTTATATTATCTAGCGAGCGCTATATCCCATACCAACCCCGCCCAGTCCCAACTGGTCATGCAGATCGGGTCCATTTCATGACAGGGTACATATTCCTTTTTTGGAAGTAACAAACGCGCTTGCAATCACATTAACAACTCGACGTCATAAGTAGCAATAAAGATTTACATCGCTTTATTTAGGCCATTCACATAGTGCACATTACAGAGAGTTTCGTCAAATCCATATTATTTGATTTGGCCTTATAAAGTAGAGTCTGGGTTTTCATTTACGAAGGGGCAAAAGCATTCTGGCAGAATAATTGTGATTAAATTCTCAAATGTCAAACATGTTTGATTTTCTATGTTATGACTGTGCATGTTCAGTTTTGTGACAACGACGAGCCAATCTGAAGGTTACTTTGCATTGCAGTGTCGGATCTTTGGTTCACAAACACAATTCAGTCCGCCTCATTGGACTTTTGGGTCAAATTTAAAGAACCAAAGCAATGATCAACTTGATATAGTATGCAATGAGAGCAGAGTCATTCCCCAACACAACCCCAGCCGAACTGACCATGTTTTTCACCAGTTGGTATCCGTTCATAGAACCAGCCCTCAGGCCCCATTTGGTTGGGAATGGCATAAAAAGAAACTTTAGTTAGTAGTAGCACTGCCCAAGGAGGGGGGGGTGCTAGCCACTGCTAGCCTGGCAAGAGTAGGAGCCTATCAAAACATGCTCTCTCTAGTTGTCTAGCCTGTGCCACAGCGGGGGAAATTATCTTCACCGCCAAGCTGACAGGAGGTTAATTGTTTAAACGTGGGATGTGAACAAGGGAAAATATGGTTCAGCCAACTTTGAGGAGACAGACCGGAAGGTAGGAAAACGAGAGAGAGAGAGAGAGAGAGAGAGAGAGAGAGAGAGAGAGAGAGAGTG
>NW_004797272.1:1710418-1716094 GCF_000002075.1 Aplysia californica | reverse complement strand
GGGGGGGCGTCAATTAGAGAAACTTGAAAACTTATTCATCCATTCATTGTGTTAAAGTCTCGCACTACCCACTCATGCAGCAGATCGATTTAAAGCTTAACATGTTCTGATTCACCTGACACACTAATTAATATGTCATCAACGACAAGACTTTCCCGAGGTAAGGTCACTCAAATTTAATCTTTGCAAAATCGTGTGAAAATAAAGAAACTGAAAAGTGTTCGCGCATGTTTAGAGGTGCATCAACATTGGTGTTAGGGATATGTATTGAACATCAAATGAATGGAGAATATCATTGTGTCTGCACTGAAAAATATCTTATTGTGATATTTTCAAACAGGTAAGAAAACAGAGTAGTCACAAATGCAAAAAAGTACACTCAAAACCTGGACTTAACATTGTAAATAATATGTGTTAATTAGTATTTTGCTTAGCTGCCAATGGTTTCGTCTAGACCAATAACCCTTTGTGAGCATGGACTGGGTCAGATTTTGGACATAATCATCTGCTTGTTACGAACAGTTATGGGGTAGTCTGGCTGAAATGAGCAAAGCCCCACTTGTGAGAATCAACGGGTGGCTTTGTTTAGAGGAGCACGTGGCGCAAGTGCTGTATCATCACGTCTTACCATTGTTTTCGTCTTTATTCATGACAAAGCACCTTCTCACAGGCCAACGCCACTAGACAATTCTTTCAAAACCAAATCCTACCAACGATGGAGTGGTCACCAGTAAATAGCTACGATATTATGATTCCTACAGATATAGTTGAACCATATGAAACAAAATCTGAAGAAACACAACTTTGCTCCTAAGTTAAAAACTTTGCTGATAACTATGCTCCAAATGTAACGCCTGTGTCCATGCCCAAAGCGTTTGTGGTCTACACAAAACCGATGGCATCTAAACAAAATACGTAATATACTAATGAGCACATTTGATGTGAAGTCAAGGATTTGTGTGGTATTTGTGGCTGCTCTGTTTTAAGATGAGTTTGAAGCTATCGTAATAACATTGGAAATAAAGATATTGTTTATTATAACGAAAAAATTATTCATTCATTTGACATGCAATATAAATCCCATCCACCTATTCTGATGAACCTCAATACATGTGCAAACATACTTTAAAGTTTCTTTGATTTTCGCGCAATTTTACTAAGGCGGATTTTTTTAAAGGATAATTTTTAGGTGACCACATGAGGGGCAAATCTTATCGTAGATGAAATACTAATATTCCAAGCGACGCACACGTTCTTTAGCTTTAAATTGCATGAGTGAATTAACACGATAATCGGGTGAATACATTTTTAAGTTTCTTTTGGGTGCCATTGTACATTTGTACATAATATTGACCATATTTTCAATCACGGATAGATGATACATGCGGAGTCTTGCTGTTGAAGTCTTTTTCATGTTCGTTTAATAAGTGTACTCAGGGGGCTCTCGTGGCCTAGAGGTTACGGTGTTCGCCTCTCATTCAATAGGTCTATCGTTCGAACCCGGACAGCGACGGAAATTTGTCTTCTCTGAATTGTCTCCTTTAACTTCCTTTCCTGCTCTTTGGCAATGTTCTGTGGTCTGCTTTCGTCTCCACTTTATGTCCCCGCCCCCCTCACCTCCTTTGCCCCCTCCTGTGGGCCCTGAGTCTTTCTGCAGCATGTCTACTGCTATTCCTTGGCTCCTTCTCACTGCTGTCTTTCAGCCACACCGCTGATCTTATGCTAGGAAAGATCTAGATATACATCTAGCCTTCTCGGACAAAGGCGAAAAATCTCGGAGGTCACGTGTGCAAGTTGCGCACGTTCAAGATCCCTTGGCGGTCCAAAATCGGTAAGAGTGAGCTTCCGCCGCCACTTGGGCAAAATTCAAAATTTCCTACCAACTGAAAATGTTTAATGTGTCCCGCGCGCTCATATGACCTTTTGCAGTTGCGAGCGCGTAAAACACTTAAAATTAACCCCCCCCCCCCCCTAAAAAAAGTAGACCTTTACTCACTGGCAGCTTTGGGATTGTTTACATTTAAACGGGCTGGATAATCTCTAAAGGCCCGGTTACACGCAACGATAAATTGTATCAGATTCGTCGTTTTATCGAACTGTGTTGTCTGTTTGCACGTTCCAATCTATCGTCTATCGTCCAATTTTCTTTCGATTGAGGAGCTCATAAAGCCAACATGTCTCTTTGCGAAGACAGCGATTTGCCTGCTCTCTATGTGAAGGTTTCGAGCTCTTGACCTAATGAATGAAAGGCGAACACTGTACCTCGAGATCATGAGAGCCCCCCTCCCCTGTACATTTTGATTTAAGAGATGAGAACAGTGTCTTTAGAAAAGGGTGGCCATACTGTAGGCCTACCGCATTGTGTGTATACGTAGAAACTTTGGCTTTGTTGACTTGACTGCAGCTGATGTGCAACGCACCGAGTGACCTTGATGCACAGCTTCACTCCTGACGATCAACATATAATAAAATTGCTAAAATATAAATAATAGCGAACCAAGTCAGGTTTCACGCGAGCAACCTTGCTTATTTTGAGACGCTGATACCGAATATGAAATCAATTTTTACCTACGATTTTAAAGATCTTGAGCCCTGAGTTTAGTTCTGCGCGGCGGCAAATTTCAAAGGGAATCTACGTCAAACCATCGTTCAATTGTCCAAACGTTGTACAATTTTACAACATAGAGTTATCTCCTTTTAAACTAAAGTGTACATCTATGGGTTACACCTAACGATTTATCGTATGATCGCTATATCGTTCAGTTTTTGTACACTTTATCGTTACGTGTAACCGGGCCTTAAGCAATGCAAACCGAGCGTTTTTCATGGTGAGACCAGAGAGCTTAGAATTACCTAATATAACTGAACAGTAATTATAAACATCAACAGTGTTAAGCTAAATACGTACTCAGTATTCTGATTGTAACTCATTGGTATTCTGATATTGCATGCTTTAAAGGTAATGGGAATACTTTTATCAAGACGATTAAGATGATAGCAATTTAATGGATGATGATCAGAATGACTGTCGGTATCTTTCTTTGTCATAGATCAGAAGCCTATGTCTTTTACTTCTGATGGATAGTTTTATTTGAGGGAACAAGGGATGTTTATTGTCCAAAAAGATGGAATTAATGTTTCTAGTGCAAGCGACAATGTATAATTCATCGAAGTAGACGCATGCAAGATGTTGAAATTTTGCAAACTTTCGAATTAACCGATTCAATTTTTCTCTATCATAATAATAATAATAATAATAATAATAATAATAATAATAATAATAATAATTGCATTTATATAGCGCATATCCATGCTCAAGAGCTTGCTCTATGCGCTTTACAACTATTATTACCCCAGCAGACCCCCTGAGAACACTCAGAAACATTCTCAGCTTCCGCGGAAGCATACAGTGCAAGCTGCGGATTTCACGCGCTCAAACACTATCAAACTGACAAGATCTTTTACTGTAAAAAGCTGGGTACCCATTTCCACCTGGGTGAAGTGAGGAAAATTTGTGCAAAGTGCCTTTCCCAAGGACACAACGTCGGGTCCCTGACAGGATTCGAACCCACGACCTTACGGTTGCGAGTCTGAGAGCCTAACCACTAGGCCACCGACCTATGCTGTCATACAGGAATTGATTATACTTTTTATGAGAGACTTACTGAGAAAAGGCATTACATTGTATAAGCACAGAGCGAAGTAAACACACCGGGTTGTCACCGAGTAGCGCGCGCTGTCTGTAGACGTGTGGAATCTGTTGTTTGCAATGTATGCTGATTACGTATGATGTTTCTAAGTTTAACTAACTAAACTCTACCAACACATTCATTACCTTAAAAAATTTCAAAGTTCAACTCACTAACCACTACCAACGCCTCCATTCTCAACTAACAACTTTCAATGTTCAGCTCACTAAACACTACCAACACCTTCTTTGCCAATAAACTTTCTAAGTTCAGCTCACTAAAGAGTATCAACACCTTTGTTAGCAATAAAATTTTCAAGTCCAACTCACTAAACACTACTAACGCATCCATTCTCAATTAAAACTTTCAAAGTTCAACTCACTAAACATTACCAACACCTTCTGTACCAATAAACGTTTTAGGTTCAGCTCACTAAACACTACCAATGCATTCTCTAAAACTTTCTAAGATCAACTTACTAAACACTATCAACGCCTTATTTAGGAATAAAACTTTCAAAGTTCAACGCACTAAACACTACCAACGCCTCCATTTTCAACAAAATTTTCAAAGTTCAGCTCACTAAAAATTACCAACAGTTTCATGACCAATAACATTTCTAAGTTCAGCTCACTAAACACTAGATTACTAACATTTCTAAGTTCAAGTTCAACTCGCTAACAAACATCAACGCCTCCGTTCCCAATAAAACTTTCAAAGTTCAGCTCTGTAAACACTACCAACCGCCTTATTTAACTTTAAAATTTCTAGGTACAGCTCACTAAACATTACCAGCGCCTTCTTTACCAAGAAAACTTTCGAAGTTCAGGTTACTATAAACACTACCAACGCTTTCTTTACCTATGAAATTTCTAAGCTCAACTCACTAAACACTACCAAAGCCTTCTTTACCAATACACTGTCTAAATTCACCTCACTAAACACTAGCAACACCTTTATTACCCAATTCCATTTCTATGTTCAGCTCACTAAACACTACTAATGTCTTCTCTAGCTATAGATAGTTCAACTCACTAAACACTACCAACGACAGCATTATCCTAAAAATTTCAAAGTTCAACTCACTGAACCTAAACAATGTCTTCTTTAGCAATAAAACTTTGAAAGTTCAGCTCACTTAACACTATCAACGCCTTCATTACCACTAAAACGTTCTAACATCAACTCGCTAAACACTATCAACGCCTTCTTTACCGATAAAACTTTCTAAGTTCAACTCACTAAACACTCCAATGTCTTCTTTAGCAATAAAACTTTCAAAGTTCAACTAACTAAACACTACCAAAACCTTGTTTACCTTTATAACTCTCTAAGTTCAGCTCACTAAACACTACGAACCCCTTCCTTACCAATAAAACTTTCTAAGTTCAGCTTACTGAACGCTACCAACGACTTTTTTTTTTACCAATACAACTTTCTAAGTCCAACTCGCTAAACACTATTAACGCCTTCTTTACCTTTAAAATTCATAAGATCAACTCACTAAACACTACCAACGCCTTCTTTACCAGTAAACTTTCTAAATTCAGCCCACTAAACACTACCAACACCTTTATTACCAATTACATTTCTAAGTTCAGCTCACTAAACATTACCAACGCCTTCTCTAGCAATAGAACTTTCTAAGTCAACTCACTAAACGCTACCAACGCCTTCTTCACCAATAAAACTTTCAAAGTTCAACTCATTAAACACTGCCAAAGCTTTTATTGCTTAACATCGATCTGTTTTTTAATACTCTCAACACGACCTGTGCTCAGCCGACCCCCCTCGCAACCAACACACAACAAACCCCAATGAACTTAAAAAGAAACGAAAGTCTTCGGCCTGGATTTTCTGGGTTTTTTTTGTTTTGTGTTTTTGTAAAGTATTTTACGGCGCTCGCAACTGCATAAGGTCATATGAGCGCGCGGGACACATTAAATATTTTCAGTTGGTAGGAAATTTTGAATTTTGCCCGGGTGGC
>NW_004797272.1:1707823-1708702 GCF_000002075.1 Aplysia californica | reverse complement strand
AGAGAGAGAGAGAGAGAGAGAGATCTTTGTATCATAAGTATATTAATTGTAATAACATAAGTATATTAATTGTAATAACAAATTTTTAATTGATGTCCACAAGGCTCGTTTCTGATTATCAATGTAATGATAAACCAATCCTGGGGAGTAGGCCTGTAGACTTCAACATAAGTTTTAAAGACCACTCGCAAGCCCGCTGAGTGGTCTTCTTGGGTCGACCTTCACGTGGGCGTTTTTGGACTGATCCAGTGGCTTGATGGCGCTGCCTCACGCGCCAATGACAGATTGCGACACTGCAAGCCATCTGGCAACTTCTCGGGCTCCAACTCTATCCTTCAACCATGCCATAGCTCTGGCACGATCAAAGTCTCTCAATGTTCGTCTTGATGGCATGTTGATGCAATACTGGATTTTGCGCAAACGGCGGCTTATATTGCCACCAAAGTGAGCAAAGTTCGAGATCGTTAGTCTGTTTATGACGTGCTCCAGAAATTTTAACTGAGGAATGTGAGTGGTGTCGCATAAAAGTCGATAAAAAACAGCAAATGTGGCCTGAGGATTTCCGTGCTGCACGTGGTGGTTTTTGCCCCTCTAGGAAGCTTTGCAACTTTGCAGTACGCATTGGTAAGCCATTAACCCTTTTAGAGCAGACAATTTTGAAACATTCCTTGCTGTCTTTTATTTCGGATTTATCAAAAACCAGGGCTGTCTGTCAAGATGGTCCTTAAACTTATGTTGATGTCTGTAAGTAGGCCTACAACCCGGACAAGACCCGTCCTTGCATGCAAGCTAAGTAAGTAGCCTAGGCCTACGGATGCATGCTAAGTGCATAATTCAGCCTGTCAACTTGACTACATTGCCATTATACGACATCATTGG
>NW_004797272.1:1703877-1706917 GCF_000002075.1 Aplysia californica | reverse complement strand
GTGTGTGTGTGTGTGTGTGTGTGTGTGTGTGTGTGTGTGTGTGTGTGTGTGACAGAGAGACAGACAGAGAGACAGAGAGACAGAGAAAGAGAGAGAGAGAGAGAGAGAGAGAGAGAGAGAGAGAGCACACTCTTTATGTTTTCTTTATTCCCTCCACTCACGAGACTCTGCCCACTGTCCGAACTCTGATTTAGACGAAAAGAGTCCGAGAGACGAAGGCACGGGCAATGTTCTTTCCTTACTTATTCCTCCAACGCCACTGGAAAACTAAGAATTCCCGAGAATGTGAGAGTGAGAAGAAAACGATGTCAAGCTGCAGCCTAAAAATAAAATACCCAGCAGGGTTACCAAACAAAACAAAACAAAAAACCTCCAAAATTCCACACAACCAGAAGGACTCGATAGGCCTATTTCGTCTCCCTTTCTTTCCCATCCGCGCTCAAAGCGGGCTTCCTTTTTTTCGCATGGCGTGTGCGTGTGCGTGTCACACTGCTTTGCTTGCTCCTGCGTTGCTTTTTGCCTTGATTTGCTTTCGGCTTTCACAAAGTCACAAAGCGATAGGGCAAGAAGGCTGATTGCGTCTGCTTTACCTAAACGAATGCTGCACTATAATTTGTATTATTATTATTATTATCTTTATTATTATTATTATTACAACATGTATTACGGTGTAGCTACCATTTTCTGAGCGTGCGCGCTATCTTTAGTTCCACCGCGCAGTGGGGCTACTTCACTACACCACCTCTTTCGCGCTTCGCGCGGCTTGCTCAAGGGAACGAAGCGAGAGTGGGGCCGGGCACTTCTCAGATGGGAACACACCACGCTGGACTTCTGTTTCTTGGGAAACGCGCTGCTCTTAGTAGTAAGAACGGATTCGTAGCGCATCATATTGTGCTCCTGGTTTATCTACGAAATGGGGGAGAGGATCTCTCTGACCGTCTAGGGGAGAGGGGTTGAGGTAGTGCGGGTTCAGCCCGGGTCACTCACATTCTGTTAAGATAGATCTAGATCTAGGTCTAGAATGATGTGAGCTGACACGCGTGCTGGATGGAATTACTTCGCGCTTTGTTAGCCTTCGACTTACTGTGGCCGCTGGCGAGTGGCTTGGCCATGCCAACCACACTGCTGCTGTTTTAACTTACTTGCCTACTCCCTAAGTAGGCCTCCTCGCAAGAAGATCAGCCGATCACGGTTTTGTAAGATAAGTTATCTCTGTGAATTTTCTTCGGGCTGGATTGCCCTGTGCTCCGGACTTGTGTAAATATTTTTGCCCACGTTTTGTATGCATTATTTGTTTCGTGTTCTTCCCGGTGGCTTTCCTCGCGTAAAAGTCAAACCCGAGTTTCTGGCGTCAGAACAATTATTGTACAATTTAGTAAGCCCCGCCTCCTTTGCTTCGATGCCAAGGTGAAGGGGAGACCCTTACAATATTATAATAGGGGAGCGATTGCCATGGTGTTGAGTGGCATAAATAATACAATTATTTCGAAAGCGAACAAATCAAAAAAGGGATAGAATTTACCCATTCGCTTTAAATCCGCCCTTTCTCCTTTCTAGAGTTATTAATTAACTACCTCTAGACTCTATGTGAAATCAGATTCGATCTTGTTTGTTTTTTGTGTGTGTGACGGCTGTAGGCCTTCTGAAAGGGTACAAAAGCAGAGAAAGTAAACAAAAAAATTAGTTAATTGGCGTTTGTACAAGTTAAACCCACTTGATTGGCTATCGGAAGGCGTTCGGCAGTGATGGGGATCCATATTTTATGTTTTTGTTTTTTGCTTGTTTACTTAAGTTTGTCGAGCTGTATATAATTTACACTCGTAGATTTTTTGAAAGTTCTTTGAAGACCGACATGTAGGCCGAGGCTTACTTCCACAGTTTCCCGTTCAAATTGAAAACGTAAACTGCCCCACAAATCCCGCTAACGAAGCATAGTATAGCGCTTATTTTTCCAACAATACTAAGAATATATGCCGATTGAGACCGTTTTAAAGATTGTTTGGTCCAAATAAGTGTGTGAAATGTATTTATAATATTTTTGTGCTGCATTTGTTTCGCGTCTTAAATGATAAATTGTACATTATATTGCTTTTGAATCATACTTTAGACTAATCGTTTTCGAATGTGGAATGATTTACTTCAGTTCCGAGGATTAAATAATTGTGCTTTTGCCGAGATTCAAATTGAGCTGGATTACAGTGTACCACATACAGGATGCACACTTTCAATCAGCTTCTGTGACATTTTGTAGCAGTGACTCATTATTTACGTTTGATCCGTAACCCAACTTGCATTCAATCAACCGGAGTATTTTCATGCTGAAATAACCAGCAGGGACAAAGGAAGCAGTAGACTGTGGTAAGCTCTTGTTATATTATTTGATTATTTTTCTTTCTTTTCTTTTCATCCTTCCATTTCAAGAGATCTTCTATTTGCTTTTTTTCTGTCGGTATTTTCCATTCTTTCCTTCAGCCTCTTT
This sequence comes from Aplysia californica, assembly GCF_000002075.1. Taxonomy (NCBI): domain Eukaryota; kingdom Metazoa; phylum Mollusca; class Gastropoda; order Aplysiida; family Aplysiidae; genus Aplysia; species Aplysia californica. The sequence goes on along the minus strand of NW_004797272.1, from coordinate 1,704,438 downwards.
GTTTTTCTGTCTAGATCTAGATTAGACTCTAGATTCTAGATCCACTTTGTGTCTTTCTTTTTTGCGTTTTGTTATTTCTGTCTCTCCATAGTTTTTCGTCTAGCTTGTGAAGTCTTTTCTAAACTGTTTTATTATCTGCCTCTTCCATTTTTGCTTGGCTTAAGTATTCAGATAGTTTTTTTTGTTTTGTTTCTTTGCTAGAGAATCCCTGAGCTTTCATACAAAATTATTTTGATGGATTAGCAATAGATCTTCCTTGAATCAGAAATGGAGCCTGGGTGATCCTTTGGTTAACAGTATTATAATTAGATGCAGAGCATGGGTCACCATGCCCGTTTACTCCCTAAACTTTGTTTATCTTCACCCCCCCCTCCCCCCTCTCCCCTCATTCAGTGCACATGCATGCACATTAACTCACAAATATGCACACATAGCCCACAAAGAATTACAAACCCACGCAAACACACACATACACACACATACACACACATACACCCTCACACACACACAAACATACAATACACACATGACACAAACACACACACACACACACACACATGG
>NW_004797272.1:1701138-1703777 GCF_000002075.1 Aplysia californica | reverse complement strand
CACACATGATACACAAACACGCACACACACACACACACACACATTGTTTCTTTTTTCTTCCCCTCACACCTCCCTCCTCTCTCTTCCCCCCTCTGTCTCTCTCTCTCTCTCTTTCTCTCTCCCCCTCCACCCGCCCCCTCAATTATTGTGTGCCGCTGCCTTTTCTATTGCGTCATTTCACAACCAACACCGCTTTTTAAAGACCGTTTTCTCTCTGTTTAGCCATCTGTGTAATGTGTAGGATGCAGGCCTAGGCTAACTTCTGATGCCCTTCTCTCTGTTTAGCCACTCGTGTAATGCGTAGGATGCAGGCCTAGGCTAGGCCTATGTTCTGATGCCCCAAGCTCACTCTTGGCCTTGCGCAAACTTTGGTGGCCGAGAGCACATCACCCACCTCCAGGCATTTTCATGATTTTGCCGTGGACGACGCAAGGGAAGACTAGCAGTTTTCTAGGCGTGTCCTAAATCCTAATATATTGCTGTACTACAAGCCTGTTAGCCTTTGACATTTTTGCTAGTTTTCCCTTTTTCATTTTGTTTATATACCAGCCACCTCTCTCCTGACTCCCTATGATGCCAATCCACTTATCTTCCTAAAAGCTTATTATATTATTTAAAAAAATACGGCAAACACGATACAAAAAATTCCAATATGTTAATTTATCTTTGCACGCATGCCGTTAAACTCTTCGCTTCAACCAGACTGCCTTTGTGCTGTCCTACTGTATACCGTTATGTTTAGAATTTTTTTTTGGGAGGTGTGTGTGCGCGCGCGTAAGTGTGTGTGTGTGTGTGTGTGTGTGTGTGTGTGTGTGTGTGTGTGTGTGTGTGTGTGTGTGTGTGTGTATGCTTGCTTGCATGTGTTTGCTTGCATGTGTAGTTGGGGCGAAGGAGGTAGGTGGTTGGCGCAAAGGCCTCAATGTTGCCTCCTTGAAATAGTGTTGAAGTTAAGTCGTCTTTCATATATGACGGTATGACTACCCAACGTGTTTGGGTATGCATGATAAATATAGTAAGTTCGGAATGGAGACATCAGCAAGACATTTTTTGAAATTCTTCATCTGCTGTCACTTGTAACAGAGTAAATGGGGGTATAATAACGAATAGATGTAGTTCATCCTCTTTGTGAAAAAATAGTACAGGATGCTATACATAATTAATTTGTAAAGAAAAATACTCCCTTTTGTGACTTTCAAGATATTATTATACCGAGAACACAGGTCATATCGAGGCATTTCTTCAGACCTACGATAAGACCGTAGACTAGTTATCAATGAGTTTATGAGAAAGAAAATGATATCGTTGGTGGGCCGCAGGCTTGGCAGGCTGTCTGGCCGGACGGCCGCTACCAGGATCAGGCATAACTTGATTTTTGTGCAGCTGGCTGGCTGGGCTGTCTGGTCTTTCTGGTGCCCACGGGTTATAATTGTCAGTAATTTAACTGAACGTGTAATACCCCCTTAAGCGTGCTTCACTTGAACTTTTATTTGTTATTTGTTTGCTCTTCGTTGGTATTTCCGGTCCAGACCTTCGGCTCTTTTCAGCCTGCCACTCCGTCGGAACGTTGTGTTCATATTTTTATTTATTTTTTCTTTCTTAAAAAATCTTTTTTAGGTTTTAAAGACTGGGATACGTTTTACCTATGTCTTTGTTGGTTATCTCCTTGCCTATTGTTTGTGTGTGTGTGTGTGTGTGTGTGTGTGTGTGTGTGTGTGTGTGTGTGTGTGTGTGCTGGTGTGGGAGGGGGTACGCCGTTAGGCTATTTCATTATCATGGTGGACTACAGAGCTGATGACCTTGGTTCGAATCCCCAACTAGGTGTTCTGAACTTGGATTGGCTTGGGGAGTTTTTAAGGCTCTCCATCCATCTGGCTCTGTCTTATTGGGGATGGACGTTAAAATCGGAGGTCCTAGCTCTTGAATAAATAAGCCTTACGTTATTACAGTGTTGTGAAAAACTAGCTGAACATTTGCACGGGCCAATGGCATGGGTGTTTGCTCAGCTACACACTTTCTAATGTATAGTGTGAGCTTTTGCGTCCCTCTCAAAACTGTAAGACCTTTTAAGGGGTGGATACTCAGACAATGCCGAGGCAAGATAGTGGAAAACCGTGACAACCGTTCACAACACAAGTTCAAGAGCCCGTCGTTATAGTGATTCGATCCGGATTCAATCGAAGTCAAGCATATTCATTAGACCTACTGACGTGACGTTATGATGGCATTGATCTCCTTACGAGACTGGAAAAGGAGATTTCAGACTGAAAACAATTACATTTGTATTGCATGCGAGAGAGTGTATGCCCTAGACCCTAGGCTGGTGTGTGCACACGGCTTATCTATAGAATAGACGAGCCTGCATGAACGCGAGGGCACATACACACGCACAGACCAACGATTACATTATTTTTACTTTTCCCTTCCTCTTGTACCAGTGCGTGTCGCATGGAGAAATAATAACATGAAATGACATATTTGTCAGCTGAGGGGCTTGGCGGGAGGTCAGGTCGAGTACTCTGAGGGCGGCCTTTACTTCCGAGTTACTCCAGCGATGTACGAAGTTATGTTTTGCAGGCTTAAATTCTCTGTCTGTCTGTCTGTCTGTCTGTCTGTCTGTCTGTCTGTCTGTCTGTCTGTCT
>NW_004797272.1:1699865-1700790 GCF_000002075.1 Aplysia californica | reverse complement strand
CGTTCTACGAACGGAATAATAATAAAGAAGTATTAGGAAAGTTAAGAAGAGGAGAAAGACTGAAAACAGGAAAGAAACAGAACATAAAAATATTTTGCCTTGAATTTATCCATGTAGCACCCCCTCTTGACTACTTCTAGCGGTAAGACTTCTTCCCCCTCTTTGAAGGCGTGGCATTTCCTTCTAAAGTTCCAGCTTAATCACTTTTTAAAAAAAGAGTTAGGCCTACATGCCAATTGTGGCTTCGTAGAAGAACCTAATCTAGGTTCTATATCTAGCCTAGATCTCTAAGGATTATAAAGACAGGCCAATAATTGAAAGAAGGAGCCTAGGCCCATAGATAGATCTAAGTTTAGAAATTCACATTTTTATCAACCGACAGGGGTCACAGATGGCCTAGATTTCTAGATCAATTCACAGCAGGAAAAATCCACTTTCCAGAATACATGTACTTTCAAGATTCTTGATCTCGATCTGGATTCACCGGCAGCCTAGTTCTAGACTCTAGATCTATTCTCGCAGCAGCAAAAAATCCACGTTCAATACTTTCATCATTCTTGATCTCGATCTAATATTCGCATGTAGATCTAGATCTAGATATAGCCTAGATCTAAATCTAGAACGTAGAATCTATAATGCACAGCAAGAAAAATCCACTTTTCAATATTCAATAGGTTATCGAAATATCACAGATCTAGATTCTACTTTCATTTCATGATTCTTCTTGATCTCGATTTAGATCTCGATTCTAGATCTCGATTCTAGATCTCATCCAAAGATAGTGAATAACAAGATGGGCCACTCAGCCAAAAAAGTGTCCGCAGGAAGTATGCTCTTTGCTTCAGATGGCGCTGCAGTCTGTTTTGAAGCTCTCTTTCGCTTTTCCAAAAGAAGAATAGGAATAGCACCTCCTTGCGTGCGCAGA
>NW_004797272.1:1694667-1696066 GCF_000002075.1 Aplysia californica | reverse complement strand
TCCAGCCTCACTTTATTTGTTGATTACGAACGTCTTTTGACATTTAATTTATGAGGTTTACGTTTAAGGATGAATTTGACAGCGACAATGTTTCAAAATTAGAAAGGGAAGCAGTGATTATTTGATTATACAGACGCTTCGCCCCTGTTTCTGAGTGAACCCTCCCTTTTTCTCATGTTATGCAGAACTTAAGTGTTATGAAGCTACCTAGGAGTATAATTCAAAGTGTTGATTTAACTGTTCAGTATGACACTACTGCCCCCCCTCCCCCAAAAAACAACTACAACCACAACAACAAACAAAACAAAAACAAACAAAACAAAAACAAAAACAACCCAACATCAGCAAAACAAACAAAACACATACAAAAAACCCTAAACAAAAAAACCAAAACACAAACAAACAAAAAATCCCAGAACAACAATAACAACAACAAAACAACCCCTTTTCAGTCTTGAAACATTTTGACAAGAGAAAACAGATCAATATTATTATTTTCTTTGCATGCGGCGTCTGAGTATCTTTTTTTGTTGACACTTTTGGTTTGGTCGACACTCTAACAGATCGTAGTTTGTTTGTTAGCCCTGGGAATGTTTAAAAATCTTTATCAGTTTGAATTTGTTCTGCTCTTATTTAATTCAGGCTCAATTTAACAGACGAACGCACTTTTACACGCTCGTATTGTTTTGAGAATGAATTGGACTGCGGTATGATCGGATCACTTTGATTGATTGCGGCTTCAGTTCACACTGCAGATTATAGACTCCTCCTCTGTTGCTTCAAATTTGATAAAAATAGAAGGCTAACAGGCGCACGCTGTTACTGAACACAACACTTGCCGTTCACAACACAGCCATTTCCTTCAATAACAGCTTTTGGAGCCGCCTGCCGCATATCGCGGTTGCTGTGTTGAGAGGTTCTTGAATCCTACAACAGACATGAGAAATGTCGATAGCTCTCTTGGTCTATAGCTATCAGCTTCTTCAAAATAATCCACACTATCTATTACTGCCTATCACAAGCACGCTGAACAGACCCTAACGTTCGAGTCGCGACCTTTACAAACGAACGTGTTTGGTTTTGAAAGTCGCGACCGAATCTAGTCTAATTGTGCCGCGTTGGTAGCCATTGTTTTCCCATGGAGGAAAATCTGCCCGACCCGGACCAACGTGAACTTGAGTACTCAAGCTCTCTATGGCCCCCGACACTACACAATCCGACTAAATTCGACTGAATTCGATAGACATTGTGCACTGGGTATGTTCACTAAACCGCTTACGCAGGTCTTCTATTCTCTTTTTTCTGTGTGTCTCTCTCACTGTCTCTCTCTGTCTGTCTGTCTCTCTGTCTGTCTGTCTCTCTGTCACAAACACACACATACACACACACACACACACAC
>NW_004797272.1:1689981-1693193 GCF_000002075.1 Aplysia californica | reverse complement strand
GTGTGTGTGTGTGTATGGTGTGGTGTGTGTTCGCGTGCATGTGATCTTCTTTTGCAGTACCTTTCCTCTATCGTTTATTTCTTTAGATCAAGTGTGTTTTTGGAGTAAAGAATAGATCCGCAGCACTCCCCTCAATATGATACTCTTCTTTCATGTACCGTTTCCTGCTTATTTGATTGTTTCCTCTTCCTCGTTTACTCTCTAGCCAATGATATTTAAAATGTATCTAGAGAAAAGCGTTAAAGCTTACAAAAACAAAAACAACTTAAAGATCCCAACAAAGTGCGCCATCCTTGTCTTTTTTAAAAATTACACTGTTCTCGTTCTGCTCCTACACGGACAAGGAGACGCCCCTTCCCGACTGTCATCGTGCTGTATGTATTGACGTATAGACGTACAGGCCTTCATAGATGGTCTTCTCATCGTGTCTTGTCTAAGCAGTGGGGTAATGAGACTGTCAGGTCCGCAGGGTAATTTCTGGCACGTCACCATTAGCCCATGTCGTGTATCGACTGTCTCGTGTATGTGGCCACGATGATCCTCAGATGCGGTGCCCGTTGAGAGGATTGGATCGGGTCGATTAGTGGCGGCTTCAGTGTAAACTACAAATAGAAATTTGCTTTGCTTCATCAAATTTCATCTTGATATTATTGCTCTGTGGTGACCGGGAAGCTTGGTGCTGTCTTACAATCAGGTGCCATCCGTGCGTTCGCAACAAAGTCATTTCTTTCAATAATGGCTTCAAGTGCCGGCTGTCGCATATTGCAGCTGAGTGTTGAGAGATTCTCAATTCTAACAGAGATGGGACATTTAGATAGCTTTCTATCAGCCTGCCCAAATCAACACCGTCCATCATGGCTTTCAGAACACACACAAAAGATCTGACCTTACCTCGCAGTGTCAAGTGATTCGAAGGCTTCTAGCCTTGTGATTGGCTGTTTTGTACCAACGCATCAGACACTCCAGAGTCGTGACCAAGATAATCACACGTGTTTGATTTTGCAGGGTTTAATAACATTGCATCAAAATGGTAATGCTCCCTTCCCCCCACCATACAGGAAAAATCTAGTCGACCCTGACTGCATAAAATGAATCCAACGTGGGGCGTATGCACTGGGTATTAGCTAGCTCTCTTGCACTCGCTCGATGAGATTATACACAGATTGCTGTCAGCTTACCAGCCTGGTCAGCAAAACCTGGAAAAGAAATGTAAGGTGCCTTGAGCTTTATGGAGGTAGCTACTGGATCCACGTTGAATGATGTGGTGTCAGGCTTTCTTGTCAAAGGAGCAAGCTGGTTTTGCTCAAAGATCGTGAATACTGGATCATATAGTCTTGTGGGAATCGAAGTAACGTTGAGTTCCCTAATATTCATATATCATTTGGCTCCCTATGCACATCCTGGATGGGTTTTCTTTGTCTAGGATGCATGAAAGACCCCTTCCCCTTATTTTAAGGAGGAAAAAAAGGGGGGAGTGTGCAGGGTTCGTCACATTGACTTTTACCCACGCGAGGTGTCTGAAGGAAGCCGCTAACAATTCGTGTATACTTACTGTCCAATTCGTCCATTTCTGTCTGATTTTTCTTTTTTCCTTCTGTAATTATGACCCAGAGGCAAACATCAACATACAAAGCAATCGTCTGAGTAGTCAGCCTTCCTTTGTTGTCCTCTAGTGGATGGATAAAGTAAAAAAGCACAACCTGCTGGCGTTTTGCCTATATTTTCCGACTGGTCGTACTTACTACATTCGTTTTCATCTGTCTGCTTTGCTGTTTGTGTGCCGTGTTGGACTTCATTTAATTGCCCTTTTTGAAACTAGAATGTCAGATTTTATGCGGACGAACTTCGCCTTAATAAAATAAAACTCATTACTCATCACTGTGTGACAGGAATAATAAATTTTGTCACGTATCTCTATTTCCCCTAAAAAACAACAACGTAACAACAGCAAAACAATAAATGGATAGATAGATAGATAGATAAATTTATTAATTAACAAAGGAATAAAGAATAAACAAATAAATCAATAAACAGATACATATGAAAATACTTTAATTGAGCACAAATGGCAGCGGCGTTCGTGGATTAATAATAATATTATTATTATATATATAAACAACCAATATTTTTGGCAAGGGATTTTGATTTGTTTATCATCGTAATGTTACCTTCTTTGTTTTCTCTCTATCACCTCTGAGGTCAATTTCCAAAAGAAAGATAATAGACCTACATCAATTTTAGCATGATGAAGTACACTATGAACTGAAGACGCAGATGGGCGAAAATTTCCTCTATTAAAAATTTACTTTTGCTTCCTTGTGAATGCTGAATAATTACGTTAAATGGGAGAAGATAAAGTTTCCAAAACAAACAACAAAGCAAGACAGTGATTTCGTGCCCGATAAAGTCCATCTACAATAATATCTGTTTTTAAAACAATAACGTTTTCAGGGGTATTGAATATCTTTCCTTGAAAGGAAATATTGGTGGACAAAGAGAAAGAGTCAGACCAAGAGCAACACATTTGAAATGTCAGGATACAATATTTCGGAATGTGACCTTGTATGGGACCTGGTAGAGAGCCTAGATGACCGATATCTATTCCGCATGCAGCATTTGAGAGAGAGAGAGAGAGAGAAAGAGAGAGAGAGAGAAAGAGAGAGAGAAGTGATATATAGATAGATGGGTAGATAGATAGATAGATAGATAGATAGATAGATAGATAGATAGATAGATAGATAGAGGGATAGAGAGAGAGAAGAGATAGATAGATAGATAGATAGATAGAGATAGATAGAGATAGAGAGAGAGAGAAAGAGAGAGAGAGAGAGAGAGAGAGAGAGAGAGAGTCTAATTTATGTTTGTTTATTTATGGTAAATGTTTTACGGCGCTCACAACTGCATAAGGTCATGAGCGAGCTGGATACATTAGTTCAGTTTGGCAGGAATTTTTAATTTTCCCAGAAGGCGGTCGAAGTCAACTCTTGTCGATTTTAGGACCACTAAGGGATCTTAAACATGCGCGACGTGCACATGGTACCTCCTCCTAGATTTTTCGCCCTTCTCCAGGGATAGAAGGCTAGGTGTTAGATCTTATCTACCAAAAGATCAGGGATGTGGCTGAAAGACCGCAGTAAGAAGGAGCCAAGAAGTAGCAGTAGAAAGGCTTCAGAAAGAGTCATGAGGCCAGAGGAGGGGGCAAAGGGAAAAAA
>NW_004797272.1:1686739-1687965 GCF_000002075.1 Aplysia californica | reverse complement strand
TCCCCCACCCTTTCCACCCCACTCCGCATTGCCTTGTCGCTTTTGTACCTAAGTTTTTCTTTATCTTTAACACTCCGTTTGTTTGACCATCCATCTCCAGAAAAATAAACATTAAATGAAACCCGATACAACAACAAGAAAGCAAGCCCCCCACCATGTTTTTGTCCTTCTCTTTTCACTAAGAGTGTTACCCAAAACCGGCCCCAACCATTGTTGTGCATGGGTGTCTCTGTACGAGTAGATGTTTTCACACCCCCATCGACACACTTTAGGGGGTGGGTGGTTCGCGGGTGTTCTGGTGTGGTTTGCTTCTTCTTTCCTATGAAACCTCTATCGTCCTCATCTCCCCTTCTTCTTTTTTATGTTTGTTACTCTCTTGTAACAGCTCTAATCTCTGGCGCACATATGACCTTATGCAGATGCGAGCGCCGTAAAACCTCTACTAAAACTAAAAAAACACTTTAGGAGGCGGAATTCGACCCTGCGTTATATCAGTTGAGAGGGATATATAGCATCCCAGCAGTCCTTATGTTGTTAACATAAATCCTCTAACCGAGACACGCAGTCAAACTTCTCTCTATATAAGAATCGAACTCGGGTCTTTTGCTGTGACGGCGAAGCGCCTTATAACCCCTAGTCCACAGACGCAGGTCCTCTGTAGTGTGATGGGTGTCTCGTAACAAGACGTGCTGTGCCATTCGTGCCAGTCCGTCAAGCTGCCCCCCCCCCTGCCCCTCCTCCCACACACTTGTATCACTTGTATTCCCTATAGATCAGAAGCACTCCCCTGGTTACTTTGCCTCCTTTGTATTGGTCTAGTTCCTGAGGTTCACGCTATCCTTCCTGTTTTGCGTCCGTAAGCCTGCAAATTGACAGCCTGCCAAGACACTAATGTCCTGTCTTCTTTGTCTCAGTTGGGATAATGAAAAAGTAAAAAGATAAAAAGAACCCCTCACATTTTAGCTCCCATATTCTGTAGCTCAAAAACAAAACCTCATTTGTACAGCGTTGCTGTCTGGGTTTTTTCTCATACACGGTGACGCCCTTTCTTTGTTGCTCTGGCTCTCCGGTGATAGCCTTGTTCCTTTGGAAGCAGATAGGAATATATTATGCAGGTTCGTCTTTCGGTTACCATACTGTGTAATTACGTTTTTGTGTAAGCACTTTGTTCTCCCCGAAACGGCAATTTACTTGCGTGTTATTTATTCATGTACTTACCCCCCCCC
>NW_004797272.1:1683563-1686631 GCF_000002075.1 Aplysia californica | reverse complement strand
GGCGGGAGGAGTGGGAATGGCAATGCAGCACAGACTGAACGCTTGCGATTAGGGTAGGGGTTAAGGGGAAGTTAGGGGGTTTAAAGAAATAGTGGGAATAACTGTGGAGTGAGACGAACAGGACTGTCTACCCAACAAAGGGCTGTTAGAAAAAAAGAATAAAATAGAGAGCAGGAAGAGTTATATTATATGGGTATTCCCTCACCTTAAACTAATGAGTGGTTTATTCAAAAGGACCCCGCCCCACCCCAACCCAACCAAAAACCAGCGACCCTAAATGTTAAAAGTGCGTGATGATCGATTTGATGGGCATTGTGGAATTTTTCAAAATTTTAACGTGGGTGTCGACACAATACAGGTTTTTTAAGTGGCAGGCATCAGACCCTGCCTACTGTAAAGAACCATCTCGGACTGGGGAATACAACATTCCAACAGAAAGACCGAGGCACTAGTTGAAAATCATCCTCACCCCGGATTTGAACTCGGGTGTCTTGCAGCAAGCTCCTCACCACTACACCACAGACGCTGATCCAAAGGCAGACAAAGGGCTGATTTTAGATCGACGGAGTAGAAGAACTGAAAAAGAAGTCAATTTGACTGAAAAGTGGATGGGTGAAAGGATAGATATATATATTCGGTAGACGGATGAGGCGAAGGGCAGAATAATCGACTGTATAGTGACAGACTCGGAACACAAAACAACATGGTTGTGTATTTTTGTGTCTGAAAGAAAAGACTGACAACTGTCCTTGTATGTGGAAGGATACATAGACATTTCAAGCTGTTGCTTTAGTGAAAGACTAAACAGTAGTAAACAGACTGGCAGAACCAAGTACCTTTGACAGGACAGGTAAGTAGGAAAATCGAATATTCGGATGAGGGAGAAAGTAGACGGGTGAATGAAAACATTCCTGATGAAAGGGGGAAAAAAGAAAAAAAGAAATACTCCGGCCTTGAAGATTGATGAGTAGAAGGAGACATCAAAGTAACAGCGCATCCAAGGACGGACAGATCGCCAAAATGATTTAAAGTAAGGCCTGAAGTGATAGTCTCTCGCGTCCGATCGGTTAGTGACCGAGGGAAAGAAGGCCTGAGAGAGAAGAGGGATGATACAAACTGAGGAATTCAGAGGTTGAGTGGACAAAGAGGATTAACTTATGCCGTCCGCTGGTCTGGGGATCGATAGACAACAGCGGACATGTCGACACTGTGAAGACTAGCGGTAGCAGATGGGCCAGGCCTTTTAGATTGAAGGGAACACACAACTAAGCTATACAGCTGAACCTAACAACTTTCTTTTTTGTTTCAACGTTCCAAATCTTTTTTATTTAGCAACATTCAATCGTGTTACTGTTATGTTATTGTACCTGGGATTTGTTTGTGTCATTTTTCAATTTACATTAAGGGCCACTTTATTGCGCGAAAGGAAGTGCAATGCACTATACCTCAATCTCATTTTATACACCCCCAAAAAACAAAACAAAACAACAACAACAACAACAATAACAACAACAATCCCCCCCCCCCCCCTGAATATTTCGGACGTCTTGAGCTATTGCAAGTCAGTGCTTTTAATGTGACAGCCTGATACCTTACTTGTTGCAAATAGCTTAACCGCCAACAATGCGAAACGGAAACAGATAGTCTAAAATATCTTGTTATGCACTTCCAGAGAAATACTAAGGGAAAACTGCTGTGCACACGTCTGTATTGTAGTAGTAGTAGTTTGCAGTCCTACTTTATTCATACTATTTTTGTGCGGCTTAGAGACCTGTAAACTACTTCTTTCCGCTTGACTATCTATATAACTCAAGGAGTTTACTGTAAACTCCTTGATATAACTGCAGGGGCGTAAATTCCGTTGCATAGTTTGTTGATTGACCCTCACTCCCCCCTCCCCCACACAGACACTTCTCTATGTGTCATGTATTAATGTATCATGTATGTGCATGGGGTCTTTAAAGTAAGATAAAATTATATAATGTAATGTTATAATACTTGGTATGTATGGAAAATGATGATGGTTTAATTTTAACGCCCCTATCAAGAGTATTATGTTATTTAAGAGGGGGACCTCCAAGTTACTTTCATCTCCGAAAGGCCTGATCCAAATAAGACTTTCGTGTTAAGTGCCTTTCCCAGGGATACAACGTCGGACCGAGCTAAGGCTCGAACCCCCGTAGATCTACCCATAATTTCACGATTACGGGTCCAGTTGCCAGACCACTAGACTACCTCCGCTGAAACCGAAATCTGCGGGCTGCCGGATTTTCTTCGGTTTAGCCGTGTTTTCGGTTTGAAGAGGGTTGCTCAAAAATGATGATTGTCGACCGCGTAGACTTGGGAATTTTTTTTCTCTCATCTACTTTTTTTGGTTACTGCAATTAAAACTGTCGATTGAAAAAAACCCAACAACAACCCCATTGTTCTTTATCTTCGAATCTGCCGAAAAATTGTACAGAGAAGAGTAAAGAGTAGATCGGCGCACGGTGATGCACACTGTACATGAGCTGTACTCTGTGCTAGTCTAGAAAAGTGAGAAAGTCCAATACTAGATATATGTCGAGACACATTAGGTGCGGTTATGTACTTTATGTAGAGTGTAGGGGCTATGTAAACTAGGCCAAACTTCACAGAGACAAAAGGCAATAGCCAACTGAAGGTCATGCGACAAATTTAAATTCGTTGCCCTGCGTCACTAGACATAATTATATACCGTATTTAGGCCAAGTAAGTGCATAGGACTAAAGGCAGGCACACAGTACAACGGTGATGTCTCTTGCCCGCAACCAACACGCGTGCATAGTCGTGTCTCTTTCTCCTGTTTTGCTGTCTTGAAGCCCGTAAGACTTGATGAATTGCATAACAACGTGAGGGTTAGGCCTACAAGTGAAGATTTAGTCGACGTACCCTCGAAATTCTTTTCGTTGAATCGTGATCGGCGTAGCCGAACTCTGTAATCATGTATGTAATATAATATAATAATAAATGTATTTATGATATTATTTGTATAGATATAATATCATGCTATTGATGGATTTCCGAAGCAGATAGGAAGTCTGGTGATA
>NW_004797272.1:1682038-1683463 GCF_000002075.1 Aplysia californica | reverse complement strand
GATTGAGCTTAGTAATTTTCTTGTCTCCCTCCACTCGCAGAGTGTGTCATTTGTCATAATAAAATTATGATGATGCTTGTGACGCGCCCGCCGGCCTGCCCACGATCGATTAGGTTCGATTTGGTTAGGTTGCGTTGGGTTGGGTTTGGTTCGGTTTGGTTTTAAACGGGGCTGGCCAGATTGAGGGCGCAAAGCGACCATTGTGGCACAAACCGATCGGACACCTCGCAGCCTAAGGCCCCCATTTAGACGTGCAGTTCATTCATCGCCAACTCCGCTTTGGGCAACATCAAAGAAGACACTCCCTCGTCTTCAGGCCTTCAGTTTGCCAGCCGGAAAATATCTGGCTTCGTCAGATATCTGGTCACTGGACTGAGAACCCTTCGATATCGAGAGGATTTCTCGTTTCCACGCTCAGTTGAAGTTGACAGGACTCTCGCCATTCTCTCGATATCCTACAGTTTGTCAATCTGTGAATGTACGTGTAAATTACTTTTACTTTTTACTTTTATCCGCCGCTTTTACCCTTTTGGGTGTCGCGGGAAAAAATAGACGTCACTCTGCCACCAGCAGGAGTTTGGGTTATGGGGATGCCATGAGTTGTTACTGTTTCCCTGACTCCATCTATCCAGGTCTTTCTTGGTCGCCCTCTAGCTTTGTTGCCATTTAATTTTTTTTTTATGTAGGCACATTGTGCTGGATGGTATGTTGGTAATTGCATGATATGTCCGAACCATTTGATTCTTTGGTGTTGGATGTGATGCATGACATCATTTGTGCCCACCATTTCTCTGATTAATGAGTTTCTAATTTTGTCTCACCTAGCTGGTCTTGTTTACTGCGTTTCTAAGACATCGCATTTCTCATGTTGTAATCCTTTGCTCCGATGTCTTGTTTGTGGTCCCTGTTTGAAACTGATAGGTAAGTGTTGAGATGAATATATATATGGTTTAGATCATTTTGAGTTTTGTTGTCATGGGGATGTTACGATGTTTCAGTAGTGGAGTAAGCTGGAAACTAACGTTATTGGCCTTTAGTACTCGTGTTTCAATTTCTCTGTTCAGTCGCCCATCCTCTGTGAATATAATTCGGAGATACTTAAATTCTTGGACTTGTCTGAGACTGTTGTTGTTGATATGTGTACGGTACGTGTAAATGGGGTCTTAAAAAACAAACGTGTTTGTTTTCAGGCCGCGAATCGACCGATCAGTTTGTTGTTGACCGATCAGTTTGTTGTTGACCGATCAGTTTGTTGTTGACCGATCAGTTTGTTGTTGACCGATCAGTTTGTTGTTGACCGATCAGTTTGTTGTTGACCGATCAGTTTGTTGTTGACCCCCCATGGACACTGGGTATAAAGCACCGAGAGTGTCCTGCGACGAGTTTAAATGTGCTTCTTCTCAATCATCCCGGACGTGTGACCCC
>NW_004797272.1:1680518-1681938 GCF_000002075.1 Aplysia californica | reverse complement strand
GGGGGGTTGCAAGAATGTTTTTGACGCAGACAGACGAAAGACGAAAGTGCACAGATAATAGGTTTAAGATGAGTAGTATTCACGATTTGGAACAGCTTGTGCATTTTGGGTATGGTAGCGGTCAAAGCTAATGTTCGAGCATTGTTCAATATCCAATATCAACTGGTGTGAAGAGTGAAGAGTGAAGAGATCACAACAATTTTTGTATGGCTTTTATTGGCACGCCTTCTGGTACAGGGTAAAAAAACTACGGCCCGCGGGCCAGAACAGCCTGCGAAGTTATTACATCACGTGGCTTCATCGTGTGAAAACCCCCCCATGGAAAATGTGACCGGACATGCTCAGGACTTAATCATCAAGATAATCTAATCACTATATTGTGCTAAAAAGAATTTACAATTTCTTGCTTTATGTTCAGTTTTGTCAGATATAAAACGCTCTGTTTAATCTTCAGGTCATTGCGCACGGGTCTAAAAGCTGGATTAACCGCAGAATCTTAAAGCTCATATGATGGTCATTGCAAACTAAGGTGCCGACATGTTTTTTTAAAAATGTAAGCCTAAAGTTTGGAAAAAATATTAGGAAGTTTACTGCATACAACAAGAGCAACAAGACGTTGGCATCTTTTCCTCAGCACCACACTTCAAACATGGTCCTACAGATGGGTGAGTACTTTTGGAGACTCACGTGGAGACGTCTGGACACTCATAGGGATGGGATTTACAAGCTTATGATGAAAAGTAGGGGCAGGGTAGTGTTGCTGTCTCAAAATGAGCAATTTGTAAACTAGATTACTGTAAATAATTTATTTTAGGGATGTTGTGAATGCGCCGAAACGGCAGTTTTTGATATTGGGCCGAAAGAGATTCTAGAGAAACATTAAAATTTGTATTAGTAGACAAGGATTTTGTGATTTAAAAAAAAACTTATTTTGATTGGTCGCTGGCATACAGAAATGCCATGCAAAGTTTCGTGGTTTGGGGATTAGGTCTCGCTCACCGGTGTACCAGTGGCTAGATCTAGGTGTGCGGGCAGTCCTAGGTGCAACCGAAGGGCTCAATGGGCGAATACATGAGCAGGAATTTTTTAAACGTCGACAGACGAAAATGAACGAGCTTTTATTGGCATGCACTTGTAAACACTCTACCCCTGTAAACACTATACAAATCTTTCATTAAACACATCAGCGCATAGTATTGAACAAGATATCTATTTATCCGGCCCACGCTTGGCATTTTCTCAATTATCCGACCCACTTTGAAGAAATGTTTGTGATCTCTGATCCAGGACGATAGCAACAGCTGTCTCAGATTTGTAATTGCATCGTCTTTTTGTTTTAACTTCTGCGTAAGTTATTCCTTCTAGCTTCTAATCTTCGCCCAGAGATCTCTGGAGAAAAAAGAAAGAGGGAGGAGGGGGT
>NW_004797272.1:1678983-1680418 GCF_000002075.1 Aplysia californica | reverse complement strand
CACACACACACACACACACGCACACACTTACACACACTTACACACACACACACACACACACACATTCACATTCACATACGCACGCACGCACGCACGCACTCACGCACGCGCGCACGCGTATTCTGGAATGTTTATCGGCTCGTTCGTTGCTTGTGACCCCAGTATGGCCAGGGTAGAAGAGCAATGCACGACGTTCCGCTGGATCTGATTTTTCCATAGCCCCAATTTAGTTACCACTTCTTATATAATCTTAGTCTTAGCTTCTAGAAATTGCGCATTGAAAGGGTTGCAAGTGGGATGTTACGGAGGCCGCAATGAAGGGGCCAACCCAGTACGATCTTGGAGTTATGGAAATAGCCTTTACCTCATTTATAATCATAAAAAAATTTATTTGAAGTATATATCTAAATACGCTAATACACACTGTAGACATATCAATGCATACACACGTCGTATACATAAATTAATATAATAAGTGCATGCAATAGGCTTTTAGTTTTTTACACTCCTTGTCGACATATCAATACACTGATTATATTTCAGATATAAGGGGGATCTGCAGTGTAGATGTTTTGGCTGTTTAAGTATAACGCTACCTAATTTTATGTGTCATTGTTTTCCGCGTAATTATTACAATTTATGCTGTTTTAGTCCATTTAGGGTAGGCGATTTAGCTCTTCACCGTTGCACTGCACGCAGATGTGTGAGTTCAGTTCCGGAGCGGGGAGGTTCTTGTATCGAGCACCTAATAATATTATGTGTCTGTGTATGTTGTTTCCCTCCCAGGCCAGGTTCGCCATAATAGCGGGCAGTATCGAATAGAAGGCCGTCCAATAAATGACCTAACAGGTATCCATGGGGCTGTAAAATGTATAATTATAATGGCAAATACTGTATTTATGTCTTCGGCGGACAAGAAAACAGACAGCTGACTTGTTTGCCTCTATTACTATTCCGTAAATAATAGCACACGGAGCTGAAACAACTAATTATTACAGTGTGATGACCAGGCTGAAAAGATATAACGGCGAGGCCTAATTAAGAACGACTATGATATATCCTGTCGGGGAATGACCTTCTGGACTAAAGCTTTGTACCTGAGTCATGTGTGTATGCTGGGAGGGGGAGGGGTGGGGGGTTGGTGATAGTTTGTATGGCTGTGTAAAATGCAAGTGCATAGGTTCAACGCCCCTCGCAACACTGTAAGGTTATTTAAAAGGTATTTAACGTTCTCTCTTAGGACAAAGCCACCTGGGGAAATTCGCGCAAAGTGCCCTTCCCAAGGGCAGAACATCGCACTAAGCTGCTGAGCCTCGAACCCTCAAACCAGCAATCTCATGATAACCAGTCCAGTTGCCTAACTTGGCAAACCAACGCTACAATATTATGGCTGCAGGCATAGGGGCATACTGTTATGTGTGTGTGTGTGTGGGGG
>NW_004797272.1:1676461-1678883 GCF_000002075.1 Aplysia californica | reverse complement strand
GGCGGTTACAAAATACACCTTAAGGTAGTCGTTCTGACCCGAGTCCAGGTGCACTGTTAGACGTCAGGCAGGTGTATTACTGCTTCAGATGAGACTTAAGGGTCACACATTGTGTGGTTTTGTTTGTTTGTCGCTGAACGGTGAATTTTTTGGGGGTGCTTTTTAGTAGTTGTATCCAGTTTAACACCCCCCCCCACACACACACACACACACACACACACACACACACACACACACACACACACACATACACACCCCCCCCCCCACGCACACACACACCTCACATAACCAGAGGTGGGTAAATCCCGGAAAACCTATCCGAATAACCGGATAATTCTCCATGAAATATATCCGAATTCTGACTCTTAACTCTCTTTCCTGACCCGTTTGCCGAAAAGAGTGCACCCGTTTATTGTTGACATTGTTCTCTAACTCATATACCGAAGTGATTAATAACACATTTGCCGAAGAGGTGCACTAACATTATTATCCGGATTTTTTAAAGCGACTCATTGCCCAGCCCTACACATAACCCACCATAGTCCCTTTTCTTGCAGTCCTCTGTGGCATGTACAAGCTGACAGGCTTGGCTAATTCATGAAGGCTTTTAAAAAGGATCTGGTCCTACTAGGAAAATAAAAGTACTTAGGCCTATAATAAAAATTTCAACCTTGTATAATGATAGAGTGCGTAAGTTCATCGCTTGCACCACGTACACTGCTTTTAAAGTGACCTCAGGGTACCAAATGACAAAATTAATTTAAAAACAAAACAAAACCCTTTTATTTGAATTGCAAATGGAAAAGCAATTAGTTGTGGCCTACTTCTGTTACTCCTAAGTATCAGTTTTATCTGTAGATTTCTTGATACTCTTTTGCAGAAAGAGTAATTTTATCGGTTAAGAATGGAAAGGGCGCACTCAGCAAATTTATTATTTATAACTGTTGGCTTGCCATACTTCCGTGAAGCGGTCGTGGAACTTTGGAGCAAAAAACAAAAAAAGTAAATAAAAAAAGTATCTGCGCTTATTTTAAGAGTACAGGGGTAGGGAACGGGTGAGGTTGATCGAGGGGGGGGGTAACACGTAACTGGGATTTGTCATGTATGATTGAAATTTTAATTCATCCAATTTACACAGCGCAGAAGTGTCAATAGGTGGGTATTTAAATGTGGTTTTAGCGTTACTTTGTTAGCACGAGAGTGTTTGTTTATCGATCAAGGTTCTATACCCACACCTGGCTGCAGCCAATCGAGGAGCTGTCCGTGGTCGCTTCTGAATAGGCTCCCACATGTGCTCAATCTGGTTTAAGTCAGATGTATAGGCCGAATGAGGCAACATTGTTCTGACCAAGGAACTGCTGTCTTTACTAGGACAGTGTGAGTTCTCGCGTTGTCTTGTTGAAAAAATAAACTTGGATGCCTCTGGAAAAAGGGCACCGCATGAGGATGAAGAACTTGGTTAATGTAACACTGAGCTGTGATCTTATTTCCTTGTCCATGACCTATGTTCTCGAAAAACCCAGGTCCAATTCTTTGATTTAGAGCATTGACTCCCCAAATCATGACGCTCCCAGTTAACGTAAGCCTGTGCCCACTGAAGTCGGTCACGGCGGATGCTGAGAGGGCAGAATTGCCTTGTGGCACGGCCGTCTGCACCGGGGGTTTGTGGAGTGCAATCTCTACCATACGGCTCTTGTACACAGGGCCCATCCCGTTCTTTCAATAATGCCCTTGGCGGTCTCGGAGGCTGTCAGAAACCAAGGATGTTATACAGCCCACTGCCCAGCCCTACTCTTTATCCTTTGTAAAGAAAAAAAAAACCCCGCAGTTTGCGCTGGGTGACCATAGTTGGCGCCATTTTGTTTGCTCCACTGGGTCCTGTTGTTGTAAGGTTCTTGTCAGAAACGCATCTATCGGGTATTGGCGCACCATGAGGCGATCCTGAGCTGCAGTTGTCGCCCTTGGTCTTCCGGCCCTGGGGAGATCATCACTGGTCGCGTTGGTGGCTCGACACCGGTTCTGTAGACCGTAGATGGTGGAGACATGCCCGCCTGTTACAGTTGCCACTTGTTATGCAGACTCGCCTGCCAAAGTAGTCGTCCAATAGTTTTTAACCGAATTCCATTTTTTTGAAGTTCCATATCTATAGTTCAGACGTTTGTGACCTCATAAACGCAAACTCACTATTCGAATTGGATGACCAGTCAGTACCCGTGAGCTGTGATAGTTGTTACGTTGTTTGTTGCATAAAAGCGACCAATCATGGTATTGCATTGTTCGAATTAGGCCGATCTAGCAGGTTCAGACCATGCTCCAATGGAACTTGAAAACAGTATTACTCACACATGGAAACGTTGGCTAATGCTTTAACGATGATGAATATATAATATATATATATATAAAAATATAATATATACGTGCG
>NW_004797272.1:1674770-1676145 GCF_000002075.1 Aplysia californica | reverse complement strand
ACAAACGCACACACACACAAACGCACACACACACACACACACACACACCCACACACACACGCACTCAGACACACATATACACACACACACACACACGCAATACACTCATAAACGTACATTAATAGTCTGTCTTTACCTTTTAGTGGATGTCACTCTCATTTTTTCTGTTTAAAAAAATATTTTTTCCTTCTACTGTATTGTTTTCGTTCGTATCGTTCGTGTGTCGGCAGTAATGTTGTATTTCCCATCAGTATTCTGTTAGTTGCGATTTTTTTTGGGTCGCCTTTTATCTTTTTTACACATAATATAACACATTTTAGCCCTGACACTTTTATTTGAGCCCTCTTTTATGATCGAAGTTATTTACATAATTATGCGTCATTATCTCCCTTTATTTATTTTTTGTTCACCATCATCATGTTTGCCTGCTTGCGCGTGTCTCTCTCTCTCTCTCTCTCTCTCTCTCTCTCTCTCTCTCTCTCTCTCCCCCCCCCTCTCGTTCCCTGTCTTCATCTCCCCACCCCTTCCCATCCCCTCATCCACTTCTCAGTTTTGTCGACAGCCTCAACTTTGCTTAGAATGCATGTTCTGCGGAATATTTTCAAGGTTCATAAAGTTTGTAGTAAAATTGTAGCCCTATCGTAAATCAACCCTTTGATTTAATAGCGGCAACTGTCTTTCCTGAGGCGGCAATAACAACTGTGACTGCTTTTCGCAGAAATACCAGATTGATCTGACCGAGGATTAATAAGGCTGATCTCGTGCTGTGTTGGACATTGGGTACTATATTCACATCTGTTCCCTTAGTTGTCGATAGCACCCTCTTTTATTCCTTCTTTACTGAGATAATTAAGATGTTATAGCAATTGTGGTAAGTTTGTTTTTCTAACCTTCAGCTTTGTCTCAGTCCTGCCATATTTTCTTTGTTAAATGCGAAAGCTTTATAATGTACTGCTATTTGCAAATGCACATATTATTTTGACCCATGTTTTTTGCGATACACCCTTTCTGCTCCCCAACACCCCCTCACTCACACAAGGGCAGCGAGCGCTCATGCCTACACTCATCTGCACATGAAGGAAGTACAAAGAGTCTCGCTCTCTCTCTATTCCTCTAGTCTATTTTCCTCTTACTCTCTCGCTTCTTTCCCATCCTCCTCCCCACCCCCTGCAACGTCAAACACAAATAGAAAGTGATCTGTACTGATAGGCTGATATGAAGAATAGGTAGATATTGTAGATTTTGACGATTTTGAAAATAATTTGATTTGGCCAAGTGTTCCTCTAGATCAGATGTCACTGAACTTCGGCCCGTGGGCCAGATCCGACCCACAAGGTCATTTACTTCTGGCTTGCTGCCATGACGCCGTGCGACC
>NW_004797272.1:1673388-1674670 GCF_000002075.1 Aplysia californica | reverse complement strand
CCCCCCCCCCCCCCCCCCCCCTTTCCACAAACTCGAAAAATGTGTTTTAATTTAGTGTGCCCAGGACTTAGTCACCAAAACATTTAATGATTTAGTCCGTGAACGCTTTCGGTGCAAATTAAATGTTGTGCTCATATTATAAAGACGTCATAACCTCTAATTTATGCATCGCATTCATAGTCGGTTTTAATGTGACTGTTCTTTCATTTAACACACCAATATTCTACTGAACCAAAAAGTTGTCGGGTCCGCGCTTGGCAGAAAACCCCCCAAACAATTCCAGTTTGGTAGCCCCTGCTCTAGATAAAGCCATTACGGTTTTGACGTTTCATGAAAGGCTCATTATGACCTTATGTAGTTGCGAACGCCGTAAACGCTTATCAAACAACTTTGAAATAATACCGCGGAATGGAATGGTATGACATAACCATTAGACAAGAGGAAAGTGTAATCAAAGAAGATAACAAACAAAAATATTGGTGGATATAGCAACCTGTTTTACTGGTCAGTTAATTTAGTGTCACCTTTTCATTAAAACTCGTAGGATGTGGGATGATGTCTTTTCTTTTTCTTTCGTTGATTTTTTTTTCTTTGGGGGGAGGGGGGTATGGATGATATATAGTAGGGTTTTTATTGTTGCAGTAGTGGATAATTTCGCTTATTCTCTACAGTCTGTGAGTGCAGTTTATGCATGTGCGCGTGGTGTATTGAATCCCGCCGCTTCTGTGTTTTACAATGGGAGCGAATTAATATTGTGGACATGACATTATTTATTACTCATGTGTCGTGGTACACATATTTGCATGGGTTTATATAAGGACTCTGAACGATGAAGAATACACAAGCCTGCCTCGTTAAATATGTTCTTTACTGACAGTAATGATTGCAGATCGGTAACTGCTGTATGCTTTGAAACAATAAAAAAGGTGAATCTGTGAAAAAGGAGGCAAAGAAAGCCGTCGAAAAAAAACAACAGGACCAAAAGGGAAAGGGGGGGTGGGGGATATTTTATTAAATGTGCTTGATATGATTTTACTGTCATATGGGCTAGTCATTAAGTTGTGTATAAATATTAAAGGTTTTGCAATGAAAAACATCATGCCCTGTCTCTCAGATCGCTCGACATATACGTAAACAATGATTATAATCAATAAAGGATTATCATCATACACACTTGGACACTTTCTCCTGTCTAAATATTCCCTTCACCACACACATACACGCACACATACACACACACACACACACACACACACACACACACACACACACACACACACTC
>NW_004797272.1:1670895-1672339 GCF_000002075.1 Aplysia californica | reverse complement strand
AGAGAGAGAGAGAGTGAGAGAAAGAGACTGACAGACAAAAAGACCGACAATGCACGTGATTTATGGTGATTTATGTTTATAATTGCATGTTTGGCCTTAATTGTAATTGGGTTTGTTTGTGCTGGAATGCTCAATGTGTTTAGGTAGTCTACTGCTCACGCATGTGCAAATTTTGGACTTCAAATATTTCGTTACAGACTACCCTCGCATTCATTTATTTTTATTTTCCTTTGATTGTTTCGTTCCAGAAAAAAATCTCCCCAAAACAATCCAAACAAACAAACATACTTAAAAACAAACCAACTACCACCGCTGACATCATCGATTTCAATAACAACAACATCATCATCATCAACATCAACAACAAAAATAACATCTTCGCTACACCAATGGCCTCTTCACCCCCCCTCCCCCCCCACCCAAATTTCCCGTCCTCAGTGTACTGACCTCGCGCGTGCGCGGATCGTTTAGTTTCTGGAGCATAAGACCGGCCAAAGGCACGAATTTTCCCACCACCGCAGCCAGCAGCATTCAATTCGCTGCGATCGATAGCTCAGCAGCCTCTCTGCCCCCTCGAGGTCTTCGCCTCCCCCCACCAGGAGGGGGGTCACTTGGGAAGCCGAACCTTTTAAAGGGTTGCCCTGCCATCACCCTCATCCTCCTAGCCCCTCTCGCCTTCCTTCTCCTCTCTTCATCTTGTTGTTTCTTCCGGAAATCTCCAATCAGCCCCCCCCCCACCCCCGCCTTTCCCAAACCGGTAAAACCCACCTTCCACCCGTGCAGCTCTTCCTTCCACAAAATTTCCATCCAAACATGTACGCGTTTCCTCCCCATCCCCCCTCCCCCCATATGAAAGCCACCACCACCACACACTCCCGCTCTTTGCGAACACACACGGCATTTACTGGCCCCAAAAACTCACGTGAATGTACACATCAAAATACATACATGCACATCTACACAAACATAATATCCTCTCAAAGAGATACTTCTCATCCTCTCCTTCCACTAATAATAGACGAGATACTCCTCCTCCGACTCTCCTTCCATTAATAGACGTGCTGACTCACCCCCCCCAAACTTAACACACATGATACACTCATACACTCACACATACACGTTATATGCGCACGCGCCTGTTAGCTTTCATGCGAATGCACACTCTTTCTGTCATCTTCTTGTCTGAGTTACTGCTATTGATAGCACATGGGTGCTTGTACTTGAAGGCTTTGTGCTACTGCTATTGATAGCTTTGGGTACTCGTACAAGGGTTTCGCCTGCCACTAGCTCTCACTGCTGGTAGGGTTTCGTCGATTTTCACCCCCGTATCTCTCCCAGGCTCAAATAAGCCCATCTGGTCTCAGTAATTCGTTCCCTCATTCATCAGCTCTCTGCCTGTGTCTCTTGTCTCCATCTCATAGCTCACTCATGGGTAATTGCCTTG
>NW_004797272.1:1664525-1669866 GCF_000002075.1 Aplysia californica | reverse complement strand
TGTGTTTGTGTGTGTGAGTGTGTGTGTGTGTGTGCATGTAGGTGTGTGTGTGTGTGTGTGTGTGTGTGTGTTTGTTTGTTTGTTTGTTTATGTGAAAAAAGTGCAAGCTCCTAGCGTTTGTACACCTGGGCTGACTGAAGTGTCTTTAGGACAACCCCAAAGGGGGACTTTAACCATGTTCTTATTATGCACATTAGAATTGTAATTGTTAATGGGCTGATTCATCAATGTCATGCTCCATAACTGTGCTTGAACTGCAACAGGGAACTCCTGTTTTTTCTTTCCTAATCCTTACTATTGTCATTTCCCCTCTACTTCTTTTGTATGTTTGTCGCTCTTGTGACACGCTATTTTCGGGGGGCCTTGATAGTCGAAGCAGACTTTGTGCCGTTGAAGCAAGAGAGGTGAGCAGAGTAAACCCGATTCCCTGTAAGGATTTCTCTGTTAACATTCACCCCTTGAAGCTCATATGACATTATGCAGTTGCGAGTGCCATAAAACCTCTACGAAAACAAAACAAAAAAAGAAAAGTTGCCTTTTAATGTTCGAAATTTTGAGTATATTTTGGACACTCTCTATGTCCCTTGTACTTTATTATATAACCACTCTCTAATTTTTGATGTCCGCGTCGAATGTCTGTCCGGAGAACTCCCTTTTCGACTTGTCATGACAACGTTCCTTTTGGATCAGTAGAAGATTGGGTCCCCTTTTGGACCACTAGTGTTCAATGGTATTTTTATTTAAATTTCTATCTTTTTGTGTTCGTCAATTGCAGTCTTTTGAAGGAAAAAAAGCGATTATGAAGGCCTTTTGTGTATTTATTGTTGCCCCCTGATCTCCACATGGAAGTCGAAGTAAGACTTCGAACAGGACAAATACGTTTGGTTTTATATTGCTTTGCTTGCCCGTTTCTTCATTGCATCTCCTTGATGAAGTATACTTAAAAATGTACATTTTGTGTAAATAAGTCCCCCCCCCCCCCAATCCCCCTTTCCCAAATCAAGGGACAGTTCCCAAACTAGGTCCAAAAACACAACTCAAGCAGAACAAAGCGTTAAAAAAAACCCCCAGGGGTGATCGATAATATTGAGCTTTTCTCATTGTCATTGATTAACTATTTTATTTGATACTGCTAAGTAATGTAATCGCTTTTCCTTGTTCTGCTGGTTCAGAAGGGCCGCACTCTCTCGATGATAATATGTATCCTGTTTGCTATCTTTTTCAGACCGATCTCTTTTTCATCCATTGTTGTGTCTTCCGCTCTTGTTGCTATCACCGCCTGTCAGATAAGCTTATTTTGTTTTCACGTTCCCTTGACGCAGTATCTTTTTCCATCGAAGCCCTGTTCTTTCCCCCAGTCCATTGGTAGTTGCATGACGCCAGTGGTAGGTACAACCTATGTACTTTTTCTTTTTTGTTTTAATTTTGTCATATGTTCCTCTTTGTTCAAACTTTCCGCTTTGTCTCCAAGTTTTATCATCATCCTATGTTCCTGGTCAGATGTGGACCAACTTAAAAAAAAGAAAACAAAATGTGTTTTTTACTGGTGGGGAAAAAACATGCATACATTGTATGATAATTATGCCAATGCTAATATTAAAGACGTGTAGTAGGTTAATCTATATTTATTACACCATATTCAGAATATTTGGATGATCTAGAGCGATTGCCAATGCACTTGTTTTATATAGTGTTTAATAATAATAATAATAATAATAATAATAATAATGAAGATCATTTCTATAGCGCCCGCTCCCGTGTAAACACAGCTCTTGGCGCTTTACATCAATATAAAAAATATGTACGAACAATATTCACGCTCGCAACACACACTCGCACATACACACTCTCACACATACAAAAACACACACTCATACGCACACAAACACACACACACACACACACACACTCACGCACACATAACACGCACACATGTGCACAGACATGTACGCCTAACACACACACACACACACACACACACACACACACACACACACATACACACACGCACACACACACACACACACACACACACACACACACACACACATCTACTTACTTATCACACGCGCACGCTTACTCATCGTCACGAAATGAGCGCATATATAATAGAATAATATTCACAATGCACTTCACAAAATACATAAATGGATACATAGTCATTTACATAACATTGTACTGAACATGAATCTACTGACATAAAAATGACGTCATTAAAATGTGCCTTTAAAGGTTTAAAAAATTTAGACTCTGATGTTGTATTTTCAAAAATAGAGGGTGTATGATGTAATTAATGTTTTGACCGTTCATATATAATATTATATCGTTGTTTTATTGTTCTGTGGCACAGGGCCTAATCATCATGTCAGTGGGATTTGTTTTATATGATTGTTGGATCGGGGTTTCTACTTCATGCTTTTGACAAAGAATAAGTTTAAAAGGGAATTGGTTGATTTTTCTGAACTTTTGATTTGTAAATGAATTGTTTTGCAAGTATAGGATTTAGCATTATCTTCTGATTATGTTCCCATGCCCGCCAAAAATGTTAAGTTTTTCATCCAGGATAATGTTGGATAGTTTCGGTATTGTTTTCGTTCAACAGGTTTGACAGATCAGACCAGAACTTCCTAGTACTATTACATTTTAAAAGCAAATGCGCTGTTGTTTCAGTGTGAACTTTACAGAACTCAAACTTGTCATTGTGACCTTGAATGAATTTTGAGACATACTTATT
Organism: Aplysia californica; assembly: GCF_000002075.1. Taxonomy (NCBI): domain Eukaryota; kingdom Metazoa; phylum Mollusca; class Gastropoda; order Aplysiida; family Aplysiidae; genus Aplysia; species Aplysia californica. The sequence goes on along the minus strand of NW_004797272.1, from coordinate 1,667,132 downwards.
AGTTGCTAAAATATTATGTAACTGTCAGAATTTGAACCATCGTTGTTTTGAACCACCTGAAACATTGATCAGATTTCAAAAGTAGGCTTTCCACTTTCACACCGCAGAAGAGATTGGTGTATTGAACCATTTTTTTTTCTCCGGGTGGAATTAAGTTCTTGCTGTTCATTATTCTATAACAGATGTGAGAGCCTAATGGCTTCTGATGGCAGTGTATTACCTTTCAAGTTTATGACTCTAACAAGTTATATCGTAAAAAGTTGGGATTAATATAATATGTTACTTGCTTTCGAATTCCTGAAATAAGATGATTTTGAAGTTGTTACGGATGTACACCTCTCCTTTGTCCATGAAAACTCGATTCGTTATTACTTTCTTATCGATTCGGATGTGCATGTTGGCGTTATACCCAGTGCACGTTGCATAAAATTTCGTCAAATCCTTATTAGATACGATACATTTGAAGGTGGTCAGATTTTCGTTTGTATGGCGTCGCAAAAGCTACAAGTTAGTTTAGTTAGGCACAGTTTGTCAAATTCTTCAAAATCAAAGATTTTGGTTTTGGGGGCTACGATTTGATCAGTTTGATTGCAAAGCTATTCAGAAAGCTCCTTCAAACAACAAGGTATGATGTTTTGTTTGGTTGCGGAATGCAGTAGGTTCTATTGGACGTCCTTGACTAATTTTGATGAAGCAAAGAAGCAGAGGTCGGTTTGAAATAGCGTGCTGTGGCCAGCAACATCCCTCTGTAGGATATCGAACAATAATATCAAATCGGAGTTTGACCAAAACCTTCTGCAATGGGCATTGGGTTTTGATTTTGGGGAATTGATCAAATTGTACCAACATGGTAGCTTTTGTCTTCTCATTATTATTAGAGACAATAAAAGAACATTTCAGCTATATCAGTCGGGTACCAATATTTCTGATGTAAGTTGAGGCTCTTCACCTCAGCCCGTAAATGGAAGACATATGTTCGATACCCGCTTTAGGGCTGCTACGGCATCAACCAATGTTTGTATAAAACTTACCCTGGATTGGACCTGGCAGACAGGATTGAAGCAGGAAACAGCAAAGCCCCTAAATAATCTAATTTTTAAAATGGAGTTGACAGGGATGTAAAGCGTTATAATGAATCAAGCATCGGGTGCGGTCATAATATTGCCACCAATTTGGATAAAATCTGCCTAGATAATAAATAATATTGTTATAGTGCGCACCATCCTACGCGTTCGTCCGCTTCGGATAATAAGTGTCAACCCCTCTTAAGAGAGCATGTCTGTCTCGCGGGACTGATTTGAACGCCTAGGAGGACAGTTTCGTTGCTATGGCAACTGGCGACGTCTGCTTAGAGGTCTGCATGTTTGGAGGCAATAGAGACCTCCCTTCCCTTCCTGCGTGGGCGCGGCTGATTACAAAACTGCTCAACTCGAGAAAAAAACAGGATTTGGAATAAGACAGACTCCGATTGGGGGTGGTTGGCGGGTGCTCTGGTGTGGTTTGCTCCTTCTTTCCTGTCAAACATCCGACGTCTCTTCTTTCTTTTTTGTGTTTGTTACTCCCATGTAACACCCGTAGCTCTAATCTTCGTCTTTTATTTTAAACGCTCAATAAAACATAAAACAGAAGACTCCAACTTTTTCTGTCCCTTTCCTTTGAATGATTATAATGTCTCCCTTTCGGCACAGATTCCTAACAGTTTTCTAAGTCTTCTTGTCGAGTACATTTGGTTCTAGCTGTTTATCTACCAGTTGCTACATATAGTTTATTATATATATCTTTTTGGCCCTAGCTGTTTATCCACAATTCGCTACAATATATTATATCCCCAGGTCCTGCGCAGTCGGTCTTATGTATTTGTCATATATGTGGCACAATCTGTGTTCCTTACATTCGGCACTATCTGTTTATCTGTACACCCGAGACAATAAATATATCCCTACGTCTGGTTAAACCCTATCCGTACGCCCTGGGGTCACTTTGTACCCCGGGGTTGTATTCTTCACTTTTTAGAATACTTCTAGTGCGAAGATCTCTTTGAAACTTTCAGTATTTCTCTAAAATTCATGTTGACAGACTGCTATGCAAGGCGTACAGATCGGATTCACAAGTAAATTTCCTCTTTGGAAAGTGGTGGCACAGAGTTCCCCACGTCGTATGGATACGATAGTAAAACACGACGTACGGATAGGGTTAAGCGGTAGATTTTCGTACATCTGACAAGATGTGTATATATTCGCCGGTCACATTCCTCCCTTCGCCTGCCTGGCGTGTGGTAATAACTATCTGGTAGCCCGAACGTAGATCTACAACGAATTTGGACTTTGTACTTATTTTGCTGCTTATGTTCTCACTGGTTGTGTCTGTCTTCGCACACCGTTTCTCTCCTTCTCTGTTTGTCCGCCTGCGTGTGCTTCAAGGTAGTATGTCTCTTTATCTTTCACTCTACACTAGTTCATTACCGGCGTCTGTGGTATAGATCTAGTGGTTAGGCGTTTCACCGCTGCACGCAGGTGTGGTTAGCTTCTTCTTTCCAATCAAATATCTATCGTCTTTATCTCCCCTCCTTCTTTTTTGTGTTTTTTTTTTTTTCTCTTGTAACGCTTT
>NW_004797272.1:1658802-1659817 GCF_000002075.1 Aplysia californica | reverse complement strand
TGTGTGTGTGTGTGTGTGTGTGTGTGTGTGTGTGCGTGTGTGTGTGTGTGTGTTTGTGTGTGTTTGTTTGTGTGTTTGTGTTCATGATTATAAATGTGTACTGTGAGTACTCTGAGATCTTAATTTTGCAGGGTAGAAATCTATAATTAATTATTTCTTTGGTTTCAGACTTTAAATGGAGAAGCATGACTGAGATTGTATTAGTTCAGAGCTGAGGAATAATGAGTTTTTTCCCTGTTCACACACCACTTCAATCAACAGCCAAGCTATTATTATTTATTATGTGTTCGTTTGATTCATGGGCAGCCCCTTCATCAGTTTTATTTTCTATGTTTCTGAAATTGGATTGTCTGCGTTTACCTAGATATAACCGCCCCCAAGACCTTCTGCTCTGCGTCCTCAGTTCAAGTGAATCCACATGTCGTTGTGTTTTTAAGTGGTTTACACTAAAGCTTGGCAATGAGTCGCTTTAGCAAAATCCGGATAATATGTTAGTGCACTACTTCGGCAAATAATATGATATGAACCGCTTCGACAAATGGGTTAGAACCACTTCGACAAACGGGTCAACAATTAATGGGTGATCCCACTTCGGCAAACGGGTCAGGAAAGGGAGCAGAATTCGGAAAATGTGTCATTGATAATTATCCGGTTATCCGGATAGATTATCCGGATTTTTGCCCACCTCTATTTTACACCTCACAATTTATATCAAAAGAGGCGGTCTCCAACCCTGCCTGTCAGTAGTGTCAGGGCCAACCTGGGATGAGAGGGATACAAGATGCCATTAGAAAGACTGAGATACTCGATAATTTATTCCCACTAGGGAATAAAACTGAGGTCTCCTGCGCGCGATATCGAACCGCCTAACTGCTACCACATAGACGCTGTATATAATTTTGTTCGTACTCATGTTTTTCACTCTGCAAGAGTCAGTTCCTTTTTTTATACTCATACGCGTTCTGGCACAACACACGAACGAACACACACACACACACACACACACACACACACA
>NW_004797272.1:1656908-1658030 GCF_000002075.1 Aplysia californica | reverse complement strand
CTCTCTCTGTCTCCCTCTCTCTCTCTCTCATACAAACACACATAGAGGATAGTGTTGAACAAATGTGTCTTTAGGCTCTCTCTGATGTAATAATACGCATTTCTTTTGGTAGGGAATTAAAAATAATAATAATTGGGGCGTAGGAAGAAAAGGCTCTTCCTCCCAATTTTTTAAAGACGTTACTCGTATTGTGGGCACTCTCATGAGATTCTCATTTTTAAGTTAATGTGGTGCTTTGTTCTTCATGCACTTGTGACATAAAGTAGAAATCTTGTAATCGGTTCTAGCTTTAACTAGTAGCCAATGTAACTTAATAAAGGTGTGATGTGTTCTTTTTTGGGGGGGTTTCTTAAGATTAATCGAGCAGCTCTATTTTGGAACCACTGCCTTCGGTTAATCATTTTCAAACTTAAACTGACAAGAAGAGAATTACAGTAGTTAACCTTTAATAGAAGAAACGCTGAGATGAGAATATTGTGGGGCTTTAGATTCAAAAAGTGCAAAATTTGACCTATTTGCTAAGGTCATTGGTTTGATATCCCATTGAAAGTTTATCATCATTGCCTAAGCCGTTCTCACCCTGTATATGGGTATAGACCATTTTTCCCTGTCCCGAGCTAGCATCTTGAGGTTTTTCCATGTCTTCCCACTTTTCTGTTCTTTGACGATTTATAGTCAAAGTAATTAATACCTAGGTGTTTTGTCTTCTCACTACTTAAGAACCTATCCTGATGCTATCTGTGCTACTACTACTACTAAGTTTAAACTTCCTGTGTTTTTTTTCTCTCCAAAACAGACCCCCACACCAAAGAAAAATAAATAAATAGCAACAAACGAACCAATAAAAATCAAATGAAATGAAAGAAACACGAAAACATCAATCTTTCCCTCTTATTCCTAACTCACCAGCAGTTTGTTTTATTTTTTCTCCCTTCCTCCCACCATATGAACATTTATCGTGCAGCATTCACACCTCTTCTCTCTATACCGAGAGTAAAACCGTAAAAAAAAAAATGGCAGCAGGTGGAAAGTTTTCGTTAAGGTCGTTACACACGCAACGATCTGGCTCGGAACTTAATAAACCGTTGGAAATCACTGTGTGTGTGTGTGTGTGTGTGTGTG
>NW_004797272.1:1649451-1655503 GCF_000002075.1 Aplysia californica | reverse complement strand
CCCCCCCCTTTGTCTCTTTTCCCTTCTGTCTGAACACGTCAATCTCTGTGTGCCTTTTTTTCGGAAGCAAAAGTAGAGTAAATGTGACTTTAATTTCCTGCCGGGTAATTAGCAGTTTCCGTCCTCTAACGAATAATACCACTCTTAATTACAATACAATCTTTGCTGTCAGAAAAAAATGTTCGTTTTGTAACTGAAAATTTAATTAAAAGTACAAGTAAAAGATCATGTTCAAACAATAGTCGAGGACATGGATTCTTTCCCCTTACTGTCTCATTTTCGTACTCGAAGTTCGTGATTTAGCCCATGCACATTTAATTAAGATGAAATTTTGAAATAAATCTATACTGTATAAATCCTCCTTTCTTTACTTTTGCAAGTGCTCAAAGTTCAAAATACTCTTCAAAGTTCTAAACAGAGAAGATTATAGCCCCATTCTCTATTTGCAGGCCCTAGTAGAGCACAAAAGATAAAACCAATTGCTCGTGACTCGTAAACCTCACTTACCCCCCCCCCCCGCCCCCAACCCCTTTGTAAAAGCACATACAGCAACATACGTACTAGTGATTACACACATAAACTCAAACACACGTATTATTCACATGTAAAGCACTCATAATACTGATATAATTCAGCCCGCGTATGTAGGCACAAGTAGACAAATACAGAAACTCATAAATAAATACAATGTAGCTCCATTCTCATGTCTTCAGTGACAACTTCTTCTTTCTCTTCGGGTTTCAGATCTGGATCAAACATTGACGTAGGTGGTCGGAGCGGAGAGCGCGACTGGTAGGTCCTACTTCTTTACTTTCCCTGTGTTGTTGCTGTTAATCTATGTTACCTTTTTCCTACAGCACTAAATTATAAGTGGCGTCGGTAACCTAGTGGTTATGCTACCACCAGACTCGTAATCGTGAGATTGCGGGTTTGGGGGTTCGAGCCTCAGCTGGGTCGGACGTTGTGTCCTTGGGAAAGACACTACACGAATTTCCCTTTTGGCTTGGTCCTTTGGGAGATGGACGTTAAACTAGGAGGTCCCGCCTCTTAAGTAACCTTATAGTGTTGATAGGGGCGTTAAACCTTTACCATTTCATCATTTTCATTAAATGATAATAATAAATAATGATAAATAGCATTTATGCTGCGCATTTCCTCATTATTCTAAAAATAAAATGCTCATACATGCGCATTCTATTAATAAAAATCTCACATCTTAAAAATTAATAGGCAGGTGTGTACATAAATCATAGCATTATGCATATATATGTACATGTGTATTTAACATTTCTATGAGAATAATACTCACTCACTAAGCCTGGCGCAATGCGTTAATTGAAAAGAGATAGAATGTAATATAAACTCACGAACTGTCACAGTAAAATTGAAACTTGAATAGCTAGAAACGTTCAATAAAAACGTTCGTTCTAAAAACATTTCAGCTCTCTCTGTCTGTCTGTCTGTGTGTCTGTCTCTGTCTCTCTCTCTCTCTCTCTCTCTCTCTCTCTCTCTCTCTCTCTCTCTCTCTCGTTCCAAACATGGAGACCAAAGAACAAAAAGGAACGCTCGCTGTGTGTTTTGTAATTTTGTTTTGAGCTCCAAAAGGCTCTGATGGATGGATTATATAATTCCAGGGATTGTTTTAGATAAATAGGTGCAAAATCATTTATACATTTAAAACAGAAAATGGCAGTTTTGTATTTGATCCTTTCTTTTACTGGCAGACTATGTAGTTCTTTCAAAATTGGTGTTAAGTACTCTGATTGCCGATTGCTTTTGTTTCTTTATCAATTTTGCTGCTTGATTTTGGAGTACTTGTAACTTTTATAGTTTTTTGGCCATCAAACCAGATATAATAGCATTACAGTCATCGAATGTTGATAAAATCAGTGTTGTTACTAATATCTTGGCTGTTGCTTTAGTTAAATAATTTGTTTCACAGCCAATTTTTTAAAGCTGAAAATATATACTTTTTCTGAGCTGGCTAATTTGGGAGGACATAGACATATCATAATCCAACTGAACCCCAAGATTTTTAAGGCTTGTTTTTTAACGAATCGTATGATTACTGATGTTAATCTGTCTTTCTGGGAGATTTCTAACGGCTTTTGTATTTCCACTCAACATTATTTCCGTCTTGTCATTATTCAGTTCCGATTTATTACTGGTCATCCATATTTTTATTCTCGAATACATTTCTCAGTGGACTCGACTAAAAGTGATATTGGATCAAAATCAATAAACTTTATTGTCTGTAGACCATTATCATGTCGATGTACTTCTCTTTACTCAAAGAAATAAAGAAACAACCAAACACACGAACAAGCAAACCAACAAAAAAACTTCCATAATATGGTGTTGCATTCTGGGATGTTGGCACTTTCTTGGGATCTCCATGCATCCCGCTGTTCTTTTTTCTTTTTCTTTGTTAATCACACGCACGCACACACACACACACGCACGCACGCGCGCACACACACACACACACACACACACACACACGCACGCACACACACGCACACACACACACACACACACACACACACACACACACACACACACACACACACACGCACACACACACACACACACACACACACACGCACACACACACACGCACTCATATACACTCAATTTCACGCACGCTCATATATACTAATATAATATAATGTACATGTACTTTGTTTCATATGTATGTATATATGTATATGGAAAAAAATTCCTCACTATTATACCACCACCACCATAACTACATGAAATGTACTATTAATAACAGCCTTGATCATAGAATATTTCATTACTTTGAGCTAACTGGTTTCGTGCATCCAAGCCATTCCTTACTGGGTATCACCCACGAATGACCTTTGATTCTTTGCCAGCAATTTTTCATCTCCCCTCTCACAACAATGCCTCCCCCCCCCCCCAACTCACAATAATGATAAGTCGTGACTTACGAGTGGGTTGGGTATTAATGATTGTAGAAGGATATCGTAAATGAATATTCCAGCACAAGCCTCGTACTTAATAGTTACTGAAGCAGATTTTATAAAAGGGTGAGGCAGTTTGAATAGTGATCCAGGGTTGCCACTGTCGTGTGAACACAATCATTGACTGTCAACGTTATTGTATCTTTACCGTGAAATACTTTGTCAGGACAAATCCCTGACAAGAAGAAAAATGGAAAAAAGTGAGGTTCGCTAACATGAAATATCGCGCCGTGCTTGTATTAAAGATTTGCAGTGAATCTATATCGATTCTCAGCAAGGATTACATGTAATCACGATGTTGCTTAAATTGCCGCTTTCAAAATTGCAAACATGTACGGGCCCTTTGTTTTTCAAAAATTCCTAAAAAGGAGCGAGAAAAGATATGTTTACTTATCATTGCACTTTTGCCGTTCTTCGTTCTATTGAGCATTATTTTCTGCTCTTTTCAGCGAATAAACATTGTTCGGGATAAATTGATAGTTTGCTCACCAGTGTTACAGAATAACACTTATATATATATATTTATATATATATATATATATATATATATATATATATATATAGATAGATAGATATATAGGTCTATATTGTTATATTTGTTTGTTTGAGTAAAGAAAAACGCATCAATACAGTAACAAACATATGGTGCAAGAGAAAAGCAAGACAGACGGGCAGTAACAACAGGGTGAAAGAAAACACGTAGGGCCGAACAGTGGCGCCCTCCAGCCTCACTTATTTAGGTAATTACATGGTATACTAATTCCAGGGGCGCAGAATAACACGACTGACGGGGGTGATTGGCTGATAAATTATGCAGTGTCGTGGGCGGTTACTGTATAATTATGGAGGGATGTGTTCGTGATATTATATCTCCTTTGGGAGCAGTTACGTGGGCACGTTTGGAAATATGTTTTGAGTTGAGTTCAGGTGGGTGTTGGTAGTGGTAGTAGCGGTCAATATCATTGTTATCTTGCCTGACCAGTCAACTCTATAAATAGAACCTGAAACCAAAGATTCCCTGCAAGTAAAGAATCTTTACTGACACAACCGTGTACGTTCTGGGCCCTGCCACTACTATTAATACATGTAGTAGTGTAGTCTACAGTCTATGTCATAAGTACTACTAGATCTAGATCTAGAATCTAGATCTTGATAGATCAACAAACCTGTAGACATAAATGATAAATTTGCCTTAAATAAACAGTGATTGGTTCTAGATCTAGATTCTCTCACCTTACTAATTAACGTAACTAGATCTAGGTCTAGATCTAGTTATGTATCAGTAGAGTCTAGATCTGTCTGATGATGGCATGTTGACCTCAATCCAAATGTCAAAGGTTATTTCTTTGCTGTCCCCCAGGGCACAGAGCAGCGCTAGGGGACTGCACAGTCTCCGAGTAAGCAGCGCTAGGGGACTGCACAGTCTCCGAGTAAGCAGCGCTAGGGGACTGCAGTCTCCGAGTAAGCAGCGCTAGGGGACTGCACAGTCTCCGAGTAAGCAGCGCTAGGGGACTGCACAGTCTCCGAGTAAGCAGCGCTAGGGGACTGCACGGTCTCCGAGTAAGCAGCGCTAGGGGACTGCACAGTCTCCGAGTAAGCAGCGCTAGGGGACCCAGTGGGACTTCCATTGAAAAAGGTGGTGGGAAACATCTAAAAAAAAAACCCGGAGTGGTCTTGATTTTTGAATAACGCGAACGGGTTTTTCCGCTCATCGTGCTCTTTAACAAAAAGCACCGACAAAGCCAACAAAGGAGTTATCTGTGACGTTTCCGATTACTCTGAAGCCCAAATTCTTATTGCTATATTTCTTGTTCCGGAGAAACTTTGCAATGGCAGCATATTCCATGAGACGTAAGTTATTTGATACTTGGTTTTAAAAAAAAAAGTCTTCACACGTAATTGTTTTTATTATGGTTTCAGAGATGTGGCGTCGGTGGCCTAGATATCTAATGGTTGCCTCGGACTCGCAACCGTAAGAGGCCCGACGTTGTGTCCTTGGGAAAGGCACTTTACACGCATTTTCCTCACTTCACCCAGGTGGGAATGGATACCCGGCTATAGACAGCGAAAGATCTTGTCAGTTTGTTAGTGTTTGAGCGCTTAATCAGCTGCTTGCACTGTATGCTTCCCGGAAAGCTGAGAATGTTTCGGAGTGTTCTATGGTCTGCTGGGGTAATAATATAGTGTAAAGCGCATAGAACCTGCTGTTGAGCGGGGATATGCGCTATACAAATGCTATTTATTATTTGTTATTATTATTATTTGATAGGATCATTATCATTTCATGCAGAAAGCTCTGAAATTCGAGTTCCCGATGCAATGCAAAGTTTTACTATGACATGGGCTATAGGGCTAGCTAGATCTAGAATCTAGATTCTAGATCTAGATCTAGATATCTAGATCTAAGGTGGAGCCCTCATTTCTGAAGATCCTTCGTTGAAAAGTGGATGATATATTATCTAATTATCTAATTATGCATCGTATGGCTGCCCCGAGTTCTCGGAATCTTTCTGGGTCGACCATATTATATGAGACTTTAATTAAATCTGTTTTTGGGATTTGCAAATGTTTTACGCCCCAGTTGGCACATTGCATCTTTTTGGAGACGGGTTGCCTTGATCCCGCCTGTCAGGGCGAACCCGAATAGAGTGGGACGCACATTATCCCAGCTGACAGAATAACTAAAGTACTGAATAAAGTGGCTTCGCCCCGCCCAGGTGGATCGAACTCATGTCTCATGCGTACAGCAGCGAAGACTTAACCATTGCACCACTGGCACCTGCAAATCTATAGTTTTCTGTTTGAAGGGGAGACACGATTTGACACAGTGACGATATAACTAAGCTTGCATGGGTCACAGAAACTGATTGATAATATATATGTATGTACTTACTGCATCTGGCACCTTCCTGAGACATGGCATCCACTCCACTAAAATAGAGTAGCCTCGTTTCAATGGGGGAATTTCAATTTTCTTTTTAAAAAAGGGAGGGCTCGAAATGGATGGCCACGACACTAGGTAACTCATGGTTTTGTTTGTTTTTCTTTTGTGTTCTGATGGACGC
>NW_004797272.1:1639599-1646641 GCF_000002075.1 Aplysia californica | reverse complement strand
AAAAAAGAATACGCCAAAATCATTGCAAGATATTTCTAAAACGAAAAACAATAGAACATTCTAGTTTGGACACCTACCTAACTTCAAGTTTTTATTTCGTGGTCTATAAGTGCTCAATGTGGCCACCATCGGCAGCACGGACAACATCTAGCCGATATGAGAATTCATCCCAAATGCGCTCCAGGATGTCTAAGGCCACTACGTTGATTGTAGCTGTTACTCGATCTTTCATGTCATTGATTTTGCTGGAAGTGGTGGAACATTAACTTTGTTTTATACGTGGTGATTTTGGCGTATTCTTTTTAAATCGCCCTGTATTCATATATTTTTCGGCTTTCGGTTTAAGACTTGTTCTAAGCTAATTTGGGGTCACTGATTTCAGAAATGGCCTACGTCTTTGCGCATTACGTCAAGTTTTTACAATCATTGTGACGTTACTTATTTCCGTGTTGATATGACATAGTTCAGGATTTGCCATGCAGTTTTGCCAATAATTCGATTTAGAGCCTCACTTTAATGAATCAGAATAGCATGCTGAGGCATAAAATATGTGACTTTCAATCCATAATGGTAATTTATCAAGTGTAGTTACATGACAGTGCGTATGTATATTAATACATTTGGCGATTTGTGTGCATTGTCCCCTGTGTACATGTATTTTGCGGTACAGGTTTTTTTGTTTTGTTTCAAGTGACTGTGTCGGTACAGCACAGCTAGTCTTTGCATAATTTCCCCCTCCGTGTACGTCTGCCTGTTCGTCTCCATGCTCCGTGTGCTTCATGGTCGTTGTGGCTTCGATAATCTCTTTCTAGGAAACTCAGTATGACTCCTATCATGTTCGCACGAACCCCCCCCCCCTCACACCCACACACACATACGTGGTCCATGTAATCTATGTTGTTCGCCAGTGTGAAGCAGATTTAGATTTGATTAGCTTCACGGAATTTCGAATCTTGAGTCGGCTTTCTTGCTTGTGTCCATCTCGGAATACGCCCCCCTCCCCTCCCATATTCCCACGCTCCCCCTCCTCCCCACTGGGGATTCTGATGAAGGTTTGCCTTATGCGGAGGCACATTGAGTCTACTTCGGCTTTTACTTACAAAGGTACAAAGGAACTGCTATATCGAGACTGATTCTATGGTCTGTCCGTAGCCTGTCTTCGCACATGCCCGCCAGTGTATCATAACTTTTTTAACTTTCGTTGACGTTTGGATATCCAATCTTTCAAACAAATTTTCACGTGTGTTTTTTTTGTGTGTTTTTTTCTCCAAACGAAAGACATTAGGTGCAACGTTTTGGTTGTTTCCCCTCGTTTCTCCAACCCTAAAATTAACGTAGATCAAACCATAATGAGCTTAATTAAGCTCACTATGGACCTATCTCAAAGCTTTAGGTGCTCTGACAGTCGGTTGTAATAATTATGCTTTGACTATTGCGCCGCTAGTATTATAATATTTGCCAAACACATTCCTTGAAATCGGCCCAGGAAGCAGTCGGCTGATTCATCTTTTTGCTTTGGCTTCTTTTCTTTATTTCTTTCCACTTTTTTTTTTTACTTTTTCGCCTGGGTTAATGGAATCCTCATCAGGTTGGTTTGCACTGCACAAAACCTCATGCTTTATTTGTTTTGTGGCGGGTTTGATGTTGGGACGCGAGGGAGGGGGGGTGGGGTACACACGCAAGCGTCCTCTGCGGCTCCAATTTTACCACCTGTTCACTGTATTCCGAGTAACTGGATTTTAACCCGTAAACATGTGCACCTGATATGGTATTGGGTGAACAGTGGCCAGGTTTTTGGAATCGACGACCATAAATTAGTGAGCCCGCCTAAAGTACAGCGTTTAGGGTCACCTTGCTGCGCAGCGATTTATTCATCGATGTGTCTTGCGCGTCCATGTGGCTGTTGGTAAGCTTTTTTCGGCCTGGCTGCACGCGCTGCAGCAACCTGCCAAACAAGATTGGCCGTGGAATAAATATTTTTTTAAAGGCCCGGAATATCTGTTGTACGTTCAAGAATTGTACGGTGGCTCAGAAAGATTAAAGAACCAGGTTGTTTTTAAAAACACATAGCCGGCACACACAAGCGCTCTCTCTCTCTCTCTCTCTCTCTCTCTCTCTCTCTCTCTCTCTCTCTCTCTCTCTCTCTCTCTCTCACACACACACACACACACACACACAGAAAGAGAGAGAGAGAGAGAGAGAGAGAGAGAGAGAGAGAGTGAGAGAGAGAGAGAGAGACTCTTGTATTTTGTATAAAGCATAACATTGAAAGACCTAATCGTGGCCGATCGGTCCGGCCCTGACTGCTGTTACAATAACGGTCTTTTCCTTGGTTTTTTTTTTTTTGGGGGGGGGGGGGTGTTTTACGGCGCTCGCAACTGCGTAAGGTCATATGAGCGCGCGGGATACATTAAACATTTCTAGGAATTTTGCCCGGGTGGCGAGTGAAGCCTACTCTTATCTATTTTAGACCTTTCCTACCTGAAGATCAGGGGTGTGGCCACAGAATTCTACACTTATAGAAGCGGAACTCCCTCTTCGCGATCGCCGATTCGCTGTGAGGAATTGAAACTAAAACATGGCGGCCAGTTGAGGGCACCTTTGGCTGTGCCGCACAGCGAGGCTTCACGTTGCTATGCACGCTGATGCTAGTGGTAGGGCTTGGAAGACACCTTACATCAGTATTCTAAAACTTTCTTCGAAGAGGAAATATAGTGAAATAGTCTAGTACACTTTTATTGCCAACAATATGTCATAATTGGCAATGTTACAATGTTTTTGTATTTGTATTGTTGGTTTTTTTTTTTTTTAATGATGGGATGGGATCTAGATCTAGATAGATCTAGATCTCTAGATCTACTAAAGATCTTCACAGTCACAATACACTTGATAATAACACTAGATCTAATTATGAACATTAATTCTGTTGGCAAAATATCTAGATATAGTAGAAACATGCTCACTACAATAATATTGTCATTAAACTTAAGGGCATCCAAAGCTAGCAAAAAAGAACAATATAAGCCTTTTCTCCAATTTACTAGAAAGAGATAAATAAATTGAGCTTATATTGAGGAAATGTATTATTTCTCACTTTAAGAATTCATCTCTGTGTTTGCATCAGTAGTGTGTACAACAACATGCTTTGTTTAAAGCACGTGCGAGTCTAACAAATACAAGAGATTGGAGAATGTGTCGGATAAGATACATAGGCCTATTGTACATGCTGCCAAAAAACACAAAAATGCAGAAAAGGCCTCAAAATATTGGTTTACACATAAAAGCCAATAATGCAAAACAAAGTAAACAAGAGTGGAACTGGCATATGTTTCCTGAATATATGTTCAAAGTCATTTTCTGTGTGTTGGGAGTGTGATTTCAGTTTTCTAATGCATGAATGATAGGCTCATTCAGATGTGATAATGAAGAAATTTGTGTCTACACTCACAACAGAAAGAGTTCCGTGGCGAGTGATCACTGGTCAAGGATTTCAGAGCTGTGTGCATTTTGAGAAAAATGTATCCCCATACCCTGGATCACATGTCGAGGGGATGGGCTTGTCCCCCTGTAATCCCCGCACACAGTAAACAAACACATATTTTTGAACACGAATAAGAAAAAATAAGTGGTCTCTTGTTACGGATCAAATTAAAGTCCTGTTTCAATTCGATTAATTGATAAAAGTGCGTATCGCAATGCGTTGGCCACCCCTGCCCTATAGGCGTATGCTAATTAATAAATACATTCATCAGACCTGGAATCTTTAATGCCCGCACACAGTAAACAAACACACATTTTTGAACACGTATAAGAAAAAAATAAGTGTTGTCTTGTTACGGATCAAATCGAAGTCCTGTTACAATTCAATTAATTGATAAAAGCGTGTATCGCAAGGCATCGGCTAACCCAGCACTATTACGCTATTTTATAAATACATTCGTCAGATCTGGAATCTTTAATCTTTAATTTTTAATCCCCGCACACAGTAAACAAACACACATTCATGAACACGTATAAAAAAATAAGTGGTCTCTTGTTACGGATCAAAGTTTTGTTACAACTCAAAAATTGATAATAGCGCGCATTGCAATGCATTGGCTAACTCAGCATTATACGCTATTTAATAATACATTCGTCAGATTTGGAATTTTAAATTATAATCATAATTATATGTGCCCGCGCGTGGGAAGTTAAAGTGAAAGGAATTGAAAATGCTTTCAAAAACAATTATGAAAGTAACATAATTTAAGTAGGACTACATGTGCTTATAAAGGCCCAAAAAGGTGTTTGGATGCGGAAATTAATGTTTCGGATGAAAATAATACGCTATCTCTACTACTGTAGCGTGCGGTCAAAAATTTGATGCGCAACTTATTATCAAATATCTAGGCTACTGAACTATCGAACACCTAGATCTAGATTCTCCTACTTTTACACAATGACTTAGATCTATATCAATTCGTCTTAACCAATGAGTATTTTTTTCCAAACATTTGTACACATCTATAGGTTCTATATTATTCTAGAAATTTCTTTAAAGAAAATTCTTTAATAAATACTAGCCCAATAAAAAAAAAAAATCCCAGTCAATGGTTTCTACAGATTTTTAAAAAAGTTTATAGCTGGAGCTAAATCTCTTTTAAAAGCAAGTCTGTCCTTTTTTCTACTTCTGTTGGCGACATAAAGCTAATTATTGAACGCATGTTTTGAGAACATTAATTAGATCTAGTGAAAAAATATGTTCAGTGTAAAACAAATTTCTTGTAACAAGTTTTGCTACTAAAAAATTACGTAGGCCATATGCGTATGTAAAATGTGTGTGGGAAGCTAGAAGTGCTGTGAACAATCCCATCCGTGTTACGAATTTTTTCACAGTTCTGTAGATCTTATATTTATAAACTCTCTATGTCTGCTTTTTCTGTTGTTGCACCCAAAAACACAACAATTTAAAACCTTGATTCCAATCTCTAGTTGCACAGTGAATTCTGTAACTCAAAATTACAAACTGGACAGTAAATGTTCCACTTTTCACTCGTTTGTAAAAGCCGCTCTTGCTTTAAAAGCTATAGGGTTACTTCCGAAAACGATAAATCGTGCCCATCAAGACGCCATTGTTTTCGGTCTTCAATTCCTCACAGGTCACGTGGTACAGTTCCCGTTCTATAAGTGTAGAATTCTGTGGGTGTGGCTGAAAGACAGCAGTAAGAAGGAGCAGAAAGAGTCCGGAGCCCAGACGACAGAACTTTGCTAGAGAGCAGGAAAGGAGGTGAAAGGAGACAATTTGTGTGTGCGCCTAGAGAAAGGCACCAAAAGTCGCCCCAGACCGTTTTGAGCTAGATCTAGAGGATCTAGACTGACAAAAATTCTTTTTTTGGACCAAAATGTGTTTCTATAAAAAAAAGTAAAAGATCCACCATTTTTTACAATGTGCTCAAAGGGTTTTCATTGATTTGACTTCAAAATATTTTATTTTGAATTATTTTGAGGGCAGGTTATGATAAAAACAAATCATGGAAACTGCTTTTCAAAGGTGTTAAAATCTATTGTTGAAGCATGTTTTCTCTTCCCTGCTATATTTTACCGTTGAATTCCATTCGTGATATTGATGTCAACTGAATGCCAAATTGGACCTGCATTTTCTATGAAAAAATATATTTAAAAAATCGTTTTTTAAAGTTTGTATCTGTTCTCTCGTTTGTTAAACTTTAAAGCTCATTTTCTCCAAATTCTATCTTCATATCCTACCTCCCAAATGTGCAATATCTCAAAAACTACTTGAGATATCTAAAAGAATTCAATCAAAGACCCACGTGTTCAGCATTGGATTTCCCATAAGGTACACCCCTTAACTCAAAATGGTCAAACTCCGAATTTTGGTACCTTTCTTTGGGCACACACACCTTAACCTTCCGGCCACGAGCCCCCCTTCCTTATGCCAACAGGGCAGCTCTTCTTAGAATGACTTCCAGTCAGGTCAACAAACGGATAAAATTTCCTTCGACTATTCTGCTCCGAGAAGATGGTGTCAGTTTCGACATATAATTTGTTAATTCGAACTCCTACAACTTCGCATGTGGTGCTTTTGGGATGGTATGTTTTAACCTTACTTAATCTTGTTGCTTGAGGAAAACGTTCCAACTGTATAACGAGAGTCCATAATCTTCGTATGTTTTCTGCATGCTTAGAAATATAATATTGATTGAATCACGTTCATCGGAAATCGTGCGTTGTACTGTTGACTGTAAGGTAATTTCTTCGTCTGATCTAGATCTAGTGTGGCCGGCACTGGCCGGACATGGTTGAGATGAAGGCAATGTCCAGTTGTTTTAACCAATAGCAAGACAATTTCAAAACACGATCTTACCATGGAAAAAGGAGGAAAGCAATAGGTTATAGTAAGGAATCTGTTTGAAGCGGGAGGACAGATTGTAACTGCAGAAGGGGAAGGAGAGAAAATAAGAAAGCTCTAATTGGGAAAGAGAGAAGGAGAATGCTGGAAGAAAAGAAAAAGACGAGAATTACATTTAAGTCATATACAAAAACAAATGTAAAGAATAAGATAAAAAAAAGAAAAGTTACAAAGACTGTTCAATGCTTGCTTCGGTGACAGTGGGCTGGTTTTTGATGATGACACCGATGAGAATGAAACTTTCGAGAAGACGGACGAGAAAACTGAAGGTGCGGGTGAGTGTATTTTTGAACTTATCAGTTGATCTGAGTCTATGGAAAAAATACAATGAGAGCCCAGAAATAGGCTAAAACTATCAGTGTTTTAAACCCGTAGGAAATGTCATAAATGCCGAAAGTGGCATGGCTGAGGAGATGCAGATCCATCAAATGACAGTGACATTAAACCTGATCTTACGACGCTAACACCGAGTCCTTGGGCGACAGTAGATTAAACTGGCAAGCAGTTTCATTCCTTCTTGTTCATGGTTTACACTCAGCTTGGGCAATGCATACCAGGCAAGAAATACTGATTGGTTGTATGTGTATGTGTGTGTGCGTGCGTGTGTGTGTGTGTGTGTGCGTGTGTGTGTGT
>NW_004797272.1:1637232-1638406 GCF_000002075.1 Aplysia californica | reverse complement strand
AGAGAGAGAGAGAGAGAGTGAGAGAGAGAGAGAGAGAGAGAGAGAGTGTGTGTGTGTGTGTGTGATAACTGGATATAATTATTCATACATAGTCAACGTGTTTGTGAATGTATGTGTATGTGTTGTGTGTGTGTCTTAACCAGAAAGATAAAAATGCCCATCGTTCCTTAAAAAGAAACGCTATCGATACTTCTGATCCTCTGGATGTTACTTCTGCTTTCGCACTTTCTTTCATCTCACCACCTCAATCCACAGGGAAGCCCATAGACGTCTTCTCAGTGAAATTAGGCTTCCGCACAACGAAAGATGAAAGCTTTCCTCTATTTCCTCTTGCTTAATATGAAGACGTTATAGGAAATGATGAGAAAGCTGTGTTAAAGAAAATCAGGAGTGTACTGACGTGCTCGTGTACGCACGTCTCTTGTGGGTTTGTGTTTATAGAGGGAAGGAGCATTATAATGTAGCCTGCCGTTTGACTTTGTTTTAGACGCAGATTTCAAGCAGTAAATTAACGTTTAAAAATGTGCTTTGGAGAAATCTAATTCTCCTCACAGTCGATATTTAAGCGGCGAACAGAGACACTGCGCACCATTTAAAAGGTCAAATTTTTCATGGTGCCACAACTCAGTGAAACAAGTCTGTGTTCATATTGTGTAGTAAGAGTGATGCATCGACTTCGGCGTGTCGTCTTTCCATGGGGTCCTTAGTATATCTAGAGACAACTTTATTCTCACCTGCAGATCATATTACATACACTCTTATCATCGAAAAAAACGCGTTGAAGTCAACTAAGGTGTTCAATTCGTATAAAGAGATGGACTGGACTGCGTCTTTGCTAAGCGATGTTTCATTCTAGTCTTTTTTAAAGGTTTATTTTACTAAGTCTGTGTGTTAAGTTGATAGATGGATCGATAGATTGATAGATGGATCGCTAGCTAGATAGATTGATAGGTAGATAGATTCATAGGTAGATCCCTTGGTTGTCCAAAATCGATAAAAATAGGCTTCGGCCGCCACTCGGGCAAAATTCACAATTTCCTACCAACTGAGAATGTTTGATGCGTCACACGCGCTTATATTCATATGTTGTGAGCGCCGTAAAACACTTACCAAAAAAAAAAGAGGGCAATCGACAGAGAGAGAGGGAGAGAAAGAGAGAGAGAGAGAGAGAAAG
>NW_004797272.1:1632340-1636482 GCF_000002075.1 Aplysia californica | reverse complement strand
AGGGAGAGAGAGATACAGTAAGATAGAGAAAAAGAATAATATAATATTGTATATACATATATATTATATATGGCGCATATCCACGTTGTACCTCATGATCTTTGTACTTTGTGCTTTACAACTATTATTACCCCACCGCAGACCCCAGAACACGCAGAAACACCCTCGGCTTTTCAGGAAGCATACAGTGCAAAGTGCTGCGTTCAAACAATAACGCACTGAAAAGATATTTCGGTATCTATAGTCGGGTACCCAATCTCACCTGGGTGAAGTGAGGAAAATTCGTGTAAAGTGCTTCTCTCAACATCGGGCCCCTGACGGTAGTTGAACCCACAACCTGACTATTAACAGTCCAGAACCTTACCACTAGGCCACCGATGTACTGTCAGCTTTGAACAGTAAGTAAAACTGCTCACCCAGTAACTCAGTTTCCTGTAGAACTACAACCCAGTAACCCAACGTCCTGTAGAACTATAACCCAGATACTCAATATCTGTAGAAACGTTATCTGTTAATCTTGAAAAATTTTGTGACAGTCACCCAATGAACTGGTTAGACTGACCTTGTAACAACTGAGCGAGAACTTTCTGTATGTGACTGAGATGAAGAAAGGGTGACGTATGGTCGCTTTTACTTTTAAGGACAAGCGGGCTAACCCAGATTTCGGTGGTTTCCAGAAGTCTTGACCTGCACCAAAAGTGGGCATTGTCCTTCCTATAGGAGAAGTTTAGTTTCATTGGTGTGTATATTTTGTTTGGTTGTAGAGAAAACTCTCCTTGTCTTTTAAAGAAACTGAACAAGGGGCAAAAACTTAACCTTCGATCTTCTCAAAACTGCATTTTTCGGCATAGCCCCCTTGTTCTTAAAAGCGATCGTTTGAGTTTGTATGTTTTACAGTTTGACTTTGCGTGATAACAACAACTTATACAAAGACCATGTAAAAATAGTTTCAAAGGCTGTGTATTTCCTACCAACGAAGTGTCAGGGAGGCCCTACTGTGTATTTGTCGTTAAAAGTGGAAGATAAGGACGAAAGCCGAAGGGAGCTCTCTATGGGCTTCCCTTTGGTTTTATATTATATAGAAAAGTCTTTCTCAAACGTCTGTCGACACATTGTGCCACTTGACTTATTCGATGGTAGATGGAGGTCCTACTTCTCTTCTGTCGCTCTTTTGTGTCTTACTTTTTCACGATACTTTTTCCTTTTTTGATACCCTTGAAGGAGCTCAGGGAGAAACTGCCTTTGTAATCCTCACCACATAGTGCTGTTGATTTTACGTACAATGCCGTTTTATCAGCTATTGAAACTCAACAAGGCCAGTCAATACTTCTATACGGAACTGTTAAATACTCACTCATAACCACTCTTATATTTCCTTACGGGTGCAGAGTAGCCCTGTGAAGTTGTTGCAAAAATAGTGCGCACTTGTGCTATGTCACCAAAGATTCTCCACTAGTGGAGTTCCCGCCTCTTGAATAACCTTATAGTGTTGAAAGGGGCGTTAAACCTATACCATTTCACCATTTCACCTACCATTGAATGGATGTACAGTAAGACTTGAAGGCGCGTCTGACTGGGGACGGTGTAACAGTACCTTCTCGTTGAGTTGCCTCTTTAGCTTTTTCACATGCAGTTTGGCATTCTATGGACAACTCGATGGCTTGTCATTTGCCTGTTGCCTGAGCATGGAGTGAAGTTAAGAAGTCAGCTACTTGTGGGATGAATCGGTGATAGGAATTCATAATTCCAAGAAAACTGGGGGCTGGTGAGGTCGGTAGAAGCAGTCGTGGAGGGCTTCTACTGGCTCGCGTAAGGGGGTGTATTCCCTGATAGGTAATTCGATGCCCAAGGAAATATAATCACTCACACAAAAATTCCATTTGGTTAGTTTGATTTCCAGACCATTGGCTGACTGGATTTAAGAACGTCGTGGCAACAGTTTGAGATGTTCTGCACGGGACTGATTTGCTAAGAGGAAATTTTTAATCGTCAATGTAAACAAAGGTGAACGGAATGTACTTGTCCGAGAAGTCTTGGTGCTCGATCTTACCTACCCTATAGTCAGGGGATGTAACGACCGTGCTCTCGTGTTACGTTTTTTTGCCTTTCTCGTTTTTCCGGCTGGAAGAGATAAACATTCCAGAGGACAGACTGACATACCTGGTGACAACACCCCCCCCCCCCCACGGTAATCGCACTCATGTCTTCTGTGTGCAATGGTGAAGAGCTACTCCACAGACACCAGTCTTCCCTTGACCGTGAGTAGAGGGTTGATGTGACCTTTTAGGTACCTCTGGGTCTTCTTTGATTGATCCATATTATAGTCTGTCTTTTACTGTGAAGTGACGCAGGCGGTAGGAGGTTGCTACGTTACTTTCCCTTTGTTGTTTCTGCCTGCCTGCCTTATTTTTTCCACCACAAAATGACCATTATTGTGCAAATGTGCTTCTCTTCACTCAAATAAACAAACTGTGAAATAAGGCTAGAAGAGTCCCAAATGAAATGAGTTTAAATCGTTTCCTGTTGATTTATTTACAACTGAACATTGTGGGATCATTTGCAACTGTTGTTAAAAGCTTGACTATGGCGTAGTAAATCATTTATTAAAAACCAAGCCAAGCGAATAAGCAGCCCTGTTGATATGTATGAGAAATTATTTATTTCTAAAGATCTCTGCCGGTTTTTTTTTCTCCCTCAACGCGAATAAAGTGCGTGTCCGGTCTTTTTGGAAGTTTTTGACCCAGTGGTCGCTTACAACACGGGGAAGATATTCAACATTCGTATGATACTCATACCGTCTAGGATGATCCTAGTTGCTGCATGAAATCTGGTCCATGGAGTTGCCACCCTATAGCAGGCATATGAATGATAGATAACCGCACATTGCACGAAAGGAATTCTAAATTTTAACATCTCTATGCTTGAACTGAAAAGAGTTAGACTTCTTTGTATTTACTTTTCTGAGGTTGCGAGGCGCATGCCGTTCGTTCTTGTGATAATTGCTCTGTTACGCAAGAATAAGCCATGAAAACGATTTAATATGTTTGCCAGTTCTGTTACGAACTACTTTATTATGTTAACTATTTTGTGAGGTACTTTTGTTGCTGAGGTAAGAAAAACGTGGACATTCGTCTTCTCTTTGGTTCTGAATGTATACGCCCAACCACAGTTTGCGAAATAATTGTCATGTCGCCCAGATAAAAGTTTACTGAAGTGCTAGAATGTCCTTCCGCCGTTACACAGGTTATCTCTAGAAGCGTTCTTAGACCCAACCGCCATACCGTTACCGTAACACAAATTGACAGATATGGGAATTCTTTATGTACACGTTTAAATTTAAATGTAGACACGTTGCCCAAGGACGAATTCTCCTCCCCAAAAGCTCGTCGGTCTGTCTGGTTTAGGTGTTAAGCGAGACAGAATTAAATCGTTTGTTTCCTAAGTGTTTCCGTCATTTCTTTTTATTACAGAAAACGGCTACCCAACACCCATAGTACTACAGGTTTGAGACGACCACCGGACCCAATGGTAATCCAAGTGTAAAGAGACTGGAAGTTGATAGGGAGAACCAAGGAGCTTGAACGAGAGATTGGTCTTATCTCTTGAGGTTTAAATTTCCTGCAGCCTGGAGAGCGTCTTTCAGTGAGGACAGAAACCTGGCTGCTTACTGTGTTATAAAAGGTGGGTTGTGGATTTTTTCCCTTTATGTGCTTTTATTTCTAACAGACGGCATGATTAAACACCATTCTGGGGTTTGAATTTTCTAACGTATCGTGTTTCCACAAGTTGTTGTATCCGTTTGGGTTTCCAGTAAGAAGGAAGTTTCATGGGGATAAGCTGTTTTGTCCCACAATTTTAATTTTTGGATTTCGCCGTCGGTACACCCGTTTTCGTTCCACTTCTATGTTTCACTACTCGGTTCCGTCCCATCCCCCCCCCTCGATTTTGCTCGTTTCTGTCCCATATTCGCAGTATAGTACCCAAATACCATTCGACACCTATAATCGATACTCCCCCTGTCTCTTTTTCTTTCTTTGTCTTTTTCTGTCTGTCTCTCTCTTTTTCATTCTCTCTCTCTGTCTCTATCTCTATCTCTGTTTCTGTCTGTCTCTCTATCTGTCTATCTGTCTATCTGCCTGCCT
>NW_004797272.1:1629565-1631147 GCF_000002075.1 Aplysia californica | reverse complement strand
GGGGGGGTGACCTAACGCACAGAGGTAGACATTGCGTGTTGGCACCTTAAACCTTCACAAAATAACGTTAGATACTTTACACCTTGAATACCGGCGTCTGTGGTGTAGCAGTTAGGCGCTTGGCTGTCACACGCAGGTGGCTGGAGTTCGATTCCCGTATGGTGAGACATTTTTAACAATCTTTTAGTTTAGATGTTGTGTTTCTCTCAGCTCAGGTTGGCCTTGACATGCAGGGTCGAACGCCCGCTTCCGTAATTATCTAAATTGTGTCGATGGTGGTGTCGGTATTCTAGTGGTTAGGTTACCGGACTCGTATTCGTGAGGTTGAGGGCCCTGGGTTTTTTGCCTCTGGCCCCCACGTTGTGTCATTAGGAAAAGCATTTTACACAAATTTTCCTTACTTCAGCCAAGTGTGAATGGGTATCTGGCCAGAGTCAGGGAAAGATCCTGTCAGTATGTTAGCGCCTGTAAAATGGCAGCTGCGCTGCATGCTTCCCAGGAAGTTTAGATTATTTCAGAAAGCTATCAGGTCTACTTGGGTATATAGAATGTAAATCACATAGAGCTTACAGTTGAGTGGGAATTTGCGCTACACAAATGCGGTTTATTATATTTATTCAAAAACATCGACATTAAAAAAAAAAAATCACATTGAATTTGCTCCTATTTTGCGCAGAGCCGAGAAAATTCCAACTGGTAAAAATCGCATTTTTGCAAGCCTGACTCGTTCTGGCGTCTTATGATTAAACGTGTGTCATGCATGCTCAACAGGGCATTGAAACGTTTGGAAGAAGCCCTTTTTGTACCATTATTTTCACTTTTGAATTTTGTCGTGCCCGTTTTCGTCGATGCGCGTTTTCGTAAAAAAAGATTCGATTACAAATAGCTTGTAAGTTATTGTAATCGTCACGCCGATGCCCAAATTACATAATGCGGGAGAAAACTTAGTGTTTATAATTTCATGTACCTATTTCGTTAGCACAGACTAGCGAGCCTCTTGTCCTCTGTAGCAGACTGAATCGAACGTGTAGATCAGCAGTCTCGATATACGTAAGTGTGCAAACTTAAGCGAGTATAAAATTTTTTTAAAATAAATGTCATAGGCGAAGCTTCGGTACAGAGCTTGGAGTAAGGCACTGAGTGTGAACACTCACTGAAAAAGATTGCGCGTATGAACCCATTGACTGCTTTTAAACGATAATATTATTAATGTAGTCTATGGCATCCTCTTACCACGTTGCAGACGATCTTACAGCATTATATGTGATGCAGTTTTGCCAGGGTGGTAAACACAGAGGAAGTAGATTGCCAAAGTATGTTATATTATGTCCTTCTCTTCAGATCTTAACCTCCTTTATATTATGCTCCAAAGCAGAGACATGGTCAACACGTTCTGAATCGTGGAAGGTGTAAGGTTTGTCTCAATATTTTTCAAGTGTGATAGGGATCGTTTTGTATGACAGGGAATATCCTCATTTTTTGGTTGTAATTTTGCAAAAGAACACCCCAAAAACTCCTAGTCCTAGAACAAACAATTCACGAGCTATTGATGCTTGTGTGTGTGTGTTGGGGGGTGGGGGGC
>NW_004797272.1:1625502-1628431 GCF_000002075.1 Aplysia californica | reverse complement strand
GCTTTTGATCCACAACTCTCTGACATGCGCGCCCACAAACGCAGACACGGATATGAAGGATCCATTTTTATCAGACTATAGTGTCCCTAGCGCGATGTCACCGTACTGTCGATAACGCCTATTCTTCCCTTTCTTTTTTTTTTTTTTATAGTAGAGGGTTTAACGGCGCTCGCAACTGCATAAGGTCATATGAGCGCCAACTTCCCTGTCTGAGGCTAACAGTGTTTACAGGACGACCGTGTCGTGATGGCATAACTGTCATGTCTGTGTGGACAATTTTGTGCAGAGCCGATATTCTTTCTTTCTTTTTTTTGTAAGTGTTTTACGGCTCTCGCGACTGCATATGGTCATATTATTAGTATAATGAACGCGTGGGACACATTTAGAGAAAGCTAGCATTTTCTGTTTGGTAGGAATTAATTTTGAATTTTTTGCCAATCGATTTAGAACCACCACGGGATCTTAAACGTGCGAAACTTGCACACGAGACCTGCGAAGTTTTTCACCCTTGTCCGAGTGGGATTGGTGATTGATCTTACCTACCCTAGGATCAGGGGTGAGGGTGAAAGACACTGCCGTAAAAGGAGCCAAAAAGTAGCAGTGGAAAAGCTACAGAAAGAGTCAGGAGCCCAGAGGAGGGGCGGGGAGCAGTGCACCCGTTTGCGTCCCACATCTTTGTTTCACTACCCATTTTCTTCTCACTTTTGTTTTGCCACGAATCTACCCGTTTTCGTTTGCAATAATAAAAAAATCGATTACCGTTAGATACCTATGTCTCTCTCTATCTATCAATTTTTATCAAAAATATCATTTTGTCCAGCTCTAACTTCCCACCCCTCCTTTGGACTTTCACATTTGTAAACCACAGAAGGACAAATAATGGATGTGAAAGCATCCATCGGCATTTTGCAAACATGTTTACAAGTTCTCACCCTTATGTCTTTGACTGATTATCAAGAATCAAGGATTAGCCAACCGAAACACAAGCTACAGGCAGACCAATACTACTGGCACAGAGAAGAAAAATGGCAGAACTAAAATGACAAAAACTAACGAAGAAGTATGAAGGAGGGCCTATTTCACAAAAAAGAACTTTATCTTTGCTGTTTGCTGGGAATTTCAGCTAATTATCGCATGACACAGTGACTATGGACGATGTACTAAGTTTTACCCTGTATTCGTAAAGGACTTTTAACAGCATTTTCCCCCACCATTTTTATCGAAACTATGCTAATAGAGAAATTTATTCTGCTAACTTTAATACAAATTTTCATCCAACACGAAAATCTACCCCCCCCCCCCCCTGTTGATGTGATAATAAACAACGAATTTTCTCCGCACATGATAAAAGCATTTTGGAATCCGAATGGTTATTGCAGTAACCTATAAGTGTTCGAATCAATGTGGGACGAAAACAGATGGGACGAAAGCAGGTGGGACGAAACGCAAAAATACAAATTGTGGGACGAAAAACGGGTTCTCAAGGAGAACATGGAGACGAAAGCAGACAAAGGAGCATGGTTTGAGAGCAGGAAAGGAGGTGAAAGGAGAACATTTTGTACAAGAAAAATTTCTGTCGCTGTCACTGTCAGGTTTCGTACCTGGGAACTATTGAATGAGAGGCGAACACCGCACCTCTAGACCACGAGAGCCTCGATCCGTTATTTAACTACGCGTAAGCCTACTGTTTTAAAAATTGTGTGTGTGTGTGGGGGGGGGGGGGTTGTATGTGTGTGTTAGTAGGTTGTATTTCTACGTTCAAAACACGATTGAGGAGGGGTTGGAGCAAACATTTTCATTAAACGAATGTTTTATGAACTCTACCAAGAGCGTGGCTTTGCTCATGTTTTAAGGATTTTATTAATTCACATCCACCCAACCGCAAACCAATGAATCCATTCCTCCTTTAATCGACGGGTGCATGACGCATGTGCCTCTCTCTTTACCGGTGCACCCGTTTTGCCCCACATTTGCAATATAATGCAACCGATTACCATTCGATTCCTCTCGTTTCTCTCTCTCTCTCTCTCTCTCTCTCTCTCTCTCTCTCTCTCTCTGTGTGTCTCTCTCCCTCCCTGATGTGCGGGTGTAGTGATATTCTGAGACATGTTACTGTTCGTTATCTCTACTGTTTGCTGGAAATTTCAGCCTGTTATCTCATGAGTCAGTGGCAGACCGACTATAAACATCATGCAGTGTTTTACCCTGGACTTCTAACAGATTTTACTCCAGAGCTTTAGTTTAAGGATTTTTTTATCGCATTGATTTATTCTGCTAACACCAATTTTTACCTTGCACAAAATTCTTTTTCCACCTCCCTGTTGATGTGATTATAGACACTGAATTTTGTCCACGCGCATCGTTAAATCGTGTTGGAATTGGATTTGCTTGTTTAGTTTAGTTTTAGTGAGAGTTTTACGGCACTTTCTATACAAAAAGGTCATACAAGTGCCGAAGATTAGAGGTGTTACTGGAGAGTAACAAACACACAAAAAAGGAGACATCAGGACGATAATATATGTTTGGTAGGAAAGAAGGAGCAAACCACACCAGAGCACCCACCAACCAAGTTGCAATTGCAGTGAACCATAGTCAATGTGGGACAAAAACGGGTACGAAGAAATGGAAATTGTGGGACGAAAATTAATGGGTCCTCCCCTCTTTCCTTGCTTACCTGCTCCTTAGATTTGTGTGTCACTGTAAGGGTTGATGACCTTTTTGTCTGTGTAAGTGAAGATGATATTCGCGATGGAGTGCATACTTACACTCTGTTTCTTTAGTCTAGTATAGGGTTTTACGGCGCTTGCAAATGCATAAGGTCATATGAGCGCGCTCTCTGTTTCTCATGGCCTCTCGGTCTCTATCTGTCTGTCTGTCTGTCTGTCTGTCTGTCTGTCTGTCTGTCTGTCTGTCTGTCTGTCTGTCTGTC
>NW_004797272.1:1617770-1620409 GCF_000002075.1 Aplysia californica | reverse complement strand
ACACACACACACACACACACACACACACACACACACACACACACACACACACACACACACACCCATATACACACGATCATATGCTGCATCTCACTCACTGACCTACTGGAGACGATTGTATGCCTTTGAGCAGGATTGTCTTTTATCTGTCTTGTATGTCCTCCTAATCATTTGCATGCATCAAATCGGTTCTTTCATGTAAATGACTTTAGACATAATTTTGTATTATTCACAGTCTTCTCTCTCTCTCCCCCCCCCCCCATCTCTCTCTCTCTCTCTCTCTCTCTCTCTCCCCCCCCCATTTTTTCTTAATTTACTTTCTCGTTTGTGAGTTGTATCTTCTTTTTAACGTTTAAGTAAGCCTAACTGAGATCATTTTATGAAAATAGAAGCAGTGGAGGTTTCTCGTTTACGTGGTGCACAATATTCCAGCAGATCGACGGAAATACTCGATAAATTGATTTTTGAAACCCTGGAATCAAACTCTCGTGTCTTCTATTTGCGTTGAGGGAGAGCGTGACCTTAACACCACAGACACCTTGGCGACTCGTCTCTAAAGATAATGTTTAATTTGGCTCATGCATTTTTCCAAGTCAAAATATAACCACCGTTGGTCTTATCATTGTTTAAAAAGTGCCACATTTCTTTTCGCAGAGTGAAGCCTTTAAAATAGTATGTGACCATCCTTGCTCGTCTGGATATTTAAGAGTGCCCCTTCTCCTTTTTTTTTTTTTTTTGCAGCGTGAGCAGCTATGAGGGTCTTGGCCTGGAGGCGGCCTCGCCTGTTCAGTGGCCATTGCTGGCGTGTGGTCAGGCTGGTGCTGCTGCTGTCGATGCTCTTCGTGCTGCTGGTTGTGCCTGTCCGCAATGCTGTGCTGAGCTTCTTTCTGCCGGGGATGTGGCTGGAGCACAGTACACTGTTTCTGATCAAGGTAAAGGAGGGCTTATTTCATTTTGAATGCGAGTGCTTTGAGGGGATGGGCATGTCACAAGATCCACAGGACTTGCCAAAACAGTCCTACCTGGAACCGTAAAAGGAATTAAGAGAAAGAGAAGAAGACAGAGAGGGAGATGGGAGGACAACATTACAGAGTGGACAGGAAAGACGATGAGTGACAATCTGAGGAAAGCAGAGGACAAAGATAAATGGCGAGAGCTGGTTTTCAGATGCAGTGGTGCCCCCACGGTTGCCCCAACCACGGGATAGAAGAAGAAGCTTTGAGGGCGCCACTGGTTCATTATAGTTTTGTCCTGCCCATCTGCCCTCTGTTGCTTCTGTCTATCCGTGTAGTATTTAATTATGAATACATTATCATATGTATAGGTCAATTTGTGAGCTTTTTGCCCCATTTTGGTCTTGACTAAGCCCCATGTTTTCAGCATACTGAAAAATCTAAAAACTGTCATAGTCCATCGTAATGCTCACGAGAACAAAAGTGTAGGCCACGGAAAAACCAGCGATATCAGATGAGTACAGGGGGAAAACAAGTGATATGTCAACACGGAGAAGCGACTTATCTCCCCTATCTGCCCTGACAAGAAATTGTCAGTTGTTTTTAGATCGTGTGATTGTTGCATTGTTTACGCGCATTTCGAAACGGTGGCTAGCAGCATACCACTCGAGGTAATAGAAAACTCTTTAACAAACGTTCAAAATTAGGAAGACAACGGGAAATTACTGCAGGGCCAAGAATATCAAAGCACGTGATCGGTTTGCCCTGCAAACACCTAAAATATTTTGAGGTGACTGCTGATGACGAAGAAAAAGATAGAGAGTGAGTGAGAGAAAAAAGACAGAGACATAGAGACAGTCACACAGACTTGTTTACAGACTCTCAGACAGATAAACAGATACATACATACACAGAGAGAGAGAGAGAGAGAGAGAGAGAGAGAGAGAGAGAGAGAGAGAGAGAGAGAGAGAGAGAGAGAGAGAGAGAGAGAGCACTCCTTTTTTATGTTTTCTTTTATTACTTTCCTGTGATCTGTTTTACTTTTACTTTTTCCTTCTCTTTTTCGGTTCAGCGTCGAGGGGAGATATCATTTTTCTATGGTCGGCCAGCTCTACAGCTCTTTCAATCGGTATATAATAATTTCTCAGGGTTTCCATGACTCCCTCAATCCATCTTTTGGCGGAGTTTACCTCTTCCTTTATAGCCTGGGCACTTGGTGTTACGTGGTCTCGAGGCTGTCTGGCTAGGTGACATTCCTAACAGGTGGCCAAACTATTTTAATCTCTGTTTTTCTATGAAATGCAGACATGACTAAGTGCCAATAGTTCTTTTTCTTTTATTTCTTCTTTTCGCTGTCTGTCTCTTCGTGTGATGTTAAGGGTTTTGTAGAGACATTACATCGTGCATGCAGTGATTTTGTTTTCACGGGTTTTACTTAATGTCCAGGTCTGTCATTGGTAGCATAATGTTGATATACATATTGAAGTGATAAGCAGTCTCTTTGCGTCCATTGAGATGTTTGAGTGAGACTCAAAGGGCGCGAGCTGGATGTGACAGTGTTGACTTTTGGAGTTCACTTTTCTATTTCTTTGTTTATGGACACGTTTTCAGAAAAAGTCCTGCAAATATATTTTAATTCCTTCGTCTGCTTTAGTTTTTTATTATTGATACTTTATCTATTTTACC
>NW_004797272.1:1615591-1617535 GCF_000002075.1 Aplysia californica | reverse complement strand
ACACAAGTTGCAGCGTCCAAAAGCCGTTTTAATGTTTAATGTGAAGCACCATTGCAACTGCTGCTGCTTCTACTATTACTACCACAACCGCAGCCACGATTACCGCGACTGCTGCTGCTACTGCTGCTACTACTGTTACTACTATTACTACTACTAACTACTAATACTGCTACAACTACTACTACTACTACTACTACTACTACTACTACTACTACTACTACTACTACTACTACTACTGCTACTGCTGCTGCTGCTGCTGCTGTCCCTTCACAGCAAAGTGCGTGTGTCCTACCCCGGTAGCTATCCCAGCTCATCTGTGTAGTGGTTGCTGCTGCTGCTGCTGCTGCTGCTGCTCTGCTGTCGCCGCCAAGACCAGTTGTAATGATTAGTGATTAGTATGTATAGTAATAGCACCTGCGAGTCGAAATTGTCAGTGATCTATAAATGACTGTTCCAACAATGTCTCCAAGCTTTTAACACTTTGAGAACTGCAGTGGTTGAGTGGTTATAGTGAGCTTACGAGCATAATGATGTCAAGTGTGTGTCGGTGACACAACCTGTAGATGGGTGGTCAATGTGGTGTGTCCTTTTGCAAGATCATACGATATCCCTCTCTCAAAAATGGTGCTGCACAGTTGCGACCAGCAACAGTTTGTGGATTAAAATTGTCTATCTTTAAAATATTTTGTAATATTCATCTAGAAGACACGAGGTCGATTCACGCTTAAGGTTGTTTTTTTTCCTCCCGAGAATCTCAGTCTGTTTGCCAGAATGATGTATCACTCTCCGCCCGAGTTGGCCCTGACGGGCAGGTTTCGGCTCTAAATTAAGCATCTAAATTGTGATGATGAGGGCAAGAATCATTTACTACAGTGGGTGTCGTATTCAACGAGGTTGCTGGGACCGGCTTGTTGTCCTCGTTGGATCCGACCTCTCGTTGAACGTGACTTATAAGGCTAAAGTAAAGAAAGGAGACACGTTATTATTATAATAGGATGTACTAATACCAGTAATTAAAACTTGTTCCCCCAGGTGACGAAAATCTCACACAGCATCAGTGTGCGCGTGTTTGAGCTGTGCTCTGACCGTCATCTGCATTTTAAAATATTTTTTTTCCTGAACACTTCTCGAGTGGAAACCTTCCCGCTCATATCTAGGCTTAGGCTTAGATCTACTTTAAGTAAGGGCGGGAGCTTGGATTGTCTGATCTGGGGAAGAAAATAAAATTGAAAAAAATGAAGGTCTCGATCTAGACCTACCCATCCAGAGTTCATCCAGTTTCACACAGCCCGCATCGCGTTACCACCCACCCCCTCCCATCCTTACCGTAGGCTAACCATCGCCCATCCTCTTGGCTTTGGGGCCCATATTAGGTCTAGCAATACTATGTGTTAGGAATCGGTGATGGACCTTGTGCTTCGCGTGTGGTGAGAGAAAGAAAAATCGCGACCTCGTTGAAAGCGAAAGCGACTCCGGTCGTTCGGACTTCCTCGTTCGAACCGACGTACATTTACAAAGAGATATAGAGGAAACATTCGGGGATTAAGGATTGACTCGTTGGAGCGGACTTCTCGTTGAATGTGACCTCGTTAAATGCCGCTCCCACTGTATTAGAATTACAGTTTTGGTAGGCCCAGTTGAACGTTCATTTGTGGTTCGTATATAGGCGATATATTGGCAATGGCTTAATTCAATTCTCCTGACATTATGTTCCTTGCAGCTGCTGCAGTCGTTTTAATCCTATAGCTCTTCAGTCTTGGCTTTTAAGATAAAAAGCGCTGCTTGGTAATAGGTTGTGTTGTTGTTTTTTTGGTCACGGGGCATCCGGTTTGATATGTTCATAACTGAAATAGACTGAGCCAAGTTCAAAGTTGGATGGAGGGAAATAATTAGACCAGGTGCACACCAGCAAAACGTGCGCTCTCTCTCTCTCTCTCTCTCTCT